>NC_090372.1:104891400-105200923 GCF_036365525.1 Heterodontus francisci | reverse complement strand
TCCCAGACACTGCCATCACTATCCCCGGGTATGTCCTGTCCCATCGGCACAGTGGTGGTATACAGCAGGGAGGGAGTTGCTCTGGGAGTCCTCAACATCGACACTGGACCCCATGAAGTCTCATGGCATCAGATCAAACATGGACAAGGAAACCTCCTGCTGATTACCAACTACCGCCCTCCCTCAGCTGATGAGTCAGTACTCCTCCATGTTGAACAGCACTTGGAGGAAGCACTGAGGGTGGCGAGGGCACAAAATGTACTTTGGGTGGGGGACTTCAATATCCATCACCAAGACTGGCTCAGTAGCACCACTACTGACCAAGCTGGCCGAGTCCCAAAGGACATATCTGCTAGACTGGGTATGTGGCAGGTGGTGAGGGAACCAACAAGAGGGGAAAACATACTTGACCTCGTCCTCACCAATTTGCCTGCCGCAGCTGCATCTGTCCATTACAGTATTGGTCGGAGTGACCACCGCACAGTCCTTGTGGAGACGAAGTCCCGCCTTCACATTGAGGCTATCCTCCATCGTGTTGTGTGGCACTACCACCGTGATTAACGGGATAGATTTCGAACAGATCTAGCAATGCAAAACTGGGCATCCATGAGGCGCTGTGGGCCATCAGCAGCAGCAGAATTGTACTCAACAACAATTTGTAACCTCACGGCCTGGCATATCCCCCACTCTACCGTTACCATCAAGCCAGGAGACCAACCCTGGTTCAATGAAGAGTGCAGGAGGGCATGCCAGGAGCAGCACCAGGCATACCTCAAAATGAGGTGTCAACCTGGTGAAGCTACAACACAGGACTATCTGCGTGCCAAACTGCGTAAGCAGTATGCGATAGACAGAGCTAAGCGATCCTATAACCAACGGATCAGATCTAAACTCTGCAGTCCTGCCACATCCACGTGAATGGTGGTGGACAATTAAACTAACTGGAGGAGGTGGCTCCACAAATATCCCCATCCTCAATGATGGGGGAGCCCAGCACATCAGTACGAAAGATAAGGCTGAAGCATTTACAACAATTTTCAGCCAGAAGTGCCGAGTTGATGATCCATCTCGGCCTCCTCCTGAAGTCCCCAGCAACACTGATGCCAGACTTCAGCCAATTCAATTCACTCCGCATGATATCAAGAAACGACTGAAGGTTCTGCCAGGGCCACTCAGCTCCTGACCTCATTACAGCCTTGGTTCAAACATGGACAAAAGAGCAGAACTCAAGAGGTGAGGTGACAGTGACTGCCCTTGACATCAAGGCAGCATTTGACCGAGTATGGCATCAATGAGCCCTAGCAAAACGGAGGTCAATGGGAATCAGGGGGAAACCCTCCACTGGCTGGAGTCATACCGAGCGCGAAGGAAGATGGTTGTGGTTGTTGGAGGTCAATCATCAGAGCTCCAGGACATCACTGCAGGAGTTCCTCAGGGTCGTGTCCTAGGTCCAACCATCTTCAGCTGCTTCATCAATGACCTACCTTCAATCATAAGGTCAGAAGTGGGGATGTTCGCTGATGATTGCACAATGTTCAGCACCATTTGTGACTCCTCAGATACTGAAGCAGTCCATGTAGAAATGCAGCAAGACCTGGACAGTATCCAGGCTTGGGCTGATAAGTGGCAAGTAACATTCGTGCCACACAAGTGCCAGGCAATGACCATCTCCAACAAAAGAGAATCTAACCATCTCCCCTTGACATTCAATGGCATTACCATCGCTGAATCCCCCACTATCAACATCATCGGGGCTACCATTGACCAGAAGCTGAACTGGAATAGCCATATAAATACTGTACAAGAGCAGGTCAGAGGCTAGGAATCCTGAGACGAGTAACTCACCTCCTGACTCCCCAAAGCCTGTTCACCATCTACAAGGCACAAGTCAGGAGTGTGATGGAATACTCTCCACTTGCCTGGATGGGTGCAGCTCCAACAACACTCATGAAGCTCGATACCATCCAGGACAAAGCAGCCCGCTTGATTGGCACCCCATCTACAAACATTCACTCTCTCCACCACCGATGCACAGTAGCAGCAGTGTGCACCATCTACAAGATGCACTGCAGCAATGCACCAAGGCTCCTTCGACAGCACTTTCCAAACCCACGACCTCTGCCAACTAGGAATAGGGCAGCAAATGCATGGGAACACCACCACCTGCAAGTTCCCCTCCAAGTCATACACCATCCTGACTTGGAGCTATATCACCGTTCCTTCACTGTCGCTGGGTCAAAATCCTGGAACTCCCTTCCTAACAACACTGTGGGTCTACCTACCCCTAATGGACTGCAGCGGTTCAAGAAGGCAGTTCACCACCACCTTCTCAAGGGTAATTAAGGATGGGTAATAAATGCTGGCCTGGCCAGCGATGCCCACATCCCATGAATGAATTGAAAAAAAATTGATATTGTGATATACCTATCCACTTAAAAATGTACTGCATGTTAAATTCTTTAATAAATATATAAAAATTAATAAATCAACTCATGTAGTTTTCAGTATACAACTACAAGAACCCCCCTCTCTGTGTCTCTTTAAGTGGAGAGATACGTATTGAAGAGAGTTTCCCAGACCCTTATAATATCTGGGATATTGATGACTTAGCCATAATTATTAAAAATAGGCTATCTGAAAGATGGTAATATTCTCTGTTAGTTTTCTTTCTTTGAGGAAACTATTTCAATTCTTTGGACCTAAATAAGTGTCTATTATAATTTGTCTGGTTTGAACTTAATTGAAGGAGATTCATAGGGATGTACTCCTGATTTGGTTTAGTCCCTATAAGGGGTTAAAGTCATAATCACTTCAGTTGATGCACACAAACCTGTCTTGTTGTTAACAGAATCCTGTACTTATATGTTCGTCTTTCATGTTTATTTTAGATTTATAAGTATGGAAGGAATGTTTACTGTCAGTGGTAATGAGACCCAGATTTAAGAATCCAGAGATGGCAAACTCTTGATCATGGTTTGTGGACCTTAAATCAGAACTTCCTCATTCTACTTTTGAGTTTTGGAAATTTCCTTTAAAGTTCACTTTAAATCCTAGTTGAGATTAGGTCCTGACACATTTTAAGTATGCTGAAGCTGTAGCATGACGGTATGCTTTGGAAAAGGCAGACCCTATTAAGCCTGCATTAATTTGTACAGATAGTGACTGTTGTAAACGGGCTTACAACCAAGACCTTGTGTTCTGGTAGCAAACAGGCTTTACCAATCATAAAGGTAAACCCATAAAACGCAAATCGTTGTGGGAAGATATTCTCCATTTGAGAAAGGAGAAACGTAATTATCAGGTAATTCATGTCTCATTATTTTATTGCCTCAGCTTTAGTAGCATCTCAAAGGGCTGAATTTTGCCATGGAGGCAAAGGTGAGTTCGGAGGCCGGAGGCAGGAAAATTCAGATAGTTGCACATTAGAACAGCTACCCCCCACCCCCATGATCCCGCCTCTGGGCAAGTTTCCCGGGGCAGGCTGCCAACTGCAGCAAGTCATTCATAAGAATTATGTGTAGTATTTCCTGCTTCAGATTTCTTGTTACTTTCTGGCACTGCTTGGTTTATTTCACAACTACTGGAGAGCATTTATTACTTCTCTCATGGAATTCCCATAGAGAAAATGATAGTTCCAAGGGCTTGCAAGCATTACAAGATTCTCTAGTTGTATAATGTATTTCTCCTATGTGAGGAAGCCTGAAGGGTACATTTAGTTTGCAGAGTTCTATTCTGAAGTTTGTCACTTCACTTTTAGAGTTAATGCTGGACTGTACTCTATAATGTTTAAAATATAGATGATCGAGAGTTAGGGACTTGTCACTCACTGTCTGCTACTTCCTTCCACATGGTTATGGCTGCTGTATTGCCAGGCCTCTTGACACCTGGACTCCCACCCTACAGTGCCCAATTTGAACAACACCAACAAAAACTTATATTTATATACTGCCTTTAATGTAATAAAACATCCCAGGGCATTTCACAGGAGCATTATAAAACAAAATGACATGAGCCACATAAAGAGATATTAGGTCAGATAACCAAAAACTTGGTCAAAAAGGTAGGTTTTAAAGAGTGTCTTAAATGAGGAAAGCGAGGTAGAGAGGCAGAGAGGTGTAGGGAGAGTACTCCAGAGTTTTGGGTGTAGGCAAGTGAAGGCATGGTGCGGTTAATATCGGGGATGCTCAAGAGGCCAGAATTAGAGGAGTGCAGATAGCTTGGAGGGTTGTGGGGCTGGATGAGATTACAAAGATAGGGAGGCATGAGGCCATGGAGGGATTTGAAAACAAGGAAGAGAATTTTAAAATCAAGGCGTTGCTTGACTGGGAGCCAATGTAGGTCAGCAAGCACAAAGGTGATAGGTGAATGGGACTTGCTGTGAGTTAACATACGGGGAGTTTTGGATGGCTTCAAGTTAGACGGTAGAATGTACGAGACCAGCCAGGAGTGCACTGGAATAGTCAAGACTAGAGGTAACAAAGGCATGACTGAAGGTTTCCGTAACAGATGAGCTGAGACAGAGTGAAGTTGGGCAATGTTATGGAGGTGAAAATAGGTGGTCTTAGTGATGGTGCAAATATGAGGTTGGAAGCTCATCTCGAGGTGAACTGTGACATTTAATCTCAGACTGTTGCCAGGGAGAGGAATGGAGTTGGTCGCTCGGGAAAAGAGTTTGGAGCAAGGACCAAAAACAATGGCTTCAGTGTTCCCAATATTTAGTTGAAGGAAATTTCTGCTCATCCAGTATGAATGTTTGATAATTTAGCAAATGTGGAGGAGTTGAGAGAGGTGGTGGTGAGGTAAAGCTGGGTGTTGTCAGCGTACATGTGAAAACTAATACTGTGCTTATGGATGATGTTGCCGAGGGGCAGCATGTGGATGAGAAGTTGGAGGGGGCCAAGGAGCAGGAAGAGAAGCCATTGTAAGTGATTCTCTGGCTACAATTAGATAGATAAGAATGGAACCAGGTGAGAGCAGTCCCACCCGGCTGGATGACAGTGGAGAGGTATTGGAGGAGGATGGTGTGGTTAACTGTGTCAAAGGCTGCAGACAGGTTGAGAAGGACGAGGAGGGAAAGATTACCTTTGTCACAGTCACATAGGATGTAATTTGTGACTTATCAGAGCTGTTTCGGTACTGTGGCAGTTAAAATAATATTTATATCGCTCAGCATTTTGCTGCTGTCCTTTTAGACGTTCTTTTCAGAGCCATTTATGCATCTTCCTGCCTGCTGATTCTGTTTTAAGTGTAGCCCAGCTTTAAATCCTGCAGCTGCTCATCAGAATTTCTTTCTCCATCCTGATGAATTTTCCAGGTTTCCAAGGTGCATTGCTACAATTGCTTTCACTTGTGTCCCACCCAGCATTGTTAAAATCATCTGATCACATGATATCTGCCAGAAACCCTGCCCCACTACACCACTAGCAGCAGATTGCAAGAACATTTTGGGGTCAAAGAATATATAAGAACACTACAAAAAAGACTAAAAAAGCAAGTCAGGAATACCTAAGAAATAGAAGCTGGAGTAGGCTCTTTGGGCCTGCTCATCATTCAATAAGATCATGGCTGATCTTCTTTCTATTTCAGCCCTCATCTACACCTTCCCATAATATCCCCCTATCCCATGATTCCCTTCGTATCCAAAAATCTAGCAATCTCTATCTTGAACATATTCATTGACTGAACATCCAGAGCTCTCTGGGGTAGAGAATTCCAAAGATTCACAATCCTTTGAGGAAAGAAATATTTCCTCATCTCAGTCCCAAATGGTCAATCTGTTATTCTGATACTGTTACCCCTAGTTCTAGAATCTCCAGTCAGGGAAATCATCTTCCCAGTATTTAGCCCATTAGGAATGTTATATGTTTCAATGATATCACCTCTTATTCTTTTAAATTCTAGGGAATATAGGCCTAGACTAATCAATCTCTCCTCATAGAATGATCCCCTCATCTCAGCAATCAGTCCAATGAACTTTTGTTGCACTCCCATTAAGGCAAATATATTATTCCTTAGGTAATACTGTATGCAGTATTTCAGGTGTGGTCTCACCAATGCCCTGTATAATTTAGTAAGACTTTTTTTTTCTAATACATAAATCCCTTTGTAATAAAGGCTAACATATGCTTTCCTAATTGCTTGCTGATTCTATGTGTTAACTTTGTGAATTGTGTACAAGGACTACTAAGTCCTTCTGAATACTAACATTTCCCAGTCTCTCACCATTTAAAAATATTCTGCTTTTCTATTTTTTCTTCCAAAGTGGATAACCTCACAATTTCCCATGTTATATTCTATTTGCCATATGCTTGTCCACTCACTTTACCTGTCTGTATCCTTTTGCAACCTCTTTCCATCAGCTTAGTTTCCCATCTAACTTTGTATTGTCAGTAAGCTTGGATACATTACACTCAGTCCTCTCCTCTGAGTCATTGATATAGATTGTAAATAGCTGAGGCCCAAGCAGTGATCCTTGCGGCACTCCGTTTGAGAGAAAATGACCAAAAACATTGCTCATATACTGTATCCAAAAATGTTATTTTCTGAAAGAAAACGATCTAATAAAAGGCAATAAAATGGATTTCTATAAGCACATATGAAGATAGTGAAAGTAATGACATGTAAGGCCACTAATACATTAAAGTGACAATATAGTGAAGGAGAATGAAGAAATAGCAGAAATACTGAATAATTACTTTGCCTCAGTTATCACAGAGGGGATGGACATTGAGATTGTAGAAGAACCAGAGTTCGAGGAGAAAAGTTAATGGAGGTTACAATTGAAAGGGAGATAGGTATTAAAGAAATTATTCAAACTTAAGGCAACTAAATTCTTGTTAGGCAAGGGAATCAAAGGTTAACAGGGGTAGATAGGAATGTGGAATTCGAGACACAAACAGATCAGCCATGACCTTATTGAATGGCGGAGCAGGCACAAGGGGCTGAATGGCCTACTTCTGCTCCTAATTCGTACGTTCATAAAGCACCAAGACCTGAGACCAAGGATCCTCAAGAAAGCTAGAGGAGAAACAATGGAGGCTTTGCCTATAATTTCTCCAAATCCTTTGGAAAGAAAAATAATTCAAAGAACAGGAGGGTGGCAACCCTGTTCAATAAAAGTGTGATAGAAATAAACCAGGAAATTATAAGGCAATTAGTATTACCTCAATAAATTACTAGTGTCTAATATGTGATGAAATTATATAACTTGAAATAACCTGACTTAATTACAGTTAGTCAGACTTTTAAAAGATAGATGGCTGAATTTTATTCGGGCGCCCTTTGAACTCAGTGGCGTGCCCGCATTCAAAGGGCACCACCGAGCCCCCTCGATATTATGCGTGGGGGCTCATTAGCATCACTGCGACAAGCCCGCTCCCCCCATATTACATGGGGAGAGGCTGGACATACGGCTCTGTGAGTAACTATTTGTCAGCTATGTAGCAGGTGCTGGGGCCCTATTTTAAGCGCCCCAGCACCTGCTTCTTGACAGCTGTCAAAGAAATACTTACCTCACTGTTGAAGAGTGGGGCTGCTGTCAATCTGGCAACAAAGCAGCAAGTGCTGGAGAAACTCAGCAGGTCACGCAGCATCTGTGGAGAGAGAATCAGAGGTAACTTGACTAAGTTCACAGACCTGAAAGTTCACTCTGCTTCTCTCTCCACAGATGCTGCCTGACCTGCTGAGTTACCCGAGCACCTTCCGCTTTCTGCCACATACTTACCCTGCTGTGTCCCAGTGTCCTGTGAAGTTGCAATCTCTTCTTCCACTCAAGTGTTACATTGCTTCTTGTAGGCGTGCCGCACCTAGATGAATAATCTTAATTTTGCACATTCCAGGACGTGAGACTTAAATGTACCATAAGAGACAAATACACAACAGAAATAAAACCATAATTGAAGAATATTTACAGACTATGGGCTTCTAATCATCTGACTATGAAAAGCTGCAGACTAATATACATTTGGAATCTGTATTCATTTTTCTGCTAACTGTTATGTGAAAAGACATCTAATTGTAATTAAACAATCTTTGTTAAAAAACAGGAAAATATGTTCATATTCTAGCTGCATTGCCAACTAGAACTATTACACTAATAACTATGATCAGTTGCTGCAGAAGCAAAGTGTTTGTGAAAATGCATTGATGTGTCATAGTTGAAAAACCATGACAACAGCACAGATTTCCTCACCAGTCCTGCATTGGTTTTCAAAGATGTGCAAGACAAACCTTGCAGCCAGAAGTTAGAGCAGTTACACGGTGGAATCACCTTTGCATTTAAAAGACCACACCAAAAGTCGAGGATAGCAGAGGGATACTCTAGGGTGGCGCCAGCGAGGCCACCCTCCTCACTCTTCTCTAGGCTGTGCAGGCAAGGCGGGAGCTCCTTTTCACCTGCAATGATAAGAAGAGGCCCTCCAGCCTGAACAAGGCAGCCTGGTTGGAGATGGCAGAGGAGGTGAGTAGCCATGGGGCCATCCGTTGTCAAAGGGCCCAATGCCGGAAGGGGATGAACGATCACTCTTTCAGCCAGCTGGGGTCCTCTAGACCTCATGTGCACAGGGTATGAGCACCAAAGTCATCCACAGCCAAAGGGCAATCATATCAGCAGCCTTCCTGTAGTCAGGTTGCTAGTGCAGAAGTGGCACTGCGTAGGAGCATCCACAAGCATGTCCAAAAAGCATCGTGACACAAATGGGTCTGCATAGGTGAGGCAACAATGCAGAAAGGCTGAAAACAAAATCGTCTTCACTAACATGTGCGTTGCTTTTACTGTGTGAATGAAGTGTGCCAGCATCTACCGATCGTAGCTCCTCCCATTACATCATTGGTCTCTCAGAACTGCCAATGTATGGAATAACATCATTGCCATGCCAGTATCACTCATGTATGTCTCCACGCGGATGCAGTAATATGGACAATGGCTCAGTATTCTGCTGCCAGTAATGGTGGATGCAAAGAAGTTGCAGGTGTGGACTGCTGCACAGCAGGTGAGCAAGGATGATATGTGGCTTGCAGAGCTCATGTCGCTTCCTATGGAGCAGAGAGCCTTTCTCTGATAAGCCACTGCGTACATCCCGAGCTCACTGCTAGCCCTGCATGCAGTGCCTGGGTGCCATCTACCCTCCCATGCGCCTTTCCTGTTGTAGGCCCTCAGCGTCCTCAGGTGAAGGAATCCTGTTGACGTCTCTCCTTATCATACCAGGACTGCCCCTATTGTGTGCATAGTTGTGCAGAGCACAGCGAGCAGCAAAGAAAGGAGCTGGCCTTTTCGGCCCATAGTATAGGGCATCACCCTATCTGTCCAGGCATTGGAAATGCTTTTTCAGCATGCTGATCACCTGCTCAATGGTGTCTCTTATAGCTCAGTGGTTGGCTTTGTATCTCTCCTCTGCAACAGTGGTGGAGTCTCTCACTGGTGTCGGGAGCCATGTTTGCAAGGGATAGCCCTTGGCTCCAAGAAGCCACCCCTCCATCTGAGCCAGTTCAGTGAACGGCAGTGGCAGCTGGGACAGGAGCAGGGCTCAGGTGTCATGGCAGCTGCCTGAGAAGTGAGCACAGATATGCATGAAGCATCTCCGGTGATCACATACCAGCTAAACCTAGATTGAGAATATTCTGTTAATGGGAACAACTGCAGGTGGTAGCCTGGCAGGAGGCCTGATGGCCACAAGGGTGCAGTCTATGAACCCAAAAACCTATGGTTCTCCGGCAATGGTGCCGATACTGATGGCTCTCTGGGCCTGGCTGTGAGAGTCTGTCCTGAAGCGTACATACACATGGCCCTCTGGTGCAGGGCATCGGTGACCTCCCCGATGCAGTGGTGCACTGCTGACTGTGTGACCCCACAAATGTCTTTGGTGAGCCCCTAAAAAGCTGCATAGGTGTCAAACT
Source organism: Heterodontus francisci (assembly GCF_036365525.1). Lineage (NCBI taxonomy): Eukaryota > Metazoa > Chordata > Chondrichthyes > Heterodontiformes > Heterodontidae > Heterodontus > Heterodontus francisci. The sequence continues at coordinate 105,191,029 of NC_090372.1, read as the reverse complement.
GAAGAACCGCTGCCACTAGGAGGACCGCAGGCATAGGATGTCCACTGAAGCCACACTCTCTATATGTGCAATCGCCTCTGAAACTGGTGCTCTGACATCTGATGGCATGTCATGTGGAGCCTGTAGATGCACGGCGACCATAATGGCGAACTCCCCTTGGGGGCTGTTGCTCACGACTGGGGGCCTCCACGTGGACCGCACCTGCCGGTTGATTTTGCCTCCGCACATATGGATCCTCAGGAGAAGCAGATCACACAATCTCGGATGAGCCATACCCATTTCCATGTGATAAATAAAGCTGTATCCTTCATGTATTCGAAGGTTCCTAACAGGGCAGGGATTGGTGTTGACGGGTACATCAGGTGCTTTCATGGATCAACTATGTGGCGTGCCATGGCATTGCCCATCTTGGCTAACACTCAGAATGGCACAGCATGACCACATCAAGATCCTACCAGCTGCATCGATTGCCCCACAATCCAGATAACCTTAACGCTCCTATGCTTTCTGGCACCGTCCCCACACACAGGGTGACTAGAGTGCCATTGCTCTTTCACAAACACAAACAAACGCAGAGTGTACGCTGTTTACGGAGGGAGGGTACACAGTACTTTCCTTCATGCCTTCAGAGCTTTCCCTCCAGTAATCCCAGACCCCCTCCCTTCTCCCTTTAAGAATGCAGAGTGAGACCCCTGTAATCCCCCCCTCCATCCTCCCTTATAGAATGCAGAGCTCAGACCCCTGTAATCCCCCCCTCCCTCCTCCCTTATATAATGCAGAACTGAGACCCCTGTAATCCTCCCCTCCCTCCTCCCTTCCAGTGCGCAGAGCTCAGACCCCTGTTTATCTGAACTTACTTTCATTGTCCAATACTCCTGCTTCTGCTGTCCCGTCTGGTTTTCTGTTCGTGAACGGGACTGCACCTGATGGCCGCCTGCTCTACATAAACTGCAGAAGTGTGCGGCGGACTTCATTATCTGCAGAGGCAAGTACCGTTTTACATATTCTAATTGGGGTGACGCCACTGAGTGGCGCGGGGGGGGGGGTGGTGGTGGGGGTGCCGCACTGCGGCCCCCCCGCCACTGGTAATATGCGGCGGGCCCTTCTCGACATCACGGGTCAAGGCAGGCCTCTCCCTGCAGAATTTTACCGGCCCCCGCGCTGTGACTTGTGGCGTCAAGTGGCAGGTAAAGTTCAGCACAGAATTTGCTGGACTAGCTGATACAATTTTTTGAATAAATAACAGAAAGGATAAAGGAATTTCAGTGGATGCAGTTTATAAAGATCTTCAAAAGGCATTTTATAAGGCAGCACAGCAGAAATATACGGCAAGAATAATGACATGGATTTTGTGGTCAGCAGTGAAGAAATGGTGTTCGCTGGTCAATACACATGAAATTGCCCAGACTTTTCATGGGCTTTTGAGTGGCTACATAGGGGCGAGAATTTTCCAGCCCACACAACAAGCGGGTTAGTGGCGGGAGGAGGCATAATATTGAGTGGGAGGTGGGGGGGGGTGGGGGGGGGGAGGGGTGACCATTTCCGATGCCTTTCCGCCCCCGCTGCAATTTTACGAGGGGCAGCAGTGGCGAGAAATGGCCTGCCTGCACCAGGCCAATCAAGGCCCTTATGTGGCCAATTAACTGCCACTTAAGGGCCTCCTCCCACCACCACATGTATTTTACATGCGGCGGGCTGACAGCAAAGCGCCCAAGAACATTGCCAGGTAAAAGCTGGACGCCTTCTTGCGGGCTAGGGGAGGGCCCTCCTGATCGGGCACCCATGGAGGGCTGCCCCAGTCCCAACTGCCCACCCCACCACCCCCGTACAACACTGCTGCCTCCCCCACCAAACAGACTCCCCTTGCTTCACTGGGGCCCGGCCGATTGTCCCCACCGAGGCCCCAAAAACCTACCTTCATTCCAGGGTTGTCCATCACCTTGTTTGCGATTGCTGGGTGCAGTCCCAGCAGTGGCCACCATTCCTGGTAAGACTAACAGCTGCTGGCCCAGTGCCTCAAGGAGGTGGAAGTTCCGCCCAAGGCCGATTAAGGGCCCGGGGAGTGAAAAATCCCGGCGTGGCTCCCCAGGACCAGCAGAGGCGGGCTCGCGCCTGATGTTTTGGCCAGTGGGCAGGGGCCTCCCGCCCAACGTAAAATTCCAGCCATGGTATTTAGAGATCCTTTTCAGCAGGATGCCCTCTACAGGGGATCTATGGCATGTGTGAGCAGGACAAGCAATACTGTGTCTCTTCAACCAATCAGATTGAAGAATCCTCACTGAGACACGCAGGGTGGATTCATCCTGGTACTGTGGAGATGGGTTTGAAGGTGGGAGCAGGAGCAAGATTGGAGGTAAGGGCTTCAGGTTAGCCGGAGGCAGGTTAACATCAGCAGCGCCTATCCGCCCTGCAGCAGTGGGAAGTCAATAATGATCAATGAAGCGCCTAATGAAGGGGATGGGGAGGACTCTGCTGGGATATTCCCAGCATCCATGTGGACTCGTGCTAAGTGCAGAGCCTGGCAGCTACGTGGAGGCCGCCTCTCAGCAGCAGGCCAGGGGCCATCAGAGTCGGAGTCTCCATGTCCTAATGACAGGGCTGCAGGGATGAAAGGCTACACCCGCAACTGAAATTAATCCTCCGAGGGATTTCTCCTCCACTTAAATGGCCCTACCCTCTTTGTTATGGGATTTTATTCATGCTTCCGAGGGCACCACCTTTCTGCTTGAACAGTGCACACTTCTCCCAGTGGGGCTGCTGGCTGTTCCCAGCTGCAGGCCCTCTGCAGCGTCAGGAACCCACTGCTGTCCTTAATTGGATGGAAGACACAGTGGTGACCAATTAGGAGGCCGTCTCCTGGAAGATCGCACTGGAGTGCGCACTGCAAACTCGTGCAGAGTCTGGCCCCAGAAATGGTCTTGACTCCTAAAAATATTCTATCAGCACAAAATTCTGCTCAAAGTGTGTAAACCAGGAAGTGTAAAGTAGAATATTTAATTCAATATAAATCATGTACAGAAAGTGAAATAAAGTGAGGGAAAGAAAGATGGGATTGACAAAAAAACAAGAGACAGAAAGATAAAGTAAAAAGAAAATTTTGAATTTAAGAATTCCAATAATAATTAAAATCTGAAAGAATGTGAGTCAACACTTGTAAAAGTAAATTTTCAGTGCCAGAGAGGCTGTTTGGCAGTAATTAAGACTTACCATGCTGTTAGAAATGAACTTACACCTGAATGCACAAGCCCTAACTTTTTCTGATGTGTTTATTGGGTAATTAGTGGGTGAGGACGGTAACTTCCCACACTTCATATATTTTAATGCTGAGTCTCTCGGTGAGGTACTGGTGTAGACAAGCTTGTGGAATAGCAGGGAAATTTTCTCAGCAACTCGCACGTTTAACTGTGCATGTGCAGATGCTGGAAATTGCTGTCTGATTTACTCCATAATAATGGTGAGCGCCCACAGCCTCACTGTTACACTTTAATGCAAAATCCGGACAATGTCACGTGGAATTGGGAAAATGTGACCACATGGATACAGAGAAGGTAGGATAGCAAAAAGCTAAAGGCAAGGGCAAAAGAAATTTCTTGGTTTGGAAAGATGTGGTGATTGCTGTTTCACAGGGTCCTGTGTTGAGGATATCTTGTTCACTAGATGCATCAGATGCATCACCAGATCTAGACTTGGGAATTGAGGGAATAATATTGAAATATGCTAATGTCATCAAGTTGTGGGGTATTGTGACGGATGTTAAGAAGAACTGCAGGAGGATATTAATTGGCTAACAAGATGGATAGATAGATAGCTGTTCTAGTTCAACGTAGACAAATGCAAAATAATACATTTTGGAAGAATAGGGGAACAAAATAAGAAAAGAGTTTAAAACATGCAAAGAGACTAGCCATCTACTTATGCTGTAAGTATAAGTAGATAAGTAGATAAGGAATAAAAAAGGAAATGTAATCCTTAGTTTTGTATTTGAGGCATGGAATATAAAGGCGAGAAAATCACAATTGGACTTGTACAAGGCCTTAACTCGGCTGCAGTTGAAGTACCCTCTGCTATTATAGGAAAAATGTAAAAGCAGTGGGAAGAATCCATCATAGATTGCCTCAGATATTACAAGAGATAAGGAATTACAGTTATGAAGAAAACCTTGAGAGGTTAGTGCTTTTTCACTGGTCCTGAAGCGATGGAGTGACCTAATATAGATCTTCAAGATGCTGACAGGTTCCGATAAGCTCAATTGTGATAAATTGTTTCCACTAGTTGTCGAGATGGTTACACCAGGACACATTTTTCAAGATAATCACATAAAGAATTATAAGAAAAGTGAAAAAAAAATCCTGGCAGAAATAGTGGACAAAACATGGAATTCCCTACCACAATCCATTGTTGAACCAGGGTCCATAAGTTTTTTTTTAAAGGGTTTAGTTGTTTGTAAAGAGGCATATTAAAAGGTTATAGTGAAGGAGCCAAAGAGTGTATTTGATTGAAGAAAAAGGCTTGATGCTCTAACTGGTCTCTATGTCTGCTGCAACATGTTAAGATTCTAAATTCTGCCTTGCTAACTGACATGTATATTTCTTTTGTATCAGCTTCAGTCTACTGTTGACCTGAACTTTTTCACAACTGCATCAGTTCTTTCCCTGCCTTTCTGGCCTTCTAATATTTGTCCTTCACACATAACCTTTGGTGTTCAGGCCTGAGATTCCTGGAGATGTGGAAGGTACAAAGTGGGGAAATTTCCCAAGGGAGAATTTGTCACAGAATCGAGCTATGCCAGCTTTCAGCCTCAATTTACCTTTGAGATAATTTTGTGAATAGGAACAGGGTTTCTCGGAGCCTTCTCCAGCCATTTTGAGAATTCCACTCAGTACAGGAAAGGTGATTGATCCCTTTTAGAAGGCTGGCTTTAGTGTCCCTTTGAGACAAAATACACAAAATATGCACTATCCTCTTCAACCTTTCAAGGCCTCTGGCTCCCCAATTTGAGCAGAAGGACGTCACTCAATTTTCCACCTGTCATTTCAGGTGGCATTTCTTCAGTGCCTGTGCAAGTACAAGCCAGTGGCCTTAAATATTAAAATGATCCATTTCTGAAATCAATGGGAGTTAAATCCAGGTGTGCCCATTTTTGGTAAGTAGATTGGGAGCCTTGGGATTGCCGTCGGGTGGTTGGGAGGGAGATCGCGGGGGGTCCTGGAGGCCAGGGCCAGGGAGAAGGAGTGAGTTTGTGGGTTCTGGAAGTGGCAGTAATTCTGGTAAAATGTTATCTTTTGCTCACTTAGGAGATGCTTAGGGATGGTTTCCCCAAAGTTGCAGCAGGGACCTGAAGCAGGTGTTAGGCCCCTTATTTAAATATGGAAATAACCTAATGTCTGCTTCAGGTGTGGGTAAAGGAGGTGTCTTTTTTGATGCACAGGCAGTGTACTTACAACTGGAAGTGCCTGCATACTTCCTTGCCACCACGTTGTGCCTTAGGAAGCCATATGGTATCTTAAAAATGGGCTCTATCTGGCCCAATATAAACTATTTTTCAATCAATAGCTACTGGTCCTGCTCTGCACTATTTCCAGTGGTGGATCAAGTTCCCTGGGCTCTCAGACTCTACAGGATTTTACTGCCACAAGGTAAGTCCCGACATTGGGACTCAATGCGGTTCCCTAGCCCACGCAGGAGGACAGCGGGACAGTGGCAGCAATCTTCCTTGCAGTGACCAATTAAGAGGCACCCCACCCCCACCACCACTCCTGGGACCGCCGTTCGCCTGCCTCTGAGCTGCCGGCCCAATCAGAGGGCCAGCAGCTTTGCAGGCTCGGAACGCCACCAATAGAGGTGTCTGCTGTTGAGGCTGCAAGGGAAAAGAAAGGGCACCTTCATATGGAGGTGCCCTCAAAGGGGAGATTAGAAATTGTTTTCTTGTACTCGGGCAAAGCAGGTAGGCCCTGGCAATCGGAGGGGTAACCCCTCCAGCAGTGCGTCGTTACGGCCTCCCATTGCTGACAGAAGCCCCTTCTTCAGGGCATGGAGCAGCTGAAAACCAAGGTCCCACCTCTGGGAATCCACTGGGAGGCTGCCTCTATGCAGCTATCAGCCTCCCTCCCACAGCGGGGAGCCATGCTGCTGCTAGCAAAATGTCGTGGATCTGGAAAATGGGAGTCAATTGACCTTTTAATGATGTAAATTGGCCGCCCGACTCCAGTTGGCAAAGCTCCCGCCACTGGGAATATTCCCTGGCAGTATAAACACGTTGGGCTACCTTTCTAATGTTTTTTGCCATCATTTTCCCATTCCTCCTGCTCTCAGCCCATCTCCAATGGGCTTGCAAAATCCAAATCTATGTTTACAATGATCTCCTTAATGTCTTCCTCCTGCAAATGACCTGCTCCTGCTCCTATTTTATATTCTCCCCAATAATGACACTGCATTTAGCATCAGAAATGGCATTGGTGTCACAGATAAAGCATTTGAACTTCTAACTCTTGGGAGATCATCACTTGTGAACATATTTTACTTAAAAGGTTACTGCATTATGCTCAAAAAATCAATTTTCCAGAGAGGTTTGGGTAATGGAGAGGATTAGAACATCATCTTTTTCCACAGGGACCTCGATTTGGATCCAGCTCAAATTAATGGGATGGAAGACGAATCTCTAAGCGTTATGGGGTTCTATGCGAAATAAGCATGGGCAGTCTCAGCCCAATTCTTAATCAGAACAGCTGCTCAATGCAAGATTGTCTAAAATTCAGAAGATTAATATTAAATTGCAAATCTCAGATCTGATTCAGTGAGGTCATAGGTTGACTTGGACAATTTACTTTGGTAGAGTAGGGATGCTTTTCTGTGGTTGGGCGTAATAATATAGTTGGGGAAGAAAATAGGAAGCTTTACTCTGCATCAGACTACACCGTACCTGACCTGAGGGTGCTTGATACTAATTCCAGGTGTCTGAATTGCAGAAGAGTTTCACTTTGCAGTATTAGCATCTATCCCCTTGCTCAGCACAAATTAAATAAATTAAATTAGAAAATCTTTCTATTCAGATTGATAAAATACAGTGAAATATGTATATATGGTAAAATTCTTTAGAATGTGACCCTGTAACTCATAGCATGTCGCTCGTGTTTGAACGCTGTATGAGTAAACGTGCACATGCTGTAAATTAACCGAATCAGGGTTCAGTTGTTTGGATTTCTTTCTTCCTCGAAATGTGAAATACTAGTATGAATCTTCATTCAACAGCTAGGGGAGGGGGTGCAATGCATTCTATGGCAGTTTGTATTCTCCACTGGATGTGGGGCACATTCAGCAGTTCTACCCTTCAAAGGTTAGTTGAGGTTTATTAACGTTGTCCTTATTTCTGGTGACAATGGGGCATTTTACGGACTTTTTCTGTGTCTTCCGCCCAGACATTTCAACATCAAGAAAGTGTTAATATGCATACTTGTCAATCCAAGAATCTCCCCTTGTCTTTAAAAAAATGTTTTTTGTAACTGAAAGTTTTAATTTACAGTATAGGATGACTTCGTAGACATCTTCGTTGGGGGTGTCCAGGTGGGGTGGGGGTTAAATTGCTGAAGAGGGGTAAACTGACCCCAAACCGCTGAAAACTCACCTACTTCTGGTTTAACTGGTGCGGCTTTGCGGTCAGACAAGTAAGCCGCTCCTGAGAGGTGAGCCACTAATTATGATATTTAAATAAAGCTGCCTCAGAATTTATCATCAATTTGAATTTAGCAGCTGGTATAGCTCAATGTCACTGGACTAATAAGCCAGAGGTCAAGGCTAATGCCCTGGGGACATGGGTTCAAATCTCAGCATGGCACCTTGTGGAATTTAAATTGAATTAATTAATAAAAATCTGGAATTGAAAGCTAGTCTCAATAATAGTTTCATGGCACCATCACTGATTGTGGTAAAAACCCATCTGGTTCACTAATCCCTTTTAGGGAAGGAAATCTGCTGTCCTTACCTGGTCTGGCCTACCTGTGACTCCAGACCTGCAGCAATCTGTTTGACTCTTAACTGCCCTCTGAAACTCATTTGTATCAAACTGCTACAGAAAAGTCAATGGACTGCAGCGGTTCAAGAAGGCAGGCTCACAACAATTTTCAAGGGCAATTAGAGATGGGCAACAAATGCTGGTCTTGCCAGCGATACCCACATCCCATGAAAGAATATGAAATAAAGCACTGCTTCTGGGCCAACAGGATCAGGCGTGCTTCCCCTGCACCCTCAAAAGCTGCCGGACTGAACATTGAGTTCAATAATTTCAGAGCAAGACGGGCCCCACCATTTTACTTTTATTTTCAGTTATTTTTTCTTTTTTATATATTTTTTTGTGTTTATTTTATTTTATTTCATCTTAGTTTGTTCAGTTTGCTTCCCCACTGTTTTTTTTACATGTTTATACTTGCGGCTGTTCAGTTTTCAGTTCGTTAACACCCTATCTGTACTGATGCTTTGTCTTTCAACACACCATTAACATATTGTTTGCCTTTGCTCCATGACCTTCTGGTCAGCTATTCTGTGACCTTGTCCTAGCTACACCTGCTTCTTTGTTATCTCTTGCCCCACCCCTACTTTACTTGCTTATAACCGTTCACATTTCTAATATTTGCCAGTTCTGAAGAAGGGTCACTGACCTGAAACATTAACTCTGCTTCTCTCTCCACAGATGTTGCCAGACCTGCTGTGTATTTCCAGCATTTTTTGTTTTTATTTCAGAATTCCAGCATTCGCAGTATTTTGCTTTTATATTGTATGTTAATACTTTACTGGAATCACATGATTGTGACAGGTGTACAGTGCTGCAAGCAACAGCAACCTATTAAGAATATAGAACAGACCTCTCTGTAACATTGTAGGGACTATCAAAAGGTAGGCCAGTCCCATGGATATATTACGGAAAGAAATAATCGCCCATGCCTTTGCTATTGATGAGGGAGTCATAAACACTGCATTTATAATTATAGAGTAATTGCACGTGTTCATTCTCTCCTTCCTGACTGATAAACAATTGAGAGTGAGAGAGAAATAAAAATGTATGTAGTCCCAAGTAGAATGTATTTTTGTGTGTATGGTCAATGTGTGCTTACATTCCCATTGTTGACATAATGCTTCTTTGTGGTCGACTCACCTATCAGACAAAGAGTGTTTTTTCCCTTTATGGATATATTATTCATACACAAAACATTCTATTCCAAGGAAAAGATAAACAGAACACACTGTAGAAATAATGCACTATACAGTCTCTTAGAAATCAGTCAGAGCATTTCCTGCCATAAGGCTGCAACCCTTCCTCTGCCAGAACATTATTTCATGGCATGTCACCATTGTCATTTTAACTACAATATGATGCTAATTTAAAAGACTGGGTGGGAAATGTAGATTTTCCCCATTGAATCTGCCATCTAGAATTGTGTGCTTACAGATGAAGTACACTGTTAAGTGTGGCTGTGGAATTCGACCATAAAGTTGACCACACCATTAAATTAAGAACATAAGAGCATAAGAAATTGGAGCAGGAGTAGGCCATTTGGATGTTTGAGTCTTTTCCGCCATTCAGACTATCATAGCTGTTGTTTTACCTCAACGACACCCTCTTGAACTATCCCATATCCCATGATTCCCTTAGTATCCAAGAATCAATCAATATGTCTTGAAGGTAGTCAACAACTGACCATTCACAGCTCTCTGGGGTAGAGAATTCCAAAGATTCACAACCCTTTGAGGGAAAAAATTTCTCCTCATCCCTAAATGGCCAACCCCTTATTTTGAGAATGTGACCCCTAGTTCTTCACGCCTCAGGTAGGGGAAACATCCTCCATGTATTTAACCTGTCAAAGCACCTTAAGAATTTTATACATCTCAATGCGATCATTTCTCATTTTTCTGAATTCAAGAATATAGGCCTAGTCTACTCAATCTCTCCTCATGGTACAATCCCCTCATCCCAGCAATCAATCTAGTGATGAAAGGTTACAGACGTGAAGCGTTAATGTTTCGCTCTCCACAGAGGCTACCAGACCTGCTGTGTAAGTCCAGCACTTTCTGTTTTTAAATCTGTCTAGTGAACCTTTGTTGCGCTCCCTTTAAGGCAAATATATCATGCATTAGGTAAAGAAACCAAAACTGTATGTAGTACTCCAGATGTGGTATCACCAAGGCCCTATATAATTGTAGTAAGACTTCCTTTCTCTAATACTCCAATTCCTTTGTTGTAAAGGCTAACATATCATTTGCTTTCCTAATTGCTTGCTGTACCTGCATGTTAACTTTCTGTGATTCATGTATAAAGCCACGCAGGTACCTTTGAATAACATTTGCTTATCTCTCATCATTTAAAAATATATTGCTTTCTATTTTTTCTTCTGAAGTGGATAACTTCACACTTGCTCACATTATATTCCATTTGCCATGTTCTTGTCCACTCACTTTACTGGCTGAATTTTGTTGAGCTCCTGACGTTGGGCTCCATGACAGAGGGGCAGTGGCGAGGCTCAGTGGCGTCCCCCCGCTGCTTGGCAACGGGACCCAACTTTAAATATTTTAATAAAGGATATGAATAAATGATGATACCTTCTACTGAGCTGTTGCCGGCTGTCCGCGATCTTGCATGTGGCGAATGGCACTAATGCGCCTTCACTTTCCTGTCCAGGGAAAGCTGGTGCCACTGAGGTGGGGAAGGGGGAAATTTAGGATTTTAAGTGTAGTGGGGGGGGGGGGGGGGTCAAATCTGCATGTGTAGTGTAGGGGAGGGAGGAAGGGGTGACCTCTGCACTTTGTGCAGTTGAGGGGTGGGGGGGGGGGGGGGAGTGAAGGTCACATATTAAATACAAGTGTTTTTTGGGGGAGGGAATGGGGCGGCCATTTACTTTCTTTGTATTGGCAGAGGGGGTAACGGGCCAAAAATCAATTCACTGCATTTTTTTGGGGGGTGCTACGGGCTTCAACTGTGCAGGTCTAGCAGCCCTTTAAAAATGGCACCAGGGTCTCTGCAAAGGCAGCTGATGCAGTTGTTGGTATCGCATAGCCCACCCCCGCCATGCGATTGGTGGGGGTGGACCGCCCAGCATATGCAGATGAGGGCACTTCGGCCCACACATGTATGCCTACATTTTTTTCACCTGCCGCTGCTCCTGGCAGCAGGAGAATAAAATTCAGCCCAACCTGCCTAAATTCCTATTCTGCCTCTTTTCACCCTTCTCACTGCTTACTTTCCCATCTAACTTTGTATTGTCAGCAAACTTAGATACATTATATTTGGTCCCATCATCTGAGTCATTGGTATAGATTGTAAATAGCTGAGGGCCAAACACTGATCCCGCTAGTTACAACCTGTTAATCAAAAATGCCCGTTTATTCCTACTTTTTGTTTTCTGCCCATGAATCCATCTTTAATCCATGCCAATATATTACACCCAATTCCATGAGCCATAATTATGTGTAAGAACCTCTTGTGTGCACCTTATCGAATTGGAATTGGTGTTTGTTTAATGAGGAATGTACCAAAATAATTGGCTGAAATAATGTTGAATGTTGTTCTTTATTTAGTGTATTTTTAGCAATAATGACATTTAGGTGGCACTGAATCATCTGAATTGTGAAGCAGAATGAATTTCAGTAAAAGATTCATTTTGAAACACAATAAAATGGGTGAAGTAGTGTTTTCATACTTCGCCTATTAACTTATCGTTGTAAATTAATAGTACATTCTAACTAAAAATCCACAGATCATCAACACTGCAGCACGCATGCATAAGCTTGGTCGCTGTCCAATAAAGATTGTAGGAAGCACACAGCAAAATTGTTGATTGTACCAAATGGATCAAAAGTGTAGATCATAGAATCATAGAGCGATATCGCACAGGAGGAGCCCATTTGGCACATCGTGCCTATGCCAGCTCCTTGGTAGAGTTACACAATAAATCCCACTCCCTGCCCTTTCCACATAGTCCTGTATATATTTTTCCCTTGAAATAGTTATCCACTTCTCTTTTGAATGCTGCTATTGAATCTGCATCTACCACACTTTCAGGCAGTGCATTCCAGATCATAACAACTTGCTGTATATAAAAAAAAGTTTCTTCATGTCACTTCTGCTTATTTTGCCAATCACCACAAAGCTGTGTCTTCTGGTTACTGATCCTTCAGCCACTGGAAATAGTCTCTCCTTATTTACTCTATCAAAACCATTCATATTTTTGAACAGCTCTATCAATTCTCCCCTTAACCATTTCTGCTCTAAGGGAACAACCTCAGTTTCCCCTGTCTCTCCACGTAACCAAAATCTCTGAGCCCTGGAATCATTTTAGTAAATCTCTTCTGCACTCTCTCTACGGTCTTAACATCCCTCCCGAAGTGTGGTGCCCACTATTGAACACAATGCTCCAGCTGAGGCCTAACCAGTGTTTCATAAAAGTTTAGCATGACTTCCTTGCTTTCGTACTTGATGTCTCTATTAATAAAGCCTACAATTCCATAAGCTTTTTGAAACAGCCTGCTCAACTTGCTCTGTCACCTTCAAAGATCTGTGTATTTATAACCCCAGGTGTTCTGTTCCTGCATCTCCTTTAAAATTGTACCATCTAGTTTATATTGCCTCTCCTTATTCTCCTACCAAAATGTATCACTCCACACTTCTGTGTGAAATTTCTTCCTCTACATTTTTGCCTATTTTACCAACCTGTCTATGACCTCCTGAAGTTTGTTACAATCCTCATCATTTACTACATTTGCAAGTTCTGTATCATCTGCAAACTATGAAATTATGGCCTAATTACCCAAATCTAGGTCTTAATATATATCAAAAAGAACAGTGATCCTAATACTCTGGGGAACACTGCTGTCTACTTCAATTCAATGTGAAAAACAACTGTTGATCACTACTCTGTTTTATATTCCTTAGCCAATTTTGTATCTACACTGTCACTGTCCCATAAATTCCATGGTTTTTAATTTTGCTAACAAGTCTATTATGTGGACTTTTTCAAATGCCTTTTGAAGAACAACGTACATAACATAAACTGCAATACCCTAATTTATCCTCTCTGTTACTTCAAAGAAATTGATCAAGTTCGTCAAACATGATTTGCAGATGGGCACCTTGCTTCAAAAGCCAATGTCACCCCTGAGTCATTCAGTAGAGCAATGTGCATTGCCTCACTCTCTTCTCCAGCAACATAATCAAGGTCAGGAAGCAGTGAAGAATTTTGGGGAAGAATGTAAGCTTTATATCATGCACAGTCACCTAATATATTGAGTGAGTGTTCCAGTATTGGTTACTTAATGAATTAACCCCAACACACAAAAGTCGCTCATCAACAGCTTATGAAACAGAGGCAAAACAAATCTAAGGGGATGATGAAAACATCACTTGACAGTTAAGATTTTTACATATTTTGGACATGTTCTTAGTTGGGCAATAGATGTAGCATAAATTCACCAAAGTTGTGAACCTTTATAACTTTTTGATCTTAGTATTTCAAAGTGTTTACTGCTGTTATCTTCAGGATGTGAATAGGTAAAGATATAATATTGAAGTGGACACATTAAGATCTAGACAGAAAGCCTCTCAAGTGCTGGGGTCAGAAGTTTAAAAACATTAAACTTAACATATGTGTAGGATTCTATCTGCTGGTGATACAATGGAATCTACACTTTATTTTAGAAGATTCAATACTCTCCCCCCACAAAAAAAATTAAACAGTCATCAAATAGACCTAATACAAATGACAAGCAGGGAATAATAATTAATTTCTCTAATTAAATTGATGTTTTGTGATGCATCCAACCCTCCCATTAGAACTGCGTTAAAACTTTAATGCACTAGTATGTTGTAAGAGGAAATTCAGATGGACAAATATTACAGGCTTTGCACAACCAGGAAATATAAAGACAAATTTTCTGCTTCTGTGTCCCCAGCACACGTTGAAACAAAATATACTTTGTAACTACTTAAATGTCATTTTAATTTCCTGATCCAATGCAAGTCACTTCCATTGTGGATCAGCCTGCCAATCACTGAAAACAATTTACAAATTAGCCCAAAGATATTTCCCCAAAGCTGAGAAAGTATTTTCTCGATGAGCACAAATTGATCTGCATTTAAGTGATCCAAAATTGCTCCTAACATCTGATGAAACCAAAACACAGAAAACATATGAACATACAAATTAGGTGCAGGAATAGGCCACTTGGCCCCTCGAGCCTGCTCCGCCATTCAACGGGACCATGGCTGATCTGATTGTAACTTCAACTCAACATTCCCACCTACTCCCTTTCACCCCCTTGCTTAGCAAGAACCTATCTACCTCTGCCTGAAAAATATTCAAAGACTCTGCTTCCATTGCCTTTTGGGGAAAAGAGTTCCAAATACTTACGATCATCTGAGAGAAAAAAAATTCTCCTCATCTCTATCTAAAATCGGCAATCCCTTATTTTTAAACACTGACCTCTAGTTCTAGATTCTCCCACAAGAGGAAACATCCTTTCCAGACCGACCCTGTCAAAATCCCTCAGGATTTTATACGTTTCAATCAAGTCACCTCTTACTCTTTTAAACGCCCAGTGGATACAAGCCTAGTGTGTTCAACCTTTCCTCATAAGACAACCTGCCCATTCCAGCTATTAGTCTAGTAAACCTTCTCTGAACTGCTTCCAACACATTTACATCCTTCCTTAAATAAGGAGACCAATACTGTACACAGTACTCCAGATGTGGTCTCACCAATGCCCTGTATAACTGAAGCATAACCTCCCTACTTTTGTGTTCAATTCCCGTCACAATAAACGATAACATTCGATTAGCTTTCCTAATTATGTGCTGTACCTGCATACTAACCTTTTGTGATTCATGCACTAGGACACCCAGATCCCTCTGCATCTCAGAGCTCCGCAATCTCACCATTTAGATAATGTGCTTCTTTTTTATTCTTCTTGCCAAAATGGACAATTTCACATTTTCTTACAATATACTCCATTTGCCAGATCTTTGCCCACACACTTAACCTATCTATATCCCTTTGTAGCCTCCTATGTACTCTTCACAACTTACTTTCCTACCGATCTTTGTGTCATCAGCAAATTTAGCAACCATACCTCCAGTCCCTTCATCCAAGTCATTTATACAAATTGCAAAAAGTTGAGGCCCGAGCACTGATCCCTATGGCATACCACTCGTTACATCTTGCCAACCAGAAAATGACCCATGAAGTTCCGATGAAGGGTCACTGACCCGAAATGTTAACTCTGCTTCTCTTTCCACAGATGCTGCCAGACCTGCTGAGTGGTTCCAGCATTTCTTGTTTTTATTTCAGATTTCCAGCATCCGCAGTATTTTGCTTTTATTATAGAAAATGACCCATTTATGCCTACTCAGTGTTTCCTGTTAGCTAGCCAATCTTCTATCCATGCCAATATGTTACCCCCTACACCATGAGCTTTTATTTTACTCCATAACCTTTGATGTGGCACCTTATCAAATGCCTTCTGAAAATCTAAGTACATCCACCGGTTCCCCTTTATCCACAGCACATGTTACTTCTTCAAAGAACTCCAATAAATTGGTTAAACATGATTTCCCTTTCACAATACCATGTTGACCCTGCCTGATTATCTTGAATTTTTCTAAGTGCTCTGCTATAACATCTTTAATAATAGCTTCTAACATTTTCCCTAAGACAGATGTAAAGCTAACTGGCCTGTAGTTTGTTGCTTACTGTCTTTTTTTGAATAAAAGATTACATTCACTATTTTCCAATTGAATGGAACCTTCCCCAAATCGAGGGAATTTTGGAAAATTAAAATGAACACATCATCTATCTCACTAGCCACTTCTTTTAACACACTAGGATGAAGTCCATCAGGAACCGAGGACTTGTCAGCCCACAGCTCCAACATTTTGCTCGGTACCACTTCCCTGGTGATTGTAATTTTCTTGAGTTCCTCCCTCCCTTCCATCTCCTGATTTACAGCTAATTCTGGGATGTCACTTGTATCCTCTATAATGAAGATTGATGCAAAATACCTGTTCAATTCATCTGCCATCTCCTTATTTTCCATTATTAATTCCCCAGATTCAAATTCAATAGGACCGACGTTCACTTTGTTAACTCTTTTCTTTTAAAATATCTATAGAAACTCTTACTATCTGTTTTTATATTTCTAGCTGGCTTTCTCTCGTACTCTAATTTTTTTCCTCCTTATTAATTTTTTAGTCATTCTTTGCTGTTTTTTAATATTCTGTCCAATCTTCTGACCTGCAACCCATCTTTGTGCAACTGTATGCTTTTTCTTTAAGTTTGATACTTTCTTTAACTTTTTTAGTTAACCATGGATAGTGGATCCTCCCCTTGGAATTTTTCTTTCTCATTGGAATGTATCTGTTCTATGTATTCTGAAATATCCCCTTAACTGTCCTTCACTGTATCTTTATTAACCTAATTTGCGAGTTCACTTTTGCTAGCTTTGCTTTCATACCCTCATAACTGCCCTTATTTAAGTTTAATATACGAGTTTTAGACCTCCTCTTCTCTCCTTCAAACTGAATGTAAAGTTCAATCATATTGTGATTGCTGCTGCCTAGGGGCACCTTCACTATGAGGTCATTAATTAATCCTATTTCATTGCACAATACCAGGTCTAGTATAGCCTGCTCTCTCGTTGGCTCCAGAACATGCTGTTCTTAGAAACTATCCCAAAAACATTCCATGAACTCCCCATCTTTGCCCATCTGATTTTTTCCAGTCTATATGTAGATTAAAATCCCTCATGATTATCACCGTACCCTTCTGACAAGAACCAATTAATTCTTCCTTAATACCCCGTACTACCGTGTGGTTACTTTTAGGGGGCCTGTACACCGCTCCCACAAGTGACTTCTTGCCTTTATCATTTCTCATCTCTACCTAAACCAGTTCTACATTCTGGTTACCTGAACTTAGGTCATCCCTCTCTATTGTGCTAATAACATCATTAATTAACAGAGCCAACCCTCAACCTTTTCCTTGCTTCCTCTCTTTCCTAAATGTCATGTACCTTTCAATATTCAGGTCCCAATCTATGTCATCCAGCAGCTATGTCCCTACAATGGCTATCAGATCGTACTTATTTATTTCTATATGCGCTATCAGTTCAACTGTTTTGTTTTGAATGCTACGTGCATTCAGATACAAAGCCTTTAGTTTTGTCCTTTTATTATTTTTGTAACCTCTAGCATTGTCTGCTGATTTGCTCTGAGATTTGTACTCTCTGTCCCTTCCTGTCACAGTCTGCTTATCTTTCCCATATTAATACCTTTCTCTCTCGCCTTGTCTCTACTCATTTTCCTAAATTTGATCCTTTGCCCCTACTATTTAGTTTAAAACCCTCTCTACTTCCCTCGTTATGCGCCTCGCTAGAACACTGGTCCCAGCACGGTTCAGATATAAATTGTCCCAATGAGACAGCCCCCACTTTCCCCAGTACTGGTGCCAGTGCCCCACAAACTGGAACCTACTTCTACCACACCAGTCTTTGAGCCACACATTAATTTCTCTAATCTTATTTTTCCTATGCCAATTTGCACATGGCACAAGTGATAATCCAGAGATTATTGCCTTTGAGGTTCTGCTTCTTAATTTGGTGCCTAGCTGCACATACTGACTATGCAGAACCTCTTTCCTTGTCCTGCCTATGTCATTGGTACCTACATGGACCACGACAACTGGATCCACCCCCTTCCACTGTAAGTTCCTCTCCAGTCCTGAGCAGATGTCCCAAACCCTGGCTCCGGGCAGGCAACATAGCCTTCTGGACTGTCGCTCATTGCTGCAGAGAACTGTATCAATCCCCCTCACTATACTGTCCACTACTGTCACTCCTTTCCTTTTTGCTTCCCTTGCTTGAACGGCTTCCTGTACCATGATGCCATGGTGAGTGTCATGCTAGGCCCCCACCTGCCAAGAATGAGGCACATGGATTTTGTCATGAACATTGATTTTAATCTGTTACTGGAGTGAAGAAAGGGCTTGCTTTAAAAAAAAAAGTTGCAAGATCTTGGCTGGAAAGACATTTGCATATTAACAGACATTGTTTGGAAGGACAAAGCAGCCATTTCCTGACACATTCAACCCACAATGGACTTTTGATCAGCAGACATTGAAGGTGGGGGAGCTCGCATTCCAGGTTGACTGCTAAGATGGCAGAATACATCAACAGACATGGTCAAACCAGCTAGTCACATGACTAACCTGCCAGGCAACCTGAGTTTTTTGAATTTGTACAAACAGTTTGGGCAGAAAGTAGAATGTTCCTGGACTGAGAAGATCTCTCCTGGCTGGCTCATCACAGCCACTCCTGTCTGCCTGCTCCCATCTCTTTCTCACAAGACTCTGAATCCACTGAAGACATATGAACCCCAGGAGAGAAAAGTCTCCTACAGAGAACAAGGTTTAAGAAGAATACTGGGCCCCAATGAAAAGCAAGATCTTCCTACAATCAAGGACTCTACAGTGAGCATGAAGAACCAAAACAAAAATTCTTCAGATATTGCCTCAAACTTTTCCACTTTATTTTTCTTCTGCTCTTTTCTGTCTCTATTTGCATGTGTGTATTGCATATGCATGCTAGCATGGGCACATCATGTATCCTTAGGTATCAACCGAACTAGAGTTTAAGTTTAATAAATTTAAACTTTTCTTCTTTAAACCTAAGAAAGCCTGTTTGTGCTGGTTTCTTTGGTAACCAAGGATTCACCAAGGGGAAGCTAAAAAACACAGAGTGTTTAAAATTAAACCCTGTTATGGTAAGACCAGGTGAAGGCTGAGAGGGACCCCTAGAAACCTTTTTCACCTGGTCGTAACAGTCAGTCTGCATATCCACAGTACAGCCCTCGCTCTTGTCCATACAAGCTGCAAAAACCTCAAACTTGTTGCTCAATTGCAAGAGCTGAAGCTGTTCTGTTCCCACCTTCTCAATCCCCTTACCTGCCTGACTCACAGTCACACCCTCCTATCCCTGACCACTGACCAAAACAGAAAACCCTATCCGAAGGGGTGTAACTGCCTTCTGGAACAAAGTGTCCCAGATACTTTCCCACTCCCTGATGCATCGCAATTTCTGCAGCTCAGCCTCCAGCTCATCTACTTAGAACTTAAGAACATAAGAAATAGGAGCAGGAGTAAGCCACTTGGCCCCTCAGGCCTGCCCCGCCATTCAATAAGATCATGGCTAATCTGCCCCAGACCTCAACACCTTTTTCCTGCCAAATCTGAGCCAAAACTCCTCAAGCCGCAGACATTTACCACAGATGTGTTTGCCATGGATTGGCATGGCATGCAGGAGCTCCCACATACTACTTCCATGACACATCACCTGTCCTGCCATGTATATTGTATTAATTAAAATACATTTATTTTTATTAATTTATAGTTCTCCTCCTCACTGAACTCCCTCATTTACCAAACCGCCTTCTTCACATTCGGTGCACTCAAGCAGCGCTCAGAGACCCCTGAATTTATACTCTCTGAAAACAAAGATGAATCAACTTTGCTCGAGTTCAGAAACCAGTTTAAGCCAGCTACCTAATTAACTGGCTGTAGCTACTCTCAGAGAGCTTGTATATCCCTGTTTAAACCTGTCAGAAACTTAACTTGCCTCTCAACTTAAACAATAATTTTAGTTAATTGCTAAATGTAAACAAAAACTAGACTTTAGCGACATTAACCCTTAAAATCCCATTACTTACCAAATTCCCTTCTTCACACTCTGTGCAGACAAAGAAAAACTTGTCTTTCACAGCCCTGCATTGTCCCTAAGCACCTTACCACTGTGGGTGGTACAGTGGCGCCGTGGTTAGCACCGCAGCCTCACAGCTCCAGCGACCCGGGTTCGGTTCTGGGTACTGCTTGTGCGGAGTTTGCAAGTTCGCCCTGTGACCGTGTGGGTTTCTGCCGGGTTCTCCGGTTTCCTCCCACAGCCAACGACTTGCATGTTGAAAAGTAATTTGGCCATTGTAAATTACCCCGAGTGTAGGTAGGTGGTGGGGATGTGGTCGGGAATATGGGATTAATGTAAGATTAGTGTAAATGGGTGGTTGTTGGTCAGCCCAGACTCGGTGGGCCGAAGGGCCTGTTTCAGTGCTGTATGACTATGACGACAGCCAATAAATTACTTTTGAAACATAGGCTGGAATTTACTGCTCCCCTGCCGCCCCAGGAGCGGGCTAAGAGCCCGTTGCCTACCCACACCTACTACTATTTTACCAGCAGCAGGAGAGGTGCCGGACAGCCGCCCACCCTTAGGTCAATTGAGGCCCTTAATTAAATTATTATATATATAAATATAAATTAAATTAAACTAATTAAATTGAGACCGATCAATTGCCACTTAGTGGCCTCTTCCTGCTGTCGCTGCTATTTTACCAGTAACGGACGGGCACTTCAGTACCTGAGGAGGCCACCTAGTAATATATGACGACCTCCTTGCAAGCCAGGGGGAGCCTCCTGATCAGGTACCCTGAGCCCCACTGAAGGCTTTCCCAGCACAGGCCACCACCCCACCCCCGCAAAACAAATTCCCCTGCCCTAGACTCCGAACCACTGCCTCCCCTCCTCCACCACTGTTGGGCCCTAGCCGATTGTCCTTGGCTGGGCCTGACCCCGACTTACCTTTTCTGAGGCCCACATCCATGGTCATCTTCTTGCTGGGTGCAGTCCCAACAGTGACCACCTCTCTTGGTGTTGCTGCTGAGACTGAAGAGCTGCTGACCCTCTGTTTGGCTGACAGCTCATGGGAGGGGCGGGGAGGTGGGGTGCGGGACAACCTGCCTCAGAGGTGCGGAAGCCCTGACTGAAGCCAATTAAGGGCCTGAGCCATGCAAAATAGCAACGTGGCTTGCAGGCTCAGTGGAGGCGGGCTCTCTCCCAGCTTTCCAGCTGGTGGTTGGGGCCACTGCTTCACCGTTAAATTCCAGCCATAGTCACAGTTGTTAGGTAAGCAAATGCAGTTGCCAATTTTCACACAACAAGTTGATGAATAACCAGTCAGTCAATCTCTTTTTATTAGTGTTGGTTAAGGGATTTGTAAATGGCCAGGGCACCCAGAAAATTCCCTGCTCTTCTTCAAATCGTGTTATGGGGATAAAAGGGGAACCTGGTATGTCTATGTTCCAGTGCTCCATTGATTTGGAGGTCAACAGGGAAACCAATAGAACTTATGAGGTGATCGACGCAAATAGAGCTGAACTTTTCAAACATGTGTAATTTAGATTTTTCAATAGAATTGAGGCTTCTTTGAAAAGTAAGCATATATATGATGGTCTTTTTGACAACAAGGGCCGGAATTGTACATGGCAGCGGAGGTCCCTCTCACTGGCTTAAAAGTCAGGGGTGAGCCTGCCTCCGCTGGGCCTAGAAACCATATAAGTGACTTTGCATGGCCCAGGCCTTTAGCTGGCCTTGGGCAGAATTCCACCCCTCTGAGGCAGGAAGTCCTGCCCCCAAGAGCTGCTGGCCAATCAGCGGGCCGGCAGTTCTTCATTCCCAGCAGTGGCCAATGCTGGGACTGCACCCAGCATCAGGAGCAACATGGACGCTGGCCCCGGAAAAGGTAAGTGAGGTTTCGGGCCTCGCCAGAGACAATCGGTGGGCCCCAGTAAGGGGGAGCATGTGGTGGTCAATCAGGAGGGGCGGCTTGTGTTGCTGTGGGGGTGCCCGACCTGGAGGGCACTGCACCCCCCCATCCAGGCCCACAGGGAAGCCGCCTAATATTACCGGGTGGGCTCCTCAGCTGACGAAATGCCTGTCCACCACTGGTAATATACCAGTGGCAGCGGGAGTGGGCCTTTAAGTGGCAAATAATTGACCAGGTAGGTGATGGGAACAGCGGCCCCACCTCCCATTTGATTTTACGCGCCCCCCCCCCCACCTCCAGCCCGCTCCCGGGGTGGGGGGTGGGGGTGCGAAAATTCTGGCCAAGATCTTCACTCCTTAGCCCTTGTAGTTGTTTTTCTGGTGTCCTTTGTAGCCGAAGGTACACAAATGCTTTGTATAGTAAAATCATAAAGTGTGTCTCTGACCAACAGAAAGTGTGCCACATAGTTATCCAAGTTTATCCGAAATCAAGGATTTGAGCCAGCTAGTTCAGTTTGAGTTACTGGTGTGGAAGGAGAATTTACCCTGGAACAGGGGACCCAGGAGGAATGCATAGCACATCTCCAGGTGAAGGTTCATCATTTTGATATCTCAGAAGATTAACACCATACTCCCAGTTCATCCGTGCTAGCTCTTAAGGGTTGTAAACGTCCTAGAAACATTGTTAACTACAAACATAGAGAACTTCAATTTATTCAATTAACTGGTTAATTAATGCTATTAACTTGTTAGCTCTCTAGGGTATCCAAACCTAAATTAATTTTATTAATTTAAACCAATCTGACTCTATGAGGAGAATTTTAACTGCCGACGGGAGGGCGAGTTCGGGTGCTGCCGGGGGTTTAAACTCTGAAATGTGGTGTCGAATCAACATTATCCTGCCCACTTTCAGGTGTAAACCGGGTGGGTTTGCAGGCATGCAGGAAACCCCCGTGGAGTTGGGTAAGTAATTAAAATACTTAAATCCACAATTAACTCAGGATTGAATCCAGTATTCTGGCTTTAACAGCCAGTGCAGGGTTTTCCCAAGCTGTAAGGAACTCGCCAGGGTCAACCAGGTGAGTTTACAGAGGGGAGTGCTTGTTCAGTGAAACTGGCAAGCTGGCAAGCTTCAAAGTGTAAAATTGACAAACTGTGGCCCTGCCTAAGTGAGAGACTGATGCACACAGCACTTCTGAGAGAGTGTTTTCACTGCTTGACAGGTGATTTCCAACTTCTGGGAAGTCAGTTCATCTGTCTTGCACTTCACTCACCTTCCCTATGTCCACCTTCAACATAACATGGGAGAAGCTAAAGCTTTACTATGAATCTCTGATGAGAAACAGAGGAGCAGCATCAACAACACCAACAGCAGCAGCAGCAGCTGCTACCTTTTCTTCAGCCACATGCTGCTCCTCAGAACAGAGGGGTTGACACAGAGGGCGAGATTCCAAATCGCGGGTCAGAACCCCAACATCGTGACGACTTCTGGGTCTCGACCCCACATCAATGCAGAAATGCACACGCGTCACAATTGCAAGTTGCAAATCAGTTAGTTGGCCCGGAATCACATTTGCTGCCTAATCAGTGGCGGCAAGAGTGGGAAGGAGGCAGCAGCAGGCCCGATATAGAGGATGGACAGCAGCCATTGCTGAGGCTATCATTCGTCCAAAAAACGGAAGCACAACCTGAGCAGAGGGCAGTGGGCAGGGAAAGCCCGCATGCCAGGGCAGTGCTCGCATTTTCCAGACATTTCGCTGGAGGTGCTGCTGGAGGCCAGCGGCCACAGAAGGCCTGCAAGACTAACCAAGAGGGCATGGCTGGAGGTGGCACACAAGGTCAGCAACAGAGCAGTGGTGAGGAAAAACTGGGTGCAGTGCCAGAAATACTTCGAAGACCTTCTTAGATCTAGAAAGGTGATTGTTAAGAGAGACCCAGTTGCAGCGCATTCTGGTTAGCAGTCACCAGAGTGCAAAAGAGTGGAGCATCCTGAAGGCACAGAGAGTTCTTCTGATCATAGGAGGTGCGAGCTCAGGTGCCTTGCTGACCCAGGGGAATAGGTCTGAATTCGAGTGCCACTGGCCAGGAGGCTAGAGTGCAGACTCCAATATGGACAGTTGAGAGGGAGGGAGGCGTTGTCCTAACAGCATCATTCTTCACCTTGCAGGCCAAAAAGAAGTTGAATGCTCAGGAGAACGAGAGGGCACACCTAGATGGTGGGGTGCCCCAGTTCGCGGTGCTGATGTGCTTCGAGGAGCAGGAAGCCCTTGATATGGCCAGAGTGTCCAGGGACACTGGAGACGGAGAAGCGGGAGTCCGCCGCAAACAGGGTGAAAATATCTCAAAATCTCCATGTTCACGGGATGCATGGCAATGCTCCCCGTGCAACCAGACATCAATTCATAAGCTGTCATTTATTTCATTGTTTTAAGCAGCAGAAGCATCTATTAACTGTCTCGATCTCTCATCACCATCTTCTCTTATGTTTCCAGGGCCAGCTGCAGAGGAGCAGGAATCCACGCTCAGAAAACAAGTTCCCAAGGAATCAGAGGAGGAAGACACCTCAGCGCCTTCACCATCACATCTTACCAGTGCACCCTCCACTAGTGCAGACACTTGTACCTCAGTGGGTCCTCGAGAGTTGTTGGAGAAGGGGGCACAGGATGATGTGCACCACACATCAGATCAGGAAGATTTGGGGGAGGCAAAGTTGGCTGTGGCCAGACCCCCTCACGGGATAGAGGAGAGGCAGAGCCCTGCTCAGCAGGGTGGAGATTCAGTGCCTTAGGAGTCACAAGGCAGCAGTTCCACTTGGAGAACCAGTGTGAGATGTGTTCCCACATTAAGGAGTTACGTGAGGCTCTCCAGACACAGGGGTGAAAATGGAGGAGTCCATTCATTTCATGTGCATCACAACGACTCAGTGCTTTGCGCGTGTGAGCTCCTCCCTTGAAGGAGCAGCCAACCTCTTGGAGAGCCATATGCGGCATCACTCAGAATGGATGCAGGAACAGTGCACTGGCATGCACAGGATCCAGCCCAGAATCAGCAGCATTGACCAGACAGGGGCACAAATAATGTTGAGAAGTGAGAGGGATGCCTGCTGCACCCCAGCTGGTGGTCCCCTCCAGCGATCAAGGGCATCATAATAGGGCTGAGAAGGAAACAGTGGCGCAGTGGTTAGCACCGCAGCCTCACAGCTCCAGCGACCTGGGTTCAGTTCTGGGTACTGCCTGTGCGGAGTTTGCAAGTTCTCCCTGTGTCTGCGTGGGTTTCCGCCGGGTGCTCCGGTTTCCTCCCACCTCCAAAGACTTGCAGGTTGATAGGTAAATTGGCCATTGTAAATTGCCCCTAGTGTAGGTAGGTGGTAGGAGAATGGTGGGGATGTGGCGGAGAATATGGGATTAATGTAGGATTAGTATAAATGGGTGATTGTTGGTCGGCACAGACTCGGTGGGCCGAAGGGCCTGTTTCAGTGCTGTATCTCTAAATAAAAAAATAAATAAAAATCAATAAAAAGATGGTGATGAGGGGGTAACCCCTCACAGGGCACCTTCATCCTCATACACCCCCCAAGGCTCCTCTGACGGACAAACCACCTGTGGAGTTGTGACAGAGGCTGCCCCCGCAGCGTTGCTAGTGCAGCTGCCCCCAGCACCTCCACGATGAGGACGATTGCCATGAGCATCTCAGTCCCAGATAGGCACACACGAAGAGCCTGCCACCATCTCATTAAGGAGCACCTCATAGCAGTTGCTGTCAGCGGAGCCAAACGCTGCTCTTCATTGCTGGTTGGACCAAGTTCAGGAGAAGCCTGATCCCATTTCCTCTTATGCACTTCCTACATTGGCATTGCTTGATTCCCTCCAATCCCGGCTCACCACCCCTCGCCACACTGCCAACATCAACGCTTGTTTGTGAGTCAGGGCCATCTCTCAGCCTTCCTCCTTCAATGCTGTCTCTTGCCTCTGTCCCTCCGCTCCAGATCACTCCTCACTATGTCACCACCTCCTCCTTTCTGTCATGATTCTGATGGCACATCAAACCTGCCCCTTGGAACCAAAATCCAAGTCTGGCCCTTAAACGAGCTATCAACAAATTTGATAATGTGCTTAATTAGCTAATTACACGGGTGCCTCCATTGGCTCCCATCAGCGCCATTCAAAATTTGAGCGTGCCAGTTTTGTGTCGGGAAACTGGTATGCCTACCCGAGGAATGTTCCCGCCCTCTGTGACAGATTGAATTCCCATAGGAGATACAGCTCAAAGTAGGCGAGACCCCCCAACATGGGGTGTACGGGATCAGCTCTCCCTACATGTGTGAGCACCAGTGGGCAGGATTTTCAAGCCCTGCCCAGGGTAGGAACCAAGGTGGACAGGGCCCAGAAAATGCATGTCGGTTTCCTGATGCTATTCCCAGCGCTTGCCATCTAGAGGAGGTGTGTTCAGGGCTGGCAGGGCTGTCTGCCTATGAGTGGCAGTTAGCCAATTAGGCTCATTCAGAGCCTGGTTTAGTCCAATTGAAGGAAGCCAATTGGAATTTTCCAGTCAGCCTCCAGTTTCCCATACAGGCAGGGGACAGTTTAGGTGCCTGGTGACACTCCCTGCCTGCCTGGGTGTGACAGCAGCCACGCGCTGTCTTGTAGAGCGCCCTCCCCATCCTCATCGTGATGGCCTGGCTGCAAGAACCATCTTTGTTTTAAAGTTTGAAATAAGTCAGAGAGAGGATGTCTCCATGTTGAAGTGCCCTCTCTGTTACTTACCTACCATCACAGCCTGCTGCTTCTCTCCAGCTTTGAGAGCCCACCTGCCACTTTTAATTGGACAGGGAACCTATTCCCATGCCAATTAAGGGGGCTCCTCCATGAAAATCCCAGTGACTGTCTGTTTCCCCCCAGGGGAATGGTTCAGGACCCAAAAACAGTCCCAACTTCTATTTCCGACCCCCAAAAGGAAATACCAGCCCAGTGCCTCAGGAGGCTTATACTTTCATGGCACATCATTGCTGCCATCTGCAATCTCCTGGAACAAGACCTCCTTCCCAGTGGACCATGCATTGCTGGTGGCCATCAAGGTGGCCATCACTGGAGAACTCCTCCCCCAGCCCCAGTTCTCTACCTGTCCCTGCAGTTCTGTGCTCTCTTCTCTTGCAAGGAGAGAAAGCAGAGAGTTGTGAGTCTGAGAAATGGGAGAGGAGGGATGAACAACATTTGTGTAGGGTCACTGTAAGGCATGGGTGTGAGATGACACAAAGATGAGGGTGAGTGGCTGTTTAGATCAGGATATGAGGTGCCTGGGGAAAGGAATGAGTGGAGCTGCAATGTGTGTTGTTCTGAGCAGTATGGAGGGAAAGTCAACTGCATTACCATCGCTAAGGACCCCGCCATCAATATCCTGGGTGTTATCATTTCCCAGAAGCTCAGTTGGACCAGTCATATAAATACCATTGGAATTTAGAAGAATGAGAGGTGAACTTATTGAAACGTATACAATCCTGAGGGGACTTGACAGGGCTGGAAGGATGTTTCCCCTTATGGGAGAGACTAGAACCAGGGGGCACAGTTTTAAAATAAGGGGTCTCCCATTTAAGATGGAAATGAAGAGAAATTTTTCTCTCAGAGGGTCGCTAGTCTGTGGAATTTGCTTCCTCAGAGAGAAGTCGAGGCTGGGTCATTCAACCAATGCTGAATTAGAGAGATTCTTGATAGACAAGGGAGTCAAGTGTTATGGGAGGCCTACAGAAAAGTGGAATTGAGGCCACATTCAGATCAGCCATGATCTTATCAAATGCAGAGCAGGCTCGAGGGCCTGAATGGCCTAATCCTATTCCTACTCATCCTAATTCATATGTTCGTATGAATGTTCATATGTTCATACAAGAGCAGATAAGAGGCTGGGAATTCTGCGGCTAGTAACCACCTCCTGATTCCCCAAAGCCTCTATACCAGTTACAAGGCAGAAATCAGGAATGTGATGGAGTACTCTCCATTTGCCTGGATAAAACTCAAGAAGCTTGACACCATCCAAGACAAAGCAGCCCACTTGATCGTCACCCCATCCTCCACCTTAAACAATCACTCCCTCAACCATCAGTGCACAGTGAGAGCAGAATGTAGCATCTACAAGATGCAACAACTCACCAAGACTCCTTCGACAACACCTTCCAAATCTGCGACCTCTACCACCAAGAAGGAGAAGCACAGTAGTTGCATGGGACATGGGAACACTACCACCTGCAAGTTCCCCTCCAAGCCACACCCTATTCTGACTTGGAACTATATCACCATTCCTCCACATACACTGGATCTAACATTTGTTTATTTAAGGGATTAGGGTTGGGTAGCCTTCATGAATATTCTTGTCATAATATTAATCTTAGCAATATTTCTCAGCTTTTCCTTCCAACTGCAATCTACAGAACTCAAGCCTTGTGCTTTCTGGTTACGCCTTTGGTTTCTTTTTTACTGTTTTCAACCTTAGTGAAATCCTTTCCTACAGGCCTTGGCAATCAACTTGTTTTATTTCAATTAAAAACAAGATGGCATGGAACTTCTGGTAGAGACCTTTTGGGGAAGGTGTCATGTTAAAAAAGAATGAGAGAGCATTCAGGATAAGACTATTGACGTGGCTGATCCTGGGCTATTCCCTAAAGTGAAGGCTAACAGCGGTACAGTCAATAAGAGATGAATTTGTACCTGATGCAAAGTTCCAAAGCCACTGTTTCATAGAATCATACAGCACAGAAGTCCATTCAGTCCATCAGGCTTGTGCTGGTTCTTTGAAAGAGTAATACAATCAGTTTCATTCACCCTGCTCTTTCCTCATAGCCCTGCAAATATTTCAAGTATATATCCACCTGCCTTTTAAAAGTTATTGTTGAATCTGCTTCCATCATTCTCTCAGGCAATGAATTCCAGACCATAACAACACGTTGTACAAAAAAACATTCTCCTCATCATCCCTGTGATTCTTTTGCCAATTGTCTTAAACACTTTTTGTTCATTCCCATTATATAAAATTCCTGTTTTAAGCAGCTCAGACATGTGTGCAAGAAAAGCCACAGTCCTGTAGTGGAATAACATTATGCTATTAGTGTCAGTTGTCAACGTCCATCTCAGCTGCAACTAACACAGGGACCCAGAATATCAAACTGTCAGGATGTGCAATGGAGCTGCTATTCATGCTGATCTATTGGCCCAAATTCAACTCTCGGGTTGGTAGAAAATGTGCAAGTCAGTAGTTAGAATATGCATATAGTCAGTTTATTTGTGGTGAACAAATAAAGGATAATATTTTTTCCTTTTATGTAAAGTTAAATAAAAATTATTTAGTAAACTAATGTGGGAGGAAAATTTACCTCCATGTTTATAAATTCTTCCCAAACTTGGAGCACCATTGCACATGTGCAGTAATGTTGTTCCAAATTTCAGAGGATCCTGGAGTGTTCCATGTGGATGGCTTACATAACCTGGCAGCATGACTAAAGCAACCCTAGTCAATATGCTATGCTCTCAGTAGCAAGTTACATATAAGTAGGCCAACAAAAACAAAGTACTGACTCAAGCTTAAAGCATATGTTCCCATATGCTAAAGCTCTCAATGCTCAGTAACCTCCATACAATCAATTCACCACCAAATTATAACCAGAGACCAGAACAGATTTTAGAAATTGAATCACTTTGTAAAAAAAATGTTTTGTTATGTTTTCCATTGTGCTTGTCAAGTTGAACTACCAAATGATTAGTAAATGAACCGTGATACAAACATATGATGGTTTATTACATTAATTTGGAAATTTACAGGAGTCCTTATTCAAGTGGAACAAATTAGTTACATATTTTTCAGGATTCAACTGGTCTATATATGGAGTAGGGCAGCACTGCTGATTAAATTTGTTGTATTTCTTCATCATATTCTGCAGTTTTTCATTGTTAATTATTGCCCCATGACATATTTCCCTCATTTTTCCTCAATGTGTTTATTCGAAGCAGTCATAGCAGATCTAAATAGTTAAATGGATTAGGACACTGAAACAAGTCAAGACTCTTCACCTATACAGACCATAGCTAAGTTCCAGCTTAGAAATGGATGTGGTGAAATGCTCATTTATGTAAATGATTTGGAATTGGCACAGGATAAATGATGTCAAAGTTTAGCGGATAATACTAAATTAAGGAGCATCGCAGACAGTAAGGAGTCATGGGACCAATTTTGAACTTCACAACCTTCACAGATTTCAATGGAATGCAAGTTGGACGTATTATATGATGGGTGGCTGATCCACCCCGTCAGGTTACCACACAGATAGCGAAGTTGAAAATTACTCCAATAGTCACAAAATACTACAGCAGATAGAGAGGCCAATTAGTAACACCTCATCAGCAACAACAGCAAATTGTATTTATTTACTGCCTTTAATGTAGTAAAATATAGCAAGGCATTTGCGACAGGAGTGATATCAGACAAAATTTGGCACCAGCTGCATAAAGAGGTATTAGGGCACATGACCCAAAGCTTGGCCAAAGAGATAGGTTTTAAGAAGTGACTTAATGGAGAAGAGAGTAGTAGAGACATGGAAAGGTTTAGGAAGGGATTTCCAGAGCTTCAGACCTAGGCAGCTCAAGGCATGACTGCCAACGGTGAAGTGATTAACATCAGGGATACACGAGAGGTCAGAATTCAATGAGGGCAGAGAACTTGGAGGGTTTTGTGGCTGGAGGAAGTTACAGAGATCGGAAGAGGCAAGGCTACGGAAAGATTTGAAAACAAAGGATGAGAATTTTATAATTGAGGTGTTGTTCGACCAGGAGCCAATGTAGACCAGCGAGCACAGGGGTAATGGATGAACGGGACCTGGTACGAGTTAGGACATGGGCAGCAGAGTTTTGGATGTGCTCAAGTTTATGGAGGGTGTCAACCAGGAAAGCATTGGAATAGCTGAGAGTGCAGTTAATAAAGGAATGGTCTGACCATTGTTTTTCTCCAAGAGGCAATTTCCTACTCAATCCCCATATACTTTAATGTTTCTGTTTTTCAAGTCACTATCTAAATTCCTTTTAACAGAATTATGGATTCTGCTTCAAGAATGGCTGGTGGAGAAACGTTCCACGTTTTAAGTGCCTTTATGTATGTATTTTTTCTAACTTTCCTATAATTCAATTTTGTAATTATCTTAAATTTGTGTCCCTTCATTACCGTGTCAGCAATCAATGGAAACAATATGTAACTATATATCTTATAATCTTTCAGAATCTGAAGACATCTGTAAGGTCACCAGTTTGGTTCTAGTGAAGGATGCAGAAGATTGCAGGAAGACATAGAAAGTTTAACAGAAATAGTTAGCAGCTGCAGTTCAATACAGAGAAATATGTAGTACATTTTGGAAACTGTAATGTATTTTAGTGAAAGTATACCATATGCAGCAAGATACTTAATAGATAGGAAAAGCAGAGAGATTTAGATAGATAGTTCTTCATTGGTGGGATTACAGGTAGAAAAGGCCTTATACAAGCAAATAATATTCTGCTTAGTCCATCTCTGGATTAGTATATGCAATTCCGAGCTCTCCAGAAATCAGGTTGAAGTGATGTAGTAGAGGCTTTTCGAATTCTGAAGGCTTTGAGAGGGTAAACAATGAAAGGTGGTTTCCAAAGTTTGGCAAGTCAATAGCAAGGGGCCATTAGACTCAGAATTATGACAGAAGAATACTGAAGAAAATTAGAAAAAATGTTTTCATGCAAAGAGTTATTAAAATGTGGAATGCATTACCCCAAGTGGTTTGTTTATGGGATGTGAGCATCGCTGGCAAGGCCAGCATTTATTTCCCATCCCTAACAGCCCTTGAGAAGGTGGTGATGAGCTGCCATGTTGAACCGCTGCAGTCCATATGGTGCAGGGAGGGAGTTCCAGGAATTTTACCCAGGATAGTGAAGGAACAGCGATATAGTTCCAAGTCAGGATGGTGTGTGGCTCGGAGGGGAACTTGCAAGTGGTAGTGTTCCCATGCGCCTGCTGCCCTTGTCCTTCTAAGTGGCAGAAGTCGAGGGTTTAGAGGGTGCTGTTGAAGGAGCCTTGGCAAGTTACTGCAGTGCATCTTGTATATGGTACACACTGCTGCCACTGTGCATCGGTGGTGGAGGGAGTGAATAATGTAAAAACAATAACATTATTCAAAATCAAATTGTCAAGAAAAAAAGATAGGGAGAAAGCTCAGAAAAGTATGTGCAGTATATTCAATGATAATATGATAAACATGTATAGTCAGAGCTAAATTTTCTGGCTAAGATAGAATGAAAGACAACACTGAAAATGGAAGTGCAGTATGCTTTGATTAAAATGACATTTTGGATAGTTTCAGAGGACACATTATTTGATTTTTTTTTAAAAACATATGAAAATAACTTTGATGCTTCTTAAGAAAATAAACCAAAGGTAGACTAAGGCTGGCAAAGCAATTGTTGATACTCTGAACTGGCTAAGTATTGACACAAGGAATTCCAGCTTGGATGTCAGCTTCGGGCGGCATAGTGGCGCAGTGGTTAGCACCGCAGCCTCACAGCTCCAGCGACCCGGGTTCGATTCTGGGTATTGCCTGTGCGGAGTTTGCAAGTTCTCCCTGTGACTGTGTGGGTTTTCGCCGGGTGCTCTGGTTTCCTTCCACAGCCAAAGGCTTGCAGGTTGATAGGTAAATTGGCTATTATAAATTGCCCCTAGTATAGGTAGGGGAATTGAGGGAAGGTGGGGATGTGGTCGGAATATGGGATTAATGCAGGATTAGTATAAATTGATGGTTGGCACAGACTCAGTGGGCCGAAGGGCCTGTTTCAGTGCTGTATCTCTAAATAAATAAGTAAGTCAGTGGGGTGAATTTTGATCAGCCCTCTAGGGACAGACAGGGAGGGGTGGAGGGGTGATGGTGATCCTATAAAATAACGAAGGAAGGCAAAGAGTGGACTGCCCTTCACCTTCCTGATGTCATTCAACTTTGTCAGGGGCGGGGAAGGCCAAGAGGCCAATTAAGGCCCTCAACTGGCCAGTTAAGGGTCTCTTCCGACTGCCAATGTTATTTTACTAGCGTATGGTAGAAACCCCACTATGTGGGGAGGCTGCCCAACTACACCAGGTGGCCTCCCTGTGCTCTGGCGTTGGTGGGGGGGGGGGGGGGGAAATCAGAGGCCCTCCTGCTTGGGCAATCTGTGGCCCATGGAGGGCCCCCAGTGGCAAAAGTCACCCCAGCACCAACACCCATCGCTCAAGCCCTCAAAAACCACCCCCTGCCACCTCGCCTGACTGGCCCCAGCAAGTCTGCCACACATATCTTCAGTCTGAGGCTTCACGGCTGCTCTTGGTCCTGGACCTTCTGCAGTACCAGCAGTGGCCACTGCTCTCAGTGGTGCTACTGCGACTACTGAGCTCCCGGCCTACTGATTGGGCGGCAGCTCTTGGGTGGGATCTTGTCCCTCAAAGGGGACAGCATCCCCGATGGGCAGTTAAGTACCCGCCTACCATTGAATTCAGCTGGGGGTCCGAGAAAGGGTTGGGTTGGGTTGGGCTGGGGTTGCCCCCCCCCCCCACCGCCCCCCACCCCCATCACCCCCGCCACCCTGTCTGTCCCGGAGATAAAATCCAGCTCAGTCATTCTGACTGCTATAACACATTTATGATTCTGAGTCACATAGATTTGTAACTTTGGAAGGGGCCAGAAGGTCATTTCTGATCTTCTACATTCTATGTGCTTAAAATTTCTGTCATGCCTATGGTGAATATAACATTTGAAGATAGCTTCTGAAAACTCCAGGCCAACTTCTGTAACATTCAAGCACAAGTTTTTAAAAACTTATCTGCTTACATGGGTTGAAAATTTTAAAATGAGACGGTCACTTGAGACTCTTTATCATTAATGTCTTGTTCAAAAACCAGGTGAGGCTCTGCATACCCTTCAAATCACACACCCATCTATTTGAACTGTACAGGAATTCCCTACACAGTTAATTAAAGGATTCTATTCAAGAAATACTTTGATTTCTTTGAACAATTATGAAAAAGGTTTGATTGAAACTTTCTGGTGCAAGATATAAAATATTTTGTAAAATTGATAGCATACAAAAAATCATGAATTTATTTATATCAGAAATAGTGCTTCAGAAATGGAAGCAATATTTATTATGTTGTCATATTGTGGCTAGCCTCCGCTTGGTTGATGGTCTCAATACTCCCTGGGGTGGAAGTTGTGCAGGTGAGGACTGAGGTGGACTGCAAACCATTCGGACCTCCGCAGCATGAGCTTTTAACTCCCATGTCTCAGTTGCATAGTCCCTGGCAGTTTCCCACCTGAACCCAGAGGGAAATGGTAGTTGACAAGCAGGTGGGAATGCAATTTTGGGTAGCAGAAGTCTCCCCCTGGGGACCTGAAGGAACAGTCTACTGCGTTCAGTTAAATAGATTGAGAGGCTGTCAAGAGAGCAGCACAGTTACGGGGAGGAAAACCCAGGCTGTGGAGACCCAAATTTTCATTTGGTGTCTGAAGGAGCATTCCTGCTTCTCCTGGTCTACAGGGACAGAAAAAAAAAATTATCTTACCTTTCTGGGCCTTTTCTGGCCCTGACTCTACTTGCCACCATGGTGGCCTGAGGTGCGTGAGGGAGGTTGCGGGGTTAACAATAACAGCTTCTCTGCACATGATTCAGGCTAAAACTGCAGTTAGACTTCAATAATGCCACTGGTGTCCAATCTGTATATTGATCGTACCTGCTCAGGTTAAGGTTGCAAACCGCTGCAAGGCAGTGGAATTGTTGCAGGTAAGTCACACGACCCATTTTAACTACCCATCACATTCTAATTACCCTTCATTTTAACTGGCAGGGTTAAAACCATCCCTCACAGATCTGCCTTATATTGTTCTTTTTATCCTGACTGACAGGATACCATTACCAGGTGGAGCAGTGCCATATACTGAATGGGGGAGAAATTCATTCTACGCAGACTTACACCAATTCCCTGAGGGCAAGCAGCACGCCGGGACACTATCTGCACAGCTTTCTTCATTGATATCATTGAATACATTTCTCCCCCAATGTGTTACACTCTAATAGTAATAGCAAATGTTTCAAAAACATTTCTTCAGTGTTTATGGCCATAAGATTCAAGAAGAAAGTCATTTTTCTTCTCAGATTGTTAACCATTATGAAAATTGCAAAGACAATAGCCGTAAAGGTAGATAGATAGAAAAAGAGTGATATGATAAAGTAATCAACAAATCTTCTTCTGATTATCTTCCTCTGTTTATTCAAAGCAAACCATAAACTTACAACATTATACAATTATTCGTTATAGCTTAGGGACCAAAGTTTGGAAATGACTGAAGGTACTAATGCAAACCAGTGACTGAATGTATTATTCCTTTGTCAAGTCAATCCTGTAATTCAAGAGAAAGTGGGGATGATTTTGAACTTTGGCCCAAGATGCATCATGATAGGAAGAATGAGGAGAGGGAATATAAACTAAATGGTACAATTTTAAAGGGGGTGCAGGAACAGAGAGACCTGGGGGTTATATGTACACAGTTATTTGAAGGTGGCAAGTCAAGCTGAGAAAGCTTTAAAAAAAATCTATGGGATCCTTGACTTTATAAACAGTGGCATCAAGCACAAAAACAAGAAATTATGCTCATCTTTTATAAAACATTGTTTAGACCCCAGCTGGAATATTGTGTTCAGTTCTGGGCACCACTCTTTAGGAAAAATATCAAGGCCTTAGACAGGGTGCAGAGGAGATTTACAAGAATGGTACCAAGGATGCAGGGCTTTAGTAATGTGGGGAGACCAGAGAAGCTGGTGTTGTTCTCCTTAAGAGTAAAGATGATTCAGTGGAGATTTAATAGAGGTGTTCAAAATCGTGAAAGGTTCTGATAAAGTATATAAGGAGAAACTGTTTCCATTGGCAGAAGGATCAGTAACCAACAGATAGAGATTGACAGTAATTAGCAAAATAACCAGAGGCGAGATGAGGAGAATTTATTTTATTATCTGAATGCAGTAGCAGCAGTTTCAATAATAACTTTCAAAGGGGAAGTGGGTTAACACTTGAAGAGAAAACATTTGCAATGCTAAGGGGAAAGGCCAGGGGATGGGATTAATTAGGTAGCTCTTTCAAAGAGTCAAGATGGGCTGAATGGCCTCTTTCTGTGCTGTACCCTTGTATAATTCTATGAAAATGGTGCAATGGAGGTAGGGCATCTGCTGTGCCTAGTTGAAGGCTGCAGTGAGTAGTTCAAACTGTTTCCATGGTGGACATTGTACAAGTATCAGACCAGTGGTATAAAAACACTTTGAGCAGCTCATTGATTGGACTAGGCTGAAAATGTGGCAGCTTCAGCATGGAGCATAACCAGTGCAGGCAGGTAAAGGATTGGAGCTGCAGGTGATCCTGGGGTATGGAGTTGGAGGTGATCCTGGAGGATTGGAGTTGGAGGTGATCCTGGAGGATTGGAGTTGGAGGTGATCCGCGGGATTGGACTTGGAGGTGATTCTGACGGATTGGAGTTGGAGGTGATCCTGGAGGATTGGAGTTGGTGGTGATCCTGGAGGATTGGAGTTGGAGGTGATCCTGGAGGATTGGAATTGGAGGTGTTCCTGACGGATTGGAGTTGGAGGTGATCCTGACGGATTGGAGTTGGAGGTGATTCGGGGGATTGGAGCTGGAGGTGATCCTGGAGGATTGGAGTTGGAGGTGATCCTGGGGTTTGGAGTTGGAGGTGATTCGGGGGATTGGAGTTGGAGGTGATCCTGACGGATTGGAGTTGGAGGTGATCCTGATGGATTGGAGCTGGAGGTGAGCCTGGGGATTGGAGTTGGAGGTGATCTGGGGGATTGGAGTTGGAGGTGATCTGGGGGATTAGAGTTGGAGGTGATCCTGGGGGATTGGAGTTGGAGGTGATCCTGGGGGATTGGAGTTGGAGGTGAACCTGGAGGATTGGAGTTGGAGGTGAACCTGGAGGATTGGAGTTGGAGGTGATCCTGGGAATTGGAGTTGGAGGTGATCCTGGGGATTGGAATTGGAGGTGATCCTGGAGGATTGGAGTTGGAGGTGATCCTGGAGGTTTGGAGATGGAGGTGATCCTGGGGATTGGAGTTGGAGGTGATTCGGGGGATTGGAGTTGGAGGTGATCCTGGGGATTGGAGTTGGAGGTGATTCGGGG
This sequence comes from Heterodontus francisci, assembly GCF_036365525.1. NCBI lineage: Eukaryota > Metazoa > Chordata > Chondrichthyes > Heterodontiformes > Heterodontidae > Heterodontus > Heterodontus francisci. The sequence goes on along the minus strand of NC_090372.1, from coordinate 105,154,213 downwards.
GATTGGAGTTGGAGATGATCCTGGGGATTGGAGTTGGAGATGATCCTGGGGATTGGAGTTGGAGGTGATTCCGGGGATTGGAGTTGGAGGTGATTCGGGGGATTGGAGTTGGAGGTGATCGTGACGGATTGGAGTTGGAGGTGATCGTGATGGATTGGAGCTGGTGGTGATCATGGGGTTTGGAGTTGGAGGTGATTCGGGGGATTGTAGTTGGAGGTGATCCTGACGGATTGAAGTTGGAGGTGATCCTGGGGATTGGAGTTGGAGGTGATCCTGACGGATTGGAGTTGGAGGTGATCCTGATGGATTGGAGCTGGAGGTGATTCTGGCGTTTGGAGTTGGAGGTGAGCCTGGGCATTGGAGTTGGAGGTGATCTGGGGGATTAGAGTTGGAGGTGATCCTGGGGGATTGGAGTTGGAGGTGATCCTGGGGGATTGGAGTTGGAGGTGATCCTGGAGATTGGAGTTGGAGGTGATCCTGGGGATTGGAATTGGAGGTGAACCTGGAGGATTGGAATTGGAGGTGATCCTGGGAATTGGAGTTGGAGGTGATCCTGGGGATTGGAATTGGAGGTGATCCTGGGAATTGGAGTTGGAGGTGATCCTGGGGATTGGAATTGGAGGTGAACCTGGAGGATTGGAATTGGAGGTGATCCTGGGAATTGGAGTTGGAGGTGATCCTGGGGATTGGAATTGGAGGTGATCTTGGGGATTGGAATTGGAGGTGATCCTGGAGGATTGGAGTTGGAGGTGATCCTGGGGGTTTGGGGATGGAGGTGATCCTGGGGGATTGGGGATGGAGGTGATCCTGGGGGATTGGAGATGGAGGTGATCCTGGGGGATTGGAGATGGAGGTGATCCTGGAGATTGGAGTTGGAGGTGATCCTGGAGGTTTAGAATTGGAGGTGATCCTGGGGAATTGGAGATGGAGATGAACCTGGGGATTGGAATTGGAGGTGATCCTGGAGGATTGGAGTTGGAGGTGATCCTGGGGGTTTGGAGATGGAGGTGATCCTGGGGGATTGTAGATGGAGGTGATCCTGGGGGATTGGAGATGGAGGTGATCCTGGGGGATTGGAGATGGAGGTGATCCTGGGGGTTTGGAGATGGAGATGATTCGGGGGATTGGAGTTGGAGGTGATCCTGGGGATTGGAGTTGGAGGTGATTCGGGGGATTGGAGTTGGAGATGATCCTGGGGATTGGAGTTGGAGATGATCCTGGGGATTGGAGTTGGAGATGATCCTGGGGATTGGAGTTGGAGGTGATTCCGGGGATTGGAGTTGGAGGTGATCGTGACGGATTGGAGTTGGAGGTGATCGTGACGGATTGGAGTTGGAGGTGATCCTGGGGGATTGGAGTTGGAGGTTGATCCTGGGGGATTGGAGTTGGAGGTGATCCTGGGGGATTGGAGTTGGAGGTGATCCTGGGGGATTGGAGTTGGAGATGATCCTGGGGATTGGAGTTGGAGGTGATTCCGGGGATTGGAGTTGGAGGTGATTCGGGGGATTGGAGTTGGAGGTGATCGTGACGGATTGGAGTTGGAGGTGATCGTGACGGATTGGAGTTGGAGGTGATTCGGGAGATTGGAGCTGGAGGTGATCCTGGAGGATTGGAGTTGGAGGTGATCCTGGGGATTGGAATTGGAGGTGATCCGGGGGATTGGAGTTGGAGGTGATCGTGACGGATTGGAGTTGGAGTTGGAGGTGATTCGGGGGATTGGAGTTGGAGGTGATCCTGACGGATTGAAGTTGGAGGTGATCCTGGGGATTGGAGTTGGAGATGATCCTGACGGATTGGAGTTGGAGGTGATCCTGACGGATTGGAGCTGGAGGTGATTCTGGCGTTTGGAGTTGGAGGTGAGCCTGGGGATTGAAGTTGGAGGTGATCTGTGGGATTGGAGTTGGAGGTGATCTGTGGGATTGGAGTTGGAGGTGATCTGTGGGATTGGAGTTGGAGGTGATCTGGGGGATTGGAGTTGGAGGTGATCTGGGGGATTGGAGTTGGAGGTGATCTGGGGGATTGGAGTTGGAGGTGAGCCTGGGGATTGAAGTTGGAGGTGAGCCTGGGGGATTGGAGCTGGAGGTGAGCCTGGGGGATTGGAGCTGGAGGTGAGCCTGGGGGATTGGAGCTGGAGGTGATCCTGGGGGATTGGAGCTGGAGGTGATCCTGGGGGATTGGAGCTGGAGGTGAGCCTGGGGGATTGGAGTTGGAGGTGATCCTGACAGATTGGAGTTGGAGGTGATCTGGGGGATTGGAGTTGGAGGTGATCCTGGGGATTGGAGCTGGAGGTGATCCTGACAGATTGGAGTTGGAGGTGATCCTGACAGATTGGAGTTGGAGGTGATCCTGGGAATTGGAGCTGGAGGTGATCCTGACAGACTGGAGTTGGAGGTGATCCTGGGGATTGGAGTTGGAGGTGATCCTGGGAGGTTGGAGATGGAGGTGATCCTGGGGGATTTGAGATGGAGGTGATCCTGGGGATTGGAGTTGGAGATGATCCTGGGGGGTAGCAGTTGGAGGTGATCCAGGGGGGTAGCAGTTGGAGGTGATCCAGGGGGGTAGCAGTTGGAGGTGATCCTGGGGATTGGAGTTGGAGGTGATCCTGGGGATTGGAGTTGGAGATGATCCTGGGGGATTGGAGATGGAGGTGATCCTGGGGGATTGGAGATGGAGGTGATCCTGGGGGATTGGAGATGGAGGTGATCCTGGGGGATTGGAGATGGAGGTGATCCTGGGGGGTAGCAGTTGGAGGTGATCCAGGGGGGTAGCAGTTGGAGGTGATCCTGGGAATTGGAGTTGGAGGTGAACCTGGAATATCTCCGCAGAACGTTGGGCATCATGGAGGTCGATTTTTGAGCGGCATTAATGTTTATCCCGATATGTGAAAAATCACTTTTACACCGAACATTTACTTGTTTTTAAGTAGCCAGATATCATCCTTTAAAGAACCACTGGTTAGGCGACTTCACATCTAGTAACGTGTACAGTACGCACTCCTCCCATTGATATTGAAACTTAAAAACAGGGCCCTACAAGTGGCATAGGATCATGATTTGCATAAACAATGAAGCTCCTGCTTGTAGCAGGTGGGAGCATTGGCTGCCCATTTTAAGACCTGCTTGAAAATTGCATCAGGTGGGCACCTAACTACAAATGGGTAGCTGATTTTCCATTTCAATTTTCAACTGCCAGCCCATCAGTTTATGCTAGAAAATGGGACTGGCAGCAGTTGAAATTCACCTTCAATATTTCGACTCATAACCTGAAAACCAAAGTCAATCATTATTTTTATTTATTTGAGTTGCACATTTGTCGAACAAACATCCAGTTAAAGCTATTAATGCTATGCCCATGAACTCCTTCAACAATGAGTTGGACAATTATTCGATTTGGGTTAAGTCAAGGGTCATAAATATAGGTAGAGATGATGAAATGATGATTCCAAACTGACAGCACATTGGAAATGCCATGATATAGAAGGCAACTGTCAAGAATGGGTAAAGGAGGAAGAAAGTGAGACCAGCGGTGTTTAAAAAGTGCAGTGGCAGCAGGAAAGAACGAGACTGAGTGAGACCAGCGGTGTTTAAAAAGTGCAGCGGCAGCAGGAAAGAACGAGACTGAGTGAGACCAGCGGTGTTTAAAAAGTGCAGCGTCAGTGGGAAAGAACGAGACGGAGTGAGACCAGCGGTGTTTAAAAAGTGCAGCAGCAGTGGGCCTGACTTATGAAAAAAAAAGCCAACAGTGACATCACAGGAGAGCTGCAATGTGATTGGTTGGTGAGTCACTGCTGTTAGGGAATAGCTCGAAATAGCTGGATAAATATCTCAGGTAAGAAAAAGTTTGGAAAGTTTTTTGTTGTTGTTGAAAAAAAAACCTCTGGTGATAAGGTGAGTACTACTAAAGTGTTTTTTTAAAATTCAGTGTAGCTTATTAAGGACTTTAGATTGTAGTGGGTAGAACAAGGCCCCTAGTGTAATTAGTATTTCTTAAAGGGAGCAACTCAATTAATTTAAGGGTAAGTCATGGCAGGAGAGCTCAGCCCCGTGATATGCTCCTCCTGCGCGATGTGGGAAATCAGGGACGCTTCCAGTGTCTGGAGCTGGAGCTGCGGGTGGATTCACTGTGGAGCATCCGCGATGCTGAAGATATCGTGGATAGCACGTTTAGTGAGGTGGTCACACCGCAGGTAATGGCTGCACAGGCAGAAAAAGGATGGATGACCACCAGACAGAGTAGTAGGTGCAGGCAGGTAGTGCAGGAGTCTCCTGTGGCCATCCCCCTCTCAAACAGATATACCGCTTTGCATACTGTTAGGGGGGATGACCTCCCAGGGGAAAGCAGCAACAGCCAAGTCTGTGGCACCATGGAGGGTTCAGCTGCACAGCAGGGGAGTAAAAGGGTTGGAAGAGCTGTAGTGATAGGGGATTCTATCGTAAGGGGTGCAGATAGGCGTTTGTGGCCGCAAACGAGACTCCAGGATGGTATGTTGCTTCCCTGGTGCTAGGGTCAAGGATGTCTCGGAGCGGCTGCAGGACATTCTGAAAGGGGAGGCTGAGCAGCCAGAGGTCATGGTCCATATTGGTACTAACGAAATAAGCAGGAAGAGAGATGAGGTCCTGCAAAGTGAATATAGGGAGTTAGGCAGAAGGTTAAAAAGCAGGACCTCTCGGGTTGTAGTCTCAGGATTACTCCCTATGCCACGTGCTAGTGAGGGTAGGAATAGGAGGATAAGGCAAATGAATAAGGCTGAAGAGCTGGTGTAGGCGGGAGGGCTTCAGCTACTTGGATCATTGGGATCTCTTCTGGTGCAGAGGTGACCTGTACAAGAGGGATGGGTTGCATCTGAACTGGAAGGGGACCAATATCCTAGCAGGGAGGCTTGCTAGTACTACTTGGGAGGGTTTAAACTAGTCTAGCAAGTGGGGTGGGACCCAAAGTAGTAGTCTCTCCGATGAGATAGTTGAGACAAATGTAAAGGTTAAAGCAAGCAAGTCCAGTAGGCAGGCCGGGCAGGGGTAGGACAGGGAGTGTGGAAGGTCTGGTAGGCTAAACTGCATTTACTTTAATGCAAGAAGCCTTACAGGGAAGGCAGATGAACTCAGAGCATGGATTGGTACATGGGATTGTGATATTATAGCTATTACGGAAACGTGGTTGAGGGATGGGCAGGACTGGCAGCTCAATGTTCCAGGGTACTGATACTTCTGGCGTGACAGAGGTGGAGGTAAGAGAGGAGGGGGAGTTGCACTATTGATTAGGGAGAACATCATGGCAGTACTTAGAGAGGATATCCCGGGGGGAATGTCCAGCGAGGCCATATGGGTAGAACTTAGAAATAAGAAGGGGGTGATCACTTTGATGGGATTATACTATAGGCCCCCCAATAGTCAGAGGGAATTGGAGGAGCACATATTTAGGGAAATCACAGATAGGTGTAGGAATTATAGGGTTGTAATTGTAGGTGATTTTAACTTGCCTAATATTGACTGGGACTGTCTTAATGCTAAGGGATCAGATGGGGAAGAATTTGTGAAGTGTGTCCAGGATAGTTTTCTGAAGCAGTATGTGGATGGCCCTACTAGAGAAGGGGCTACACTCGACCTCCTCTTGGGAAATGAGGCTGGGCAGGTGGTTGATGTGTCAGTGGGGGAGCTCTTTGGGACCAGTGACCATAACTCTATTAGCTTCAAGATAGTTATGGAAAAGGATAGGACTGGTCCTCAGGTTGAAGTCCTAAACTGGGGGAAGGCTAATTTTGATGGCCTCAGACAGGAAGTCTCTAAAGTTGAATGGGAGAGGCTGTTTATAGGTAAAGGGACGTCTGTTGAGTGGGAGGCTTTTAGAAGTGAGATAGGAAGAGTTCAGGGCAGGCACGTTCCTGTTAGATGGAAGGGCAAGTCTGGCAAGTTTAGGGAACCTTGGTTGACGAGGGATATTGAGGGTCTGGTCAGGACAAAGAAGGAGGCATATGTCAGGTATAGGCAGCTGGGATCAAGCGAGTTCCTCGAGGAGTATAGGGGATGTAGGACTACACTTAAGAAGGAAATTAGGAGGGCGAAAAGGGGGCATGAGATTTCCCTGGCAGATAAGATAAAGGAGAATCCTAAAAGATTCTATAAGTATATTAAGAGTGAGAGGGTAGCTAGGGAGAGAGTAGATCCCCTAAAGGATCAGTGTGGTAATCTATGTGTGGAGCCACGGGAAATGGGCGAGGTCTTAAATGAATACTTCTCGTCTGTATTTACCATGGAGAAGGTCATGGAAGCTAATGAGTTCGAGGGATGGAACAACGATATCCTGGAGCATATCAACATTACAAAGGAGCAGGTATTGGAGGTTTTGAAGCGCATTAAGGTGGATAAATCCCCAGGGCCTGACCAGGTGTATCCTAGGATGCTATGGAAAGCAAGGGAGGAGATTGCTGGGGCCCAGGCAGAGATTTTTGTTTCATCGTTAGCCACGGGTGAGGTACCGGAAGACTGGAGGATAGCTAATGTTGTGCCTTTATTTAAGAAGGGCAGCATTTAAGATAAGCCAGGGAACTACAGGCCGGTCATCCTTACATCAGTGGTGGGAAAGTTATTGGAAGAGATTCTGAGAGACAGGATTTATATGCATTTGGAAAGGCAAGGTCTGATTAGGGATAGTCAGCATGCCTTTGTGCGTGGGAAATCATGTCTCACGAATTTGATAAGAGTTTTTTGCGGAGGTGACCAAGAGGATTGACAAGGGCAGGACGATGGACGTTGTCTACATGGACTTTAGCAAGGCCTTTGACAAGGTCCCGCATGGTAGGCTGGTCTGGAAGTTTAGAACACATGGGATCCAGGGTGAGCTAGCCAATTGGATACAAAATTGGCTTGGTGATAGGAGGCAGAGGGTGGTAGTGGAGGGTTGTTTTTCAGATTGGAGGCTGGTGACCAGTGGTGTGCCGCAGGGATTGGTGCTGGAACCTCTGTTGTTTGTCATATATATTAATGACTTGGATGTGAATGTAGGGGGCATGATTAGTAAGTTTGCATCTGACACCAAAATTGGTGGTATAGTGGACAGTGAAGAAGGTTGTCTAAGGTTACAACAGGATATAGATCAACTGGGAAGGTGGGCAATGGATTGGCAAATGGAATTTATCACAGACAAGTGCGAAGTGATGCATTTTGGGAAGTTAAACCAGGGCAGGACATATACAGTGAATGGCAGGGCCCTGGGGAGTGTTGTTGAGCAGAGAGACCTTGGGGTGCAAGTACATAGTTCCCTGAAAGTGGCAACACAGGTAGACAGGGTGGTGAAGAAGGCGTATGGCATTCTTGCCTTCATTGGCCTAGGCATTGAGTACAAGAGTACAGGAAAGATGTGATTAAGCTAGAGAGGGTGCAGAAAAGATTCACAAGGATGTTACCTGGTTTGGAGGGCTTGAGTTATAAAGAGAGATTGGATAGACGGGGTCTGTTTTTCCTGGAGAGAAGGAGGCTGAGAAGGGACATGATAGAGGTATATAAAATTATAAGAGGCATAGATAGGGTAGATAGCCAGAGTCTGTTTCCCATGGTAGGGGTGACTGAAACTAGAGGGCATAGATTTAAGGTGAGGGGGAGGAGGTTTAAAGGGGATCAAAGGGGTAAATTTTTCACACAAAAAATAGTGGGTATCTGGAATGGGCTGCCAGAGGAGGTGGTGGAGGCAGGAACAGTAGCAACATTTAAGAGGCATATGGACAGGTACTTGAATGAGCAAGGTATAGAGGGATATGGAATTAATGCAGGCAGCTGGGATTAGTATAGATAGGCATTATGGTCGGCATGGAAGCGGTGGGCCGAAGGGCCTGTTTCTATGCTGTATGACTCTATGACTCTATAAAATGTTCTGGACTATTGCTTAAATTACAGGAAGAAACATGACTTAACCTTTTCCCAAGAGATGAAAGAGGCAGGGTCAAATCCCCTTACAGGTCATATTGCATGTGGTTTGTGATGATCATGTACAGGCCTCTCAGTTCCACTTCAAACAGTAGGAGATATTTTGTCACCACTGAAAACTTCTCAGTGATATTTAAACTCATAGGAATATAGGAACAGGATTTTCCTCATAAATTAACCCTTTTAGTCCATGTGTTACTGGTGAACTGCATCATGGGGAATAGCACAAACAATTGTAAAATTAGATTATTAATTTTCACTGATTTCAGGGTTTAAAAAAGTGTAAATGCAATTTTAACTGACAACTCACTGTATAATTCCTGATGGCTAAGTCCAAGAACCAATATTGAAGGTGAATTTCAACTGCTGCCAGTCCCATTTTCTCGCACAAAGCATGGAAATGCAAGTTGGATTCCCTGCCTTGGCTTTTTTCTCACTGGAAGCCTTGAAGCATAAGTAAATGTTCAACAGTGACAATAATCAAGTGTTTTACATCTGAAACCATAGTGCCTATTGGAAGTCAAAGAAGCCAAACAGATGATACAGGGTAAAAAAAAAAACAATTTAGGTTCCATTTAAAACAAAGTAACAAGTAAACAGAAAACATTAGTTCCTGGAGATTTTTCTTCCTCTTCCACCCAGATATAACTGGAAGCACTTGGCATCATGTTAAAAGCTACTTTAATTTTGTCTTTAAACTGCTACATGGTTCTGTGTGGGAATTTACAAGCAGGTGGTGCTTGCTGCTGGCCTGAAATACTCATTGCATTGCTGAGCCTTGTGGGTGCTGAGTAAGAAACCTGAATACTGGTGGCCTGTTACCTCCTGGCACTAATTGAATGGTAACATCACTGCTACCCTAAAGATAGATCCATGAGTGTTCGGCTATGAAATTAAAACTTTCAGCATAAGTTGGCATTTTAGGAACTATTCAATTAAGGTTGATGGATGCTGGGAATGGGGGCCAATCTAGTGGTTCCTTCAAGCCAGAAATAAGCATTTAAGAGTGAAGTGAAGCAATCCAGGGTGGGTGGGGTTGGGGAGGTCTGAGTGCAGCAGGTGCACCAGGCTGAATTTTCCCTGCAGGCTTCTGAATCTTGCCGTTAGGCTCAAATGTGAGTCAGAAGCCCACACTGAGTGGGAGACAGGATGGCCAATTAATGGCCAGAGGGTGGACTCACCATCCAATTAAGGATGGCAGCAGGCTGTCGAAACTGGAGGCCTATCAGAGGCCTTCCAGCTTGTAAGGAGCATTAGGCTGCGATGGCAGGGAAGTAAATGTGAGGGAGTTTCAAAATAGAGGCATCTTCTCTCCAACTTTTTACAGCCAGGTCTCCACTGTGTGTGGGGGCAGGAGGGGGCCCCCTCTACAGGCTGCTGGTTGGGTTGGGACATGACAATGCATGTTGCTCATTCCGCCCACTGATACTTGAAAATTATGTTGGTAGCTTACAACCAGCAAAGAACTCGGATTTATATATGTTAATAAGAAGTCTGCCTGTCCCTTAGGACAACAGATGGCAGGTGTCCTGGCCAATATTTATCCCTCAACCAATATCACTAAAAACAGATTATTTGATCGTTGTCACATTGCTGTGTGTGGGAGCTTGCTGTGCCCAAATTGTCTGCCACATTTCCTACATTACAACAGTAACTACATTTCAAAAATACTTAATTGGCGGTAAAGCACTTTGGGACGTCCTCAGGTTGTGAAAGGCACTATATAAATGCAAGTTTTCCCTTTTTTCTATCTTTAAATTTTCATTTGTGTACTGCCCTGTTTATCAGCATGAACAGGTCAGTAGGTAGATGGAAACTGCCCTCACAGTTGCAAGTGACCATTTAACATTCAAGTTAGTATAGTACTAATATATCTTGAGCTTGGCTAATACTTAACCACCAATCTCAACATCGTAGGGGGAACAATCCCTTTCTGTCTATTCAAAAAAGATCAGTATTAAATAATGATGTTTGCCTATATGTGGCATTGAAAAGTTTCAAAGCACTTCACATATTGAGTTTCTTTTGGAGTGTGATGACTGTTATTTTGTAGCAAGAATTGGAGTAACTGATTATTTTTTAGTCACCTACACACATGACAGGTTTATCTTCAAGTCAAATATTTAAGTGCTTAAAATCCACTTCAAAAATCCTTTCCTATAAGCTTTGACCTTAATTGCATCAGTGCCATATAGTACCAGAAGTCAACACATATTAAAGTGTTGAATTTTCTCTAGAAATTTGCAACCTTGCAACAGTGCTGCTTATGCTGCCAATATTTGTAATACAGTATCTCAAATTACCTTTGTGATTTAGAGAAAGATGGCAGTACTGTTACATAATCTTAACAATGGTGCAACAGAAAGCAAAAAGGAAACACTGGAAAGTACAGTTAAAACAGTACACATATGCCTTCATTTCTCAATCAAAAAGGAGAATTTCTCATTTTTCTTCCCTTACCTCATTTTATGAAAATATCTGAAAATCAAACTATATCTACATAGCTCATTAAAAATGTTTCTTTAAAATTTTCTTTTGGAAGACTGCTGCAGTTACACGACATATCATACCTCTTACAGGTTCATATGGACAGGAGGGTGATTTTCTAACTTGACACTGCTGGCAAGGAGTTTCCCCTATTTGCAGAGCATAACTTAAAATAACGGTCGCAAAATCACTGACAGTATGGGCTGGATTTTCGCAGCGGGGGCAGAAAACGGAAGTCAGGACAACTTCTGGGTCACGGCCTGGAACCCAGGGCAGGGCAACCCATCAATTTTCAGATGCAGACCTAGAGGTGATGCTGGATGGTGTGTGGAAGAGGAGGGAGGTCCTTTTCCCAGACATCCAGACCAAGCAGGAGTGGCTGGACATCACGGCTACAGTCAGCAGCAGAAGAGTGATGAGAAGAACCTGGTTCCAGTGTAGGAAAACATTCAATGACTTCTTATGCATTGGCAAGGTGAGTGTTACCCCAACCCTCAGGACGGGTCTTTATGTATTCACCCTCCAGCAGACACACCAGCTGAGGAGTTTCAGGGCGCAGATGGGAGGAGTGTATGTACAGGCCACTTACTGAGCCCTCAGAATAGCTCTGAGTAATAGTGCTGCTGAGGAGCTGCCAGCACTGATGCATGAAGCTTCTAATGAACAGGAGCAGCTGCCATTGATCATACAGGACAGCAGTACCTTATCACATTCTCTTTTGTTGTTGCAGGAGAAACAAACTCATAATCCCGTCAGAGGACCCAAACGGGTGAAGCTGTCCCATACATTCACATCATCACATCTATGGAGGAGGTAGTGATGGAAATAGCCAGGATCGCAGATCATGAGGAAGTTGACCCTGGTGAGATGCAGGCCTCCCAATGAGCGGGCTTGAGGCTGGGGGGAGCATAAAATTGAATGGGAGGTGGCCGGGGGAGAGGTGGGTAAGGGACCATTCCCAACCCCCTTGCACCCCCGCTGCAATTTTCCATGGAGCGACGGCGGTTAGAAATGGCCCACCCACCCCAGGCCAATCAAGGCCCTTAAGTGGCCAATTAACTGCCACTTAAGGGCCTCCTCCCACCGCCACGGGTATATTACCCCCAGCGGGAGGAAGGCAAAGGCCCCAAGAACACTGCCAGGTAAAACCTGGTGACCTTCTTGCGGGCTGGTGGGGGGGGCCTCCTGACTGGGCATCCTGCGCCTCATGGAGGGCCACCCCCAAAGCCCCAACTGCCCCCATCGCACAACACATCCCTCCCTCCCCACCACCCGACCCCTTTGCCTCGCCGATTGTCCCTGGTGAGGCCCCAAAATTTACCTTTATTCTGGGGCCATTCCTCACCTTGCTTGCGATGGCTGGGTGTAGTCCCAGCAGTGGCCACCGCTCCCGGTGGTCCTCTGGGACTAAGAGCTGCCAGCCCGCTGATTGGCCGGCAGCTCCGTTAGGTGGGACTTCCTGCCTCAAGGAGATGAAAGTTGAGCTAAATGCCAATTCAGGACCTGGGGAGCAAAGGATTCCGGGCTCACACCTGATTTTTTGGCAGGTGGGCAGTGGGGCCTCCCGCCCAATGTAAAATTCCGGCCACCCACTCATCGTGGAAATGATGATTAAACAGGGCAATGCACTCAGTAAGGGAGTGCATTACACTGCACCCCATCTGACAGCATTCCGAACACTGAGTTACACTGGGAAGCCTCAGCACTGCAGAGGCTTCAGTGTCAGCTATCATGTTCTATTATTGTGTCTCTCACACGTGCAGACGTCCAGCCAAGGAGACCATCTCCCTCACCATCACTGGGCCAAGAGGACAAGCAAACTTCCAAAGAAGCACTATCACAATGTACAAGCACACCATTCACCAGTGCAGAAACACTTAGCTCAGTGGGTCCTCACGCGCATTTAGATAGGGTGGCAATGGGTGAGGAGCACAGCACCAGTGTGTAGGAGGAGTTGCTAGAGGCAGAGACAGCTGTGGGCAGTTCCCCTCGGAGGATGGAGGACAGACACAGCCCTCTGGGCAGATGTTCAACCTTCACTGGCAGTAAGAGTTTACATGTTCGAGGTTACGTCTTCAATTAATGCAATTAATGCTCAGCTGGGCACAGATGCAGGACCACAGAAATTACAGGAAAGGAGGCTCTACCTAGACCAGCAGCAGCAGATGTGCTCCCACATGTTGCAGTTCTCTGAAACAGTGCAGGGTCATGGACAGAGGATGGAGGGGTCCATCTAACTCATGTGCGCCATAACGACTCAGGGCTTTGAGCGCATGAGGTCCTCCATGGATAGCCATATGTGGCAGCACTTGGAGTGCATTGAGGAACTGCGCACTGATGTACAGAGGATACATGCTACACTCTGTAGCCTGGACTCGTCAGTGGTGCTGGTGGCGCAGAGATGTTTGGGGAGGTGTTAGTTTCACCACAGCTGGTGCCTCCCCTCCAGCCATTCGGAGCGTCAGCCAAGGGCTGAGGATGTGACCAAGGAGGATGAGGGTGCCACCCCTCACGGGTTACCACCATCATCTTTGGCCTCCTTGGCCCCTCTGACAGTGGGAGCATCTGTACAGTGGGGTCCAGTGATGGAAGCTGCCCCTACAATGGTGCAGGTCAGCAGCCTCTGGAGATGCCCCCATGGGCACCTCCATAACAAGGACAACTGCCACGTACATCTCAACCACAGGCAGAGACAAGTGAGCAGGCTGCCTCCATCCCACCCGGAGGCCACAAGGGGATCACCGTGTAGAAGTGGCCGAGCAGAGGCCACTGCATCATGGGGAGCACTGTAGGTCACTGGGGCGTCCTCTTCCTCTAACTGTGCACTGTTTCATTTCTGACCACTATGTTAATAATGTCACTTTAAGCCAGATGTGTGAGACTCCTTTTATTAATAGTGGGACAAGAGAAGAGCTATGGAGGTGGCAAAGGAAATCAATGGTTCCTCAACAGTGATGGCAAAACCTCTGGGCAGATGTTCATCCTTCATTGGCAGTAAGAGTTTACATGTTCCAGGCTACGTCTTCAATTAATGCAAGTGTTAGCACAAGCAGCTCACAGTGAGTACTATAACTTGCCATTCATCCTGAGTCAGAGGGGCTCGGCTGAAATGTTCCTGAATCAGAAAATCCCTGACATTCCTGGCATCTTGACAGAACCTTCAAGCGCTGCACTGTGCCCGGCCACCTTCCTGTGCAGCCGGAGCACCTCAGAGTTCCCTATCCTCCCCTTCCGCCTCCTCTTCCTTCCCCTCTTCCACATGCTCCTCCTCTTCCTCCGATGAGCTGTGTCCTTTCAAGTCCTCATCGTGGTCAAGGTCCACACCTCTCTAAAGGGCCATGTTATGGAGAGCACAGCAGATCACCACAATGAATAAGACTCTTGCAGGTGTGTATTGAAGGGCCACCACCTGACCTGTCCTGGCATCAGAAGCCTGATAGCTGCTCAATCGTTGTCTTAGTGAGCAGATGACTTTGGTTGTATCACCTCTGTGCCTCTGGAGCTCTTGTAGAGAGTGAGTAGCCATCCCTTGTCCCCTGGAATCCCACCACAGACTTTGGGGGTTGGAATGAAGAACTGCAGCAGCCTGGACTGCCGAAGGATGAAGGAGTCATGGCAGCTGCCAGGAAATCGAGCACACACATGGAGGAAGCTCTTGTTGAGGTCACAGACCAACTGAATGTTAAGGGAGTGGAAGCCCTTCTTTTTGATGAATCTGACTGGCTGGTCACTGGATGCCTTGATGGCCACATGGGTGCAATCGATGATGCTCTGCACCTGGGGAATACAGAGATGGAGGCAAAATCCACTGCCCTCTGTGCCTGTGAGGCCATGTCTGTCTGGAATTGAATATACTGTCCAGCTCTAGCAAATAAGGCATCAGTGACCTGCAAGATGCAGTGGTGTGTAGCCATTTACTAGATGCCACCAAGGTCCACAGTTGATCCTTAGAAGGAGGCAGAAGTGAAGAAGTTCAAGGCTACAGTGACTTTGACGGCTATTGGCAGAGCACAGCGACCAGTGCTGTAAGGTGTGAGGTCTTCGGCAACAGGAGCAGACTTGCCTGTGACCATCTACCTCGAGAGTTGCAGTCTCATGCAGCACTGGTTCTCTGTCACCTCCAGGTAGCTCCATCTTCAGCAGTCGATCCTATGCTGAGGGTAGGCCTCCAGGTCCTTCTTGCTCCACATGCCTTTCCCCTGCCTTCCTGATGCCTGGCAGTCTGGTCTTCTTGCAGCTGGTGTTGCTCCTCATCGCCACTCAGCCCAGAATCTGGGAACCGTGCACCCATTGCCACCTGTTGCCTTCCTTCTGCTCAGGTGACCTCCCAACTGTGCTTGGCAGCCTTGCCCCCTCCTCTTATGCCCCCACGATGCCAGGAGGGTGACAACCCCCTGCACTGCCTCAGATCTTACAGCGCTCTCTTCCCACAACTTGAGCTGACCCAATGTCACCTGTCTCCCAATAAGCAAGCTCCCTGTGCGCCGCTCACACTTTTACAGGGCCCAGCTAATTTCCTGAAGTGGCCATGACTGGCTCCCCACTGTGCACCTGCCTCCATTGGGCATGGCTGCCCCCAACAGCACATGTAGCATGTGCACCCCTACAAATCCACAACATCCCCTGTTAACAAGCTCTTAATGAGCTCTTCAACCAGCTAAACTGGCCTTAATCATGGAGCGGGCAGGATCAAGAGGTGACCCTCCACCAACCCCTGGTGAAAATAGCCAGCGCTGGAACGACGTCGGGAAACCATCACGCTGGCCGGCGCCAGTATTTTGAACCCCCACCCGCTTCCGTTCCTTTCCCCGGTGGGACCTGAAAATTCAGCCCTATGTGTTTTAAGCTCCCATGTGCACCATGGGAGGGCAGGACTTCTGGTCAGCAGTAACAAGCTGGAAATACTAAACTAATTTGCATGTCATGTGATTATTTGCAGTAGTGGAGCCGGGAACCATTTAAAATTGATGTTACTGTGATTTTACAAAAAAATGTTGAAAACACTTCATTGGTACTCAAAAAAGCCTCTTCCTTTATTCCTCCATGAATCTTCTGTCATTATCTGACTGAATTACTGCCTTCCCCAAAAGAAAAGATTCCCTCTGCCGCTGATGAACATTTCGGGCCAACCTCACCAGTTGGGCCTGACAACTGACCTGTATTTCCCATTTTGAACTCTTTCCCACTGATCAACCTTTCTCTCCCAGCACCCCACCCACCACTGCGCCCCCACAATCAAAAGCATATCGGCCCATCCCTGGAATGTGCGACATTTTCTAATTGTGTCTCCCCATCACAACAACACTGAGTAACATTTCATTTTTAAGAGTAAGATGCAGGAGAAGAGGAGACGGGTACAGGATGAGAAAATGTAAGGGGGACGGGGAAGAGAGAGGTGGATAAGAGGAGGGGAGAAGGATTCGAGACTGGAGGAAGGGAGAAAAAGGGGAAAGGGGCAGGAGGAGTGAGAGCAGAGGATGAGAAGAGGGGACAGGAACTGAAGTAAGGAAGGAAAGAGGGGAGGAGTGAAGTGGGAAGACTGGAATAGAAGAGGGCAGAGGTAGGAAAGGGAGGGAAGATGGGGAAGAGGAGGGATGAGGGGAAATATTAAAATGGCTCCAATTCATACCTCTTTTCCTTGAAAGTAACCACTCACCTCTTGTTTCCTTTTCTCCTCTCCTTCTGTTATTCTTCTCCTCTCCCCATTTTCTGTCCCTCCCAACCCCCTTCCGCTTCTCCACCTTCTCTTTCCCTGCCTTTCCTTCCTCATGCTCTACCTTTCCTGTTCCTACCTCTTCACTTCTTCTCTCCTCTTCTCCCTCTCGTGCCTCCTTCTCTAACCCCTCCTCTCCTCCCCAAACTCATTTGACCTAAAGACTCCAACTAGTATTGACTCCCATGTGAAATACCATAGGAGATTAACTGAATGTTTCCAAATACTGTCATCAGGGCTTGTCTGTAAACATATAACATAAATGTATTTTTTCCAATTTTCCCACCCTTGTTCAGACTTAGTGCAACATGGACATGCTGTCAGATCCCAAACCACCAATGGCCGGGAAACAGGTGCTCAAAGTTCTCTGTTAGTGGCAGACTTGAGTTAACAAGCAACTTAATTCTGCAACACAGATTTAGAACAATATCAGTTCTCACCTTAAGACAAGAATAGCCCACCCTTGTTTCCTTATACAGCATTTCTCAGCCTCAGTCACATCCTGCACTCCTCAGCCACTGTCTTGGGATGAATTCCATCCCAAGTAAAGTTGAGTCTTAAATATGTAATTACTATCTTTGCCATATGTTCTTACTCACAATTAGACTCTCTCCTCCAATTCACACATTACAGTGTGAACATGCAAAGGCATGCTCATCTTCCCAACTTTGTTATCTGCAACTTGTACTGCAGCAACAAATGCCAGGATCCAAGGAGATTGAGTCTCAGCAAACTGAACGTCTCAACAAAATGTTGTCATGCTAGGTCTCCAACTGCCATTAATTTTGTCATGAACATTGATTTTAAACTGTTCCTGGAGCGAGAAAATGACTTGTTAAACAAATCGGCCATTGCATATTAACAGACAGTGCTTGGAAAGGACAAAGGACCATTCCCTGACACATTCAACCCACAATGGATCTTGATCACCAGGTATTGTGTGTAAGAGGAGCATTCCAGAGACTGCTAAGGTGATACAATCCAGGACTGGTTAACCAGCTGGTCACACGACTAACTGGTCGTTTGGTCATTTGGTCGTTAAACACATTTGGGTGCGACCGTCCTGGATTTTACCCATAGACAAACAAGAGAAATTGGAAATGGGAAGCCAAATTTTCCCAATCAAAAAAGAGCAAGATTAATACATGTTTCCTTGTGGTTGTGTGTGCTTGAATACGAACATGTCTGCAACTGAAACTAGTAGCTCCCCAAGCCAGGGTGAAGTAACTTGGGATAAGTTAAAAGCACTGTCCATAGAGGAGTTGAGGAAAATGGCTGAGCAGTGTAGGATCACTGTACGTGGCAAGGCTAGGAAATCTGAACTCCTAAGGCTAGTGGCCAACCAATTTTCCCTTGAATCTGAAGAAGCAGAACCAGGGTTAGAAGTAGACTTAGATAGGGTGTCGCTAACAAAGACACAATTGGAACAAAGGAAACTTGAATTAGAAGAGAGAGACAGGAGAGGGACAAAGGACCATTCCCTGATACATTCAACCCACAATGGATCTTGATCACCAGGTATTGTGTGTAAGAGGAGCATTCCAGAGACTGCTAAGGTGATACAATCCAGGATGGTTAGACCAGCTGGGCAAATGATTAACTGGCTGCTCCAGGGTTTTTTGAACTGGCCACAGAGAATTTGAACGGAGAAAGACTGTTTGCTCCTGGACTGAGAAGATCTCTCCTGTCTGCTCCTATCTCTTTCTCACAAGCCTCTGAATCCACTGAAAACACATGAACCCAAAGAGAGAAAAGTCTCCTGCAGTGAACAGGGTTTAAGAAGAATACTGGGCCCAACGAAAAGCAAGATCTACCTACGATCAAGGACTCCACAGAGAGCTCGAAGAACCGTAACAAAAACTCTTCAGATATTGCCTCAAACTTTTCCACTTTATTTTTCTTCTGCTCTTTTCTGTCTCTATTTGCATGTGTGCATCGCACATGCATGCTATAGTGGGCATGTTGTGTATCTGTAGTCGTCAACCAAATTGGAGTTTAAGTTCAAGTTTAATAAATGTCAACATTTCTTCTTTAAACCTAAGAAAACCTGTGTGTGCTGGTTTCTTTGCCTTATAATTGGAAAGCGGTGAACAAGGATTCACCAAGGGTGAGCTAAAAACAGTGTGTTTAAAATTAGAGTCATAGTGTCATACAGCACAGAAACAGGGCCTTCATCCCATCGTGGCCGTGCCAGCCATCAAGCACCTAACTATGCTAATCCCATTTTCCACCACTTGGCCCGTAGGCTTTATGCTATGGCGTTTCAAGTGCTTATCTAAATACTTCTTAAATGTTGTGAGGGTTCCTGTCTCTATCACCTCTTCAGACAGTGCATTCCAGATTCCAACCACTCTGGGTGAAATTTTTTTCCCTCAAATCCCCTCTGAACCTCCTGCCCCTTATCTTAAATCTATGCCCCCTGGTTATTGACCCCTCCGCTAAGGTAAAAAGTTTCTTCCTATCTAACCCATCAATGCCCCTCATAATTTTGTATACCTCAATCATGTCCCCCATCTGCTCTAAGGAAAACAACCCTAGCCTTTTCAGTCTCTCTTCATAACTGAAATGCTCCAGCCCAGGCAACATCCTGGTGAATCTCCTCTGCATCCTCTCCAGTGCAATCACATCCTTCCTATAGTATGGCGACCAGAACTGTACACAGTACTCCAGCTGTGGCCTAACCAGCATTTTATACAGCTCCATCATAACCTCCCTGCTCTTATATTCTATGCCTCGGCTGATAAAGGCAAGTATCCCATATGCCTCCCTAATCACCTTATCTACCTGTGCTGCTGCCTTCAGTGATCTACGGACCCATACACCAAGATCCCTCTGATCTTCTGTACTTCCCAGGGTCCTACCATCCACTGTATATCCCTTTGTCTTGTTAGTCCTTATTAAACCCTGTTATGGTAGACACCTTTCTCACTTGGTCATAACAAGGTCAAAAATGCAGAAGGAAAGAAAAGTATGCAGGATGTCCAAGGCACAAATACAGAAATACTCACTACCAAAAAATAACATTCAATGAAACAACAGTAACCTTGAAAATAAGCTAGAAGCCTTTTCCTGTCATCACCCATCTTATATGGATGAGGTGCACTGGGTGCTGGAGCCTCACCTGAACCAATGAAACTCAGTAAGAAACTTGATTTACAAAATTTGTGAAAAAGTAAGTTTTGTGAGCTGGTAGCTCAGATTTTTTGCTTCCCCAATATTACATCTCGGTGCACAAAGCTGGAGGCCTGATTTTCCAGGCCATACCTGCCACCATTGAAGCTCGATGCCCCCGGAAAAACTTCAGCAAATAAGGTCAGAGGAGATTAAAGATGCAAAACCTGGAGGGATTTTGAAGAAAAATTTGAGAATTTTAAAGTCAATATGTTGAGGGATGGGAAGACAATGAAGGCTGGAGAGTATCAGGGTGATGGATGAGCAGGATTTTGTGTGAAATAAGATATTGATGGTGGAGATCTAGATAGGTTTTCATACATCTAAGATGCTGCTTAGGAAGTCAGTGAGAAGGTCATTTGAATAGTCTAGGTGTAACAAAGAGAGGGATGAAGGTTCAGGAACAGCACTAGAGATGAGGTAGAGTGGAGACATTGATGCCTTGGAATTGGAAGTACACAATCTTGATGATAGATGTATGGTTTGACACTCTATTTACAGTTGATCAGAACAGCTAGATTGTGCACCATCTGCCTGGGTTTGAATGGCATCCAGAAAAATGGGAATGGGATCTGGAAGTAAGGCGCAGCATTTCTGCTGGAGGCCAAACAGGATGGCTTTGACCTGGTCAATACTGAGCCACAAGCATCAGAAAGAGGAAAATTTTATCTCATCAGTCTGAGCAGGATTGAGACCCCCTTCAGCACAGCCTCACCATGTTTAAAAATCCTACAAGAACAAATAATACATTTTAAAAATATATATATTTTATAACTTGAAGGCCCTAAATGTCGACTATAACACTTTGCAGTTACCAGCTGGCGAAAGAGAGAAATGGCGACACATCCAGTGGACTGGTGTGCACTACCATGATGATCAGTTGCTACAGCAGATTGGCAACAGGCACCAACGTCAAAAACAACAACTCACAGCATCACTTGGCAGCTTCACATGTTGCACTTGTGACAGAACCTGTCTCTCAAGGATTGGCCTTCACAGCCATCAACAAAGGTGCACCAAGAGAAAACACCCCACCTAAATGGATTGTTTGCTGCATGTCCATCATCTTTCATAGAAGGAAGGATGCTAACCATTTTATAACTTTGTGCTGAACTCACCCATTCATTGTCAACAATTGAATCCACGCCACATTTCAGTATGGTGCAAACCCATATTTCATCAACTTCATATAAGGATGCATCTGTTGCATTCTTGGAGCACTTTGGATGAATTATTTCAGAGTGCTGCAATATCTTTCACCAATAATATCTACTTACTGTACAAGGGGTCTGCATCCAAGGCTCTCCATCAATCTGCATCGGCAGGAACTTACTGGTTCTGGAGAACAAAGGAGCCATGTAGACATTACAATAGAAGAGATTATAAGAAATCATGGCAAAAATACATTGAAAACTTTTACTATAGATTACTAGTGCTCTGATTTTTTGAGACCACTAAAATCTGTGCCAGGAATGGCTTGTTCACAATGCATTGAGATGACTGTGCTGAATCTTGCAGTTTCAGCTCATCTGAATAATTGACATATGCTTTGGGTTTGAACAAGCAGCTAACCTGGTGGGGGAAATGTGCGAAACCTGGAAAGCAGCTTAAATGTAAAGAGATGAATGGACTTAAAGTGATTACACACTGGAGCAAATATTGATTTGGCCTTTATCAAGCTCCAAAGTTCATTTGAAAGGTTTGCCAAGGCAGGGGGAGGGGCCAGAAAAATAATGCCAGGCAAAAATGAAGTGAAAGGAAACCTAATCTGCAGGTGAGCTCCTTTTTGATGGCTGGCAAAGAGGATGCACCAAAGAATGAGGTGAATGCAAGTCAGGTTACAATATATAGTACTTCATGGTGCCCTCCACAGAGGACAAATGGTTAGGAGGTAGCCAACAGACTCAACAGACTATGCAGTAAATAGGTGCCATCTACAATGCTGTGTACTCTTGGAAAACCTGGTCTGGCATCCAGGAAACATTCTGTATCCTGCTAGCTTTCTACAAAGTACATAATGAAGATGTTGTCCCCTGACAAACAATTATTACATCTTTGATCAGGTGAATGACTAAATTGACATATGTTACTGTTGGTGTTCTTGAAAGGATCTGGGAGCCGAAATGTTTAATGCACATTCAAGGAATGTGCCATCCCTCTGATAATGGTTGTGTAAGTCAATCTGGTATAATTCTGTGATGACCACATTTGTGAAGAGGAGGCAGCAAACACAGGCCTCTTGTGAAATGTTCAAGTAGCTGAAACAGAGACTCCCAAATGTATATCTCGAGGTATTGATGGTGCAGGGAAAATACCGAGTGTCATTACATCTGTACTGTGGTCCACTCAGGAACTTAGTTTTCTCTCTAAATCATGGAGTGATGTTGAAATATCCTCATTAATCTACATGGTGTTATTTAAATGCCAGATTGTCCTGGAGTCTCCCAGAATTAATCTCCCCCAGACACTTCTGCGAGCAACCCAGGAGAAAAATTACAGGAGTGTATTTTTCACCCATCTCACTCTGGCCAGATTAGCAACAACTGAATTCATGCAAAAAAAGTCTACATCGAAAATTAGCAAGAAATGTCCCCATTCAATAGTGATAAGTATGTACAACTGTGAACCATAAAGTTAATTTGAAATATTAGTTTGTTTGAACATGAAATTTTGTCCAGTGTAATACAGCCACTGAATTCAAATTCAACTTGATTCAAGCTGACTAGAGCAGTTTACCTTCCTGAGCTATTTGGCCTTATCCTCTGGAAAAGGGAATTAACTTACCAAAAACCTGAGGTAGTGGCCAGACATAGATAGATTTGATTTGCAGGCAATAACATAAATAAAGGTGGGTCAACTCCTCTTGAAATTAACTTTTATCCCTCAGCAGCATTATGTATTGCTTAAACTCAACATCTAAGTCAAAAGAGTTTCAGTTTAAATCTGGAACGCTTAGCCGAGCTAAAAATTCATCCCAAAAGATACTCAGCCCTTTATAATTTGAAGCGAAATAGAGCTCTGTTTCTGTCCGGTGCTTTTCACCCGCAGCCATGATCACGGCTATCTGCTTTCTTCTCAAATCAATCAATGTGTGCTGCAGATGATCGATCCTTCTGACTCATTTCCTATTAACTTAAGGGGTTCTTTAGGACTTACACATCAATGCACTGAAACACATACTTAGTCACTTACTGCCACACGGGCTGAGCTTCAGGCGTTTATCAGTGATATCCTGTACTTTGTAAAATTTGGCAATGAAGTAACATTGTACCTGCTGTTCAGTATGAAAGGAGATGTTACTGCTGTCATCTTGACTATTCTATGTGATCCATGTGGTTGTGGCACATTAGCTCATATTGCAGTGCTAGTTGGGAATTACAGTTGAGGACAGTGGTGACCTTGCCTATCAGTGACCAAGTTGCCCCTATGTTTCAAGTTGGCCACAGTTTTCCTTGCTGCAGATGGCAAGACTTTGCCCTGCTAACCTACAGCAAACTGAGACAATTGTTTGTTGATAGATAGGTGTCCCAAGGTCTACAGATATAGTACAGGGCTTGTTGGTCTTCATAGCATGCTTTCACTGCAAGAAATAATATATTTAAGGAGCTTTATAATAAATGTACCTTAAAGGGATACAAAAAAGACCCAAAGTTTTCCAGAAAATTAAATATTAATGCACATTACAAAAATATGGAAAACAATACTGCACTAAAAAGGGACTCTAACCATGTCAAAAAAAAAATACACACCATGGGAATTTAAGACTTTCTTTACCCAAGGCGATTTCCTTGCTCCAATCCAAATGGATGATCTGGTCCAAGTACTGCACAAGTTTTTAATTTTAATAATTTTGCAACAAATCTGGGGTCTCAATGAGTCTGAGGCATGAACCGGCACAAGAAGTTCAGCTCAATAAATTCAGAAGACTTCATAATAGAAGCCCAGAAATAAATTGGCTCAGGACTTCTCTCTCGAGCATTCCCTCTGCCTAGTTGCAGTCTTGTCTTCCTGATCCATAGGATGGCTAAATCAGTCCTTGTTAGGTAATCTCAAACTACAGTTTAGCACCAACAGACTTAAAACAATATGCTTATTCGAAAAAAAATGAATTTGCAATGAGAACATTTAAACCTTAGTACTGCACTATGGAGTCAAACCAGTATAAAGACATATCTTATAGCATGTGTGAGGTACACTGAAACATACCTGATGGTTACCAAGGAGCATTGTGCTAATCTTTTCCCTGCACTTTTTAGCCCGGTGTAAATCTGTCCCATTTCCATGGCCCCTTCCAGGCCAATCACTTCAAATAACTGATCACTTACATCTGAAAAATAGACAGTAAATTAAATAACCCATCAAATCAAAGACAGAAATGAAACTCATTGTTTGCAAAATGAAGTGATTCAATCTGGTCAAAGCATTCACCCGATTCTTACCCGGTGTCCAATCTCCTTTGCAAAGCACTTTGGAAAGTTTCATTACATCAAAGTCACTATTACAACTTTTAATTTTTATTGCTGTAGTAGCTGCACAGAAAATGGGGACTTGTGTTGTTGTAATTGACCAGGAATTAAAATTACATTTCAAATTTGTCCTTAGTACATTTCACTTCAAATAAATTGCAGATTTGCCTGAATCCTAACAATGCCATGAAACGATCACATGAGTAAATACAGGAGCAAATCCTTTGGAGTTTCTTACTGTTCTCTAATGATCTAATTTCATGGCACAAAATGGTTTGTCATTGACACTACTGGGTTGTGCAGACCCACATAGCATAACATTAGAAATGTCCTGTAACATTTTCTGAGTTTGGTTGGTTTTCCTACCATGACTGATTCTTAACAAGAAAGTATTGATAAGAGACATATCTCTGCTTCTGATCTCAGTAATTAGGGATGCTAGGGACCTTGAGTAAAATAGTTGTGTGGAAAACAACTCAATGCACATTATAGAACAAGTTTAGGGATTAAAATAATGGTATAAATAGTTCGTACTGTGTACATTGCCAACAAGTTGAGAGAAAGAAATTCTGCTAATACAGACCATGTGGTGGGGGCATGGCGCGTGGCGGGAGTGAGGGAGGTGGGTATCTGAAATCAGAATGCAGTGACATGATGTGGTATTACTTTAAGGGCATATCTAAAGCAGCTCTCCATCACCATACAGGATGTGATGTACAGTCCCACGTGATCTCTAGGCAGTTATTGGAACCAACTTCAGAGATATGACATGTTACCCTATCGTCCTAGGATTGCTGTATGTAAGTTAGCATCTTCAATAAAAGAATCCACCTTTCAGATTCACCAATCTTATCTGTGTGATTGGTGAGTTAATGTTAATCAAGAAAAAAAAAATGGGTACCTTTAGTCAGAATTGTCTGCATATCTCACAGCCATTTACCGACATGTTTTGACATTCAGAAAGTTGAAAAAAGAAAAAAAAATGTGCATAATGCAGACTGCTAACTAATTTGATCAATGGACAGGTAATTGACTAGCAGCAGAACGAACCAATCTTCAAGTGTTGATAATCATGGCAGAGAATCACCAGACACATATACTTTAACAGACATGCTGAGAATCTCAGTGGTTGAAAAAGGAATGGAATTGCACTGCTTGCACATCAAGATTAACACAACAGCTGCAAAGACTAGAAGATGGAATTTAGTTTGTTTCTTTGTTGCTGGTCATAATTAAAATAATTTACCATTGATGAAACTGTAGAACTTTTACACTAAGCCTAAAAAGTTTGAACTTGTAAATCAAATGCAATTATTTCATTCATAACAAGGGTAGTATTTGTTTATTGTGGTTAATAGCATATGTTATTGAGTCACCCTGTTTCTTTAGCATTCTGAAGAACTTTATGTGGGAGGTTGTGGTGCTTTGATCTGAATATAATGTTTTTAAATAAGTATTTTCTGACAAACTTGTGGTCGCCTTTCAATGCAAGCTGCTATTCCTGTTTTTATTTTAAATGGATTACAATGCATTGCTTTGGATGCCTGAGGGCAGATTTTTCTGAAGCCTATTCTGACACTGGACCAGGAACAGCATTCCCATACTTCGATGGCCCAGGAGCACTGGAATTTCCTGCCCTAAGTAATTTACATCTCCCAACAGCTGCATGCCTGGCTTTGGAGACTGCGACCTACTGAGCATTCATAGCATTAGAGAATGATACAGCTCAGAAGGAGGCCATTTGGCCCATTGTCAATGGTGTATGCCAGCAAGCAGGTCCCAGATTTTGTGTAAAAATTCTGTGGTGGTGGGGCTCAAGTTATAAAAATCAAATACACCTTTAAATCTGTCCCTGCACCCAAGGTCTTTCTGGTGCACAGGCTGGGCTTTCTGGTTGACCTTTGGGCTGGAGCGCCAAGTAATCATTTCTACTGGGAAGCAAGGTGGAAAGTGAGGAACACCCCATTCCTCCTCAATTGTATGACTCTGTCTGGCTTGTACCTACTGTAAGCACAATCCCAGCTCCAACCTCGGAGAAAAATTTTGGAACTCCTAGGGTTATGTAAAAGGGGTAGAAACCCAGTGAACACAGCATTCCCCAGGAGCAAGGTCAGGAAAATCAGCCATCTGATTTTTGAATTTAAAGTTTTGCAGATCCACACTGCTTTAGAAAACAAACTGCCAGTGATTCCATCGAAGGAATTCCAGGTAAGTGTACAAAGAGCTTATAGTTATAATGATCCTGGCACACAGGACAGTAGTTTGTAATAAAAACATTGAGAAAGTTTTACTATATCATATTCCTGGTGCAGAGCCTTAGCTGCTAGAGCTTAGATCAAGAAATTGAGCATGAAGGTCAGAGGGTTCGGTTCCACTCGATTTTACATCCATTCATATTAATCTTAAAAATTGATCTACAGTTTCATATAAGCAGAATAAAAGTTGTTATGACCAGGTATGAAAGGTGTCGAGGTGTCTTTTACGGTCTTCCCCTGATCTTATTCTAACAGGGATTAATTCTAAACACACTGTGTTTTGAGCTCTCCCTTTGTGAATCCTTGTTCATTGTTTCTCAATTATAAGGCAAAGAAATGAGCACACCAGGTTTTCTTAGGTTTAAAGAAGAAAAGTAAAATTTATTAAACCTTAAACTTAAACTCTAATTTGGTTAATGCTTACGGATACACGCCACGGCCCACGCTAGCATGCATACCCGATACGCACATGCAAATAGAGACAGAAAAGAGAAGAAAAATAAAATGGAGAGGCTTGAGGCAATCTCTGAAGAGGGTGTTTTTTTAAACTGTGCTTCGAGCTCGCTGGAGGGTTCTTGATTGTAGATCCTCTTGCTTTTCATTGGGGCCCAGTATTCTTCTTAAACCTTGTTCACTGTAGGAGACTTTTCTCTCTTGAAGTTCATATGTCTTCAATGGTTTCTAAAGCTGGTAAGAGCAAGATGAGAGCAGACAGGAGAGATGCCTTTTCCAGTCCAGGAGCAAACAGTATTTTGAGTTTTAACTCTGTGGCAAGTTCAAAATTAAAAAATCTCCAACAATCAGTTAGTCATGTGACTGAACTGGTCTGTTTGTGTATTCACCATCTTAGTAGTTAACCTGGAATGCTTCAATGTCTTGCAACCAAAAGTCCATTTTGGATTAAATTGAAGCAGGGAGTGGCCCCTTTGTCCGTTCCAAGTACTGTCTGTTACTTTGCAAATGTCTTTCCAGTCAGGGGCTTGGTAATTCCTTGTGATAGGCTCTGTTTATTTCACAGCCACAATTTTAAGTTTTAATGTTCATGTGGCAAAATAATGTGTGCCTCAGTCTTGGCAGGTGGGGGGCTTGCCTGAAAAAGTATACAAAGTAATCCAAGTCCAGAATTTCTAACAAAACTGTAGGCCAAACATAGGATTGTTATACACTTTAAAAACACTATAATTGTGGCAGATTTTCCTGTTCTTGCTCCCAGCTGTATTGGATCACTGGGTACAGAAATGAATCAAATCGCCTCACATTAGATCACAGGGGAGTCCTAAAATACAAAAAAATTGGGTTTATTAATATCCTCTTCTTGATTACTGACAAATTTTAGTTCATTATATATATGGCGAATGTGTATTTTTTCTGCACATTACATCCTTCTCTATCTACAGTGACTTCCCTTCTGCCAAAGTTCTGCTCTGTTATTGGATCGTACTGGTAGAAGCACTGTCCACCACTGAAAAGTAGTCCTCATTTATTAAAGTTAATTGCTGGGTTCCTGCACTGAGTTCCACTGCTCCTCTGGCTTTTGTGTTTTACTTTGTTGTTGCATTGTCTCCTGAACTGAAGTCTGCTGGCCCACTGGTTTCTTAGGCTGGGCCCTGCTTGTGGTTTCTTGGGCATCCTTTCATTCCTCTGTTGGTTCCCTGCCTCCTCTCCTGGTCCTGTCAATCAAATCCTATTCCACCACTGATCCTGTAGCTAACAGGGAGCAAAGGTTGAGACAAAGACCAGTCCAGAAGCTAGCAGAGGATAAAAGCCAGGTTCAGGAGTCAATGGAAGAGCAGTGCTTGATGCAGAACCAATCAGTGGAGTAATGCTGAGGCATACCTACTAGAATTACAAAGGTTCAGGGCAGTAATAATTTTGACATATGCCAGCATGTTACCACAGCAATAATTCAGCCTATAAAGCATCAGCCTCAAATCTGTATCTAACATCCTCTCACTAATACCAACAGCATCTAACTGAAAGTAAGCAACTGCTGCTTGACTTTCACTGACTGAACATGTTTACCCATTCAGTGCAGCTCTTCAAACTTACCTAAGGAAAAAAAAACTTGCCCTAGAGGGAGTGCAACACAGGTTCATTAGACTGGTTCCTGAGATGAGGGTATTGTCCTATGAGGAAAGATTGCTTATATGCTCTGAACTACAGAAAAATTAGAGGTAATCTAATTGAAATATATAAAATTCTTAAGGGTACTTACTGAGGAAACTAGAACAGGGAGGTCTCAGCCTCAGAATAAGGAGTCAGACATTTAGGACTGAGATAAGGAGAAATTTCCTCACTAAGACGGTTGTGAATTCACCATCCCAGGGAGCTGTGAATGCTCAGTAATTGAGTATATTCAACACAAAGGTCGATAGATTTTTGGGTACTAAGGGAATTAAGGGATATGGAGAAGGTGGAATAAAGGTAGAAGATTAGCCAAGATTTAATTGAATTGCGGAGCAATCTTGAAGGACCAAGTGGCCTACTCCTCCTCCTATTTGCGTATGTTCTTAACTTGCAGCAGTACTTTAAGAGCCATTATATTCCCCAAGTGTTTCCTGCACATGGTAAAAATGCACAGACAGCATAGCAAATAATTCAATTTAGCTGGCCCTCTGGAACCTGACAGGATTTGATCACCGCTCAAACATACTAGAACAGGTAGCAATACAAAGGCCTGGATTATTGATCCAGAAACATGGGCTGAAATTTAATGATGTGACGGTGGGCCTGGGAGAGAGAGATCAGCAACAGAGAGTGATCATGGGGAGAGAGTGATCACTGGGAGAGAGAAAGATTGCTGGGAGAGAGAGAGAGAGATGGCTGGGAGAGAGTGTGATTACTGGGAGAGAGAAAGATTGCTGGGAGAGAGTGATCACTGAAAGAGAGAGGGATTGTGGGGAGAGAGAGATCACTAGAAGAGAGAGATCGTGGGAAGAGAGTGATCATTGAGAGAGAGAGAGATCACCAGGAGAGAGAGATCGCGAGGAGAGATTGTGGGGAGAGAGACCAGATCACGGAAATACAGGCAGTTTGCAGATTGGGGATGCGGGGGAAAGAGATCTACTCCTCCTGACCCTGGAAATAGGCACAACAAAGTCCAGTTTCACCCTTATGTGTCAGCACTCAAACTTAAAGCAATACAGCTAATTAAACGTGAGGTACATGTGAGGACAAAGATTGTTGCAGTCTTTACAAAGGCTACAAATATTTCACATTTATTTTTCAGCTTTTGCAAAAGCTGATGGAGCAAAACCAGTGACAGGCAAAAATCAACATGCATGCAGGATTCCAACTCTGTGGGCAAATCACGAAACAGTACAGTCTCTCATTTCCCTGTACGATGACAAAATGGAATTTCTGCTGCAATTGGCACATGTGACGAGGGCTGCCTTGTTCTGCCTCCTGCAAATCTTGCTATTCTCGTAGACAGTAGTCTGTCATGCTGGTGGTAGGTGGAAGCTAGGCCCAATAGCCAAGGAATAGATGTGGAAGAAGATAACACAAATTACAAAGATTGCCAACATGACCAACAACCAGGTGGATGTCCGCAAACCTATTGCACATTTACTGTTGGTCCGTGTTAAGCCCTCACATAACCTTTGAGTTCTTTCATTGCTTACCCATATTTCAGCAATGGACACATTCAAATGCGTGGTGTAGTGGTTATGTTACTGGGCTAGTAATCTAGAGGCCTAAACTAATAATCTATAGAACATGGGGAGAATTTTTACAGGCAAGGGGAGGTGGATTTGGGTGTGTGCAGGGAGATAAATTCCTTAAAAGGATCCCGAGATCATTCTGCCCACTTCCGGGTTTCACCTGGGCAAGTTTGATGGCTGGCAGGGAACGCTCATGCGGCTGCTGAGTAAATCATTTAAATAATCTAATGAGCAATTAAGTACTGTTTTAACTGAGGATTCTGGCTTTAACAGCTAACGGACTTATTTCCCAAGCTGTCAGCAATTCGCCAGCATCACTGAGTCGAGTGCACAGCAGCAAGGACTTCTACAGTGAAACTGACAGGCTGGGAAGCCTTTGATCAGTGAAACTTAAGAGCTCCAGCCATGGCCAGGAGAGAGGCTGTTGATCATAGCACTCCTTCTCAGAGAGTGCTTTCACTGCTAGACAGGTGATTTCCAGTTTTTTGGAAGTCACTTCACCTGTCTTGCACTTTACACACCTTCAGCTACACTTCCCTGCTGTCGGCCTTCATCCCGACACTGGAGCAGCTTATGCAGCTCGACATTGCACCTCTGATGAAGAACAAGATGAGCAGCAATGCCAGCAGCTGCAGAAGTAATGCCAGCAACAGCACCAGCTACCTTCTCCTCAGCCACATGAGCTCCACAGGGCACAGTAGATTGACACACGGTGGTGAGATCCCCAACACAGGGTCTTCAGGCAGAGGTTCAGCTCTCTCGACATGTGTAAGCACCAGTACCTCAGGAGACTCAAACTTCACAGCAGGTGATTGCTGACATCTGCAGCCTCCTGGAATAAGACCTCCTTCCCAGTGGACTAGGTGGCATGCATTGCCAGTGACCGTCAAAGTGGCTGTCACTGGAGAGTCACCACACATGCCCTGGGTCTCTGCCTCTCCACGCAGTTGTGTGCTTTTTTCTTCTGAAAGGAGAGAAAGCAGAGAGCTATGAGTTTTAGAAATGGCTTGTGTGGATAGGAGGAAAGGATGACGTTTGTGGAGGGTGACTGTGAGGCATGGGTGCAACAGGGAAATAGGATGACGGTGAGTGCGAATGTTGGCTGTTCAGATCGGGATGTGAGGTGCCTGGAGAGAGAGGAATGAGTGGAATTGCAAGGTGCATTGTTCTGAGGAGTGCTGTGCAGGAGAATGTTGGATAAGTTAGACTGTGGGGCTTGGCACCTGAAAGTGGTATACCACTCACCTTTCCCACCCTCCTGAGGTGCTGGATACTCTTGGTGCACTGTCTCTGGGTTGGAAGGACCACACTTCTGCTGTTGACTTCCTCAGCCACTTCCATTCACGCCTGCTTGGTTGGGGAGGCTGGCCTCTTGCGCCCATCCTTGGCAAAGATCACCTCAATGCAGTCTCTCAGATCCTGCAGTAGGACCTCTAGATAAGAGTGAGAGACCCGGGGGCAAACTTCCCAGGTCTCCTTTCCATTCCTATGGTAGCTGCAGCCTTAAAAACCCATGTGCAGATGAGCTATTGTAACCCATGCCAGGATCACTTTAATTAGAAATCGTTCCTTTGACAGATCTGCCACATGATCCCTCCTGCCCTCTCTGATTGGTTTGAGAACCTGCAAGTGGGATGCTAATGCCATGGCTCATTTAAAGACTGGGAATTCTGTGACGAGTAACACACCTCCTGTCTCCCCAAAGCCTGTCCACCATCTGCAAGGCACAAGTCAGGAGTGTGATGGAATACTCTCCACTTGCCTGGATAGGTGCAGCTCCAACAACAATCAGGAAATATCATCCAGGACAAAGCAGCTCACTTGATCGGCACCTCAAACATTCACCATTCACTACCTTCATCACCAGTGCACAGAGGCAGCAGTGTGTACCATTTACAAGAGGCGCTGAAGCAACTTGCTAAGCCTCCTTCAACAGCACCTTCCCAATCTATGATCTCTATCACCTAGAAGGACAAAGGCAGCAGGCACATGGGAACATCACACCTGCAAGTTTCCTCCAAGCCACACGGCATCCTGACTTGGAACTATATCGCCGTTCCTTCACTGTCATTGGGTCAAAATCCTGGAATTCCCTCAGTAACTGCACGGTGCATGTACTGACAGCACACAGACTGCAGCGGTTCAAGAAGGCAGCTCACCAGCGCCTTCTGAAGGGCAATTAAGGATGGGCAACAAATGCTGGCCTTGCCAGCGATGCTCACATCCCATGAACGAATGAAAAGATATACTGTCAATGGGTTCCTGATGCACTAATGGTCCTGCTGTTTCAGTTAGGGACCATCAGTTGAAAATTCCACCCCATGGGCTGGATTTTGCACTGGTGGTGGGACTCCCGGCACCAGGCCGAAAAGGTCGGGGGATTCCCGTCTCTGCCTTTTTGTGCCCTCCCGGAGCGATCCTCTGGTCTTTTTGATTCAAAGTTTTAGGAGGCAGGATCCTCGGTCAGAGGGACCTGAAGTGCTGCAACCTGAAAGGCTACGGACCAGGTGCTGGAAGGTGGGATTAGATTGGGTGGCTAGTTTTTCAGCCAGCACATGGCCACCTTCTGTGCCATAACTTTCCCATGGTTCTATGGCAGCTCAGCAGTATGGGCAGCGCCGAGAGCAGTGGCCACTGTAGGTACTGCAGAGTTCTCAGATCCAGGCCCAGCAGTGGAAACCGAAGCAGAGATAGGTGAGGTGGGGGCCAACAGGGCCAGTCAGAAGGCCCCAGCGAGGGGGATAGTGGAGGGGTGGTTGTTCAGTCCAGGAGGAGGGGGGGTAAAGTTGTTCCCGGTGGGAGTCTTCTGTGGGCCACACCCCCCGCCCCCCCCCAAGACTGCAGGGAGGGCATCTCGTTTGACAAGTGTCCTCCCCGCACGGCGGAACCCCCCCCAGCTGGTGAGATCCCAGCAGGGGTGGGAAGGGGCCCTTAATTGGCCGTTACTAGCCACTCATGGGCCTCAATTGGCCTCTGGGTGGGAAGGCCATCTTCGTCCTGTCCCGTCCCCGGGAAGATCGCTGGACAATGTGCCCTCTACCCCGCTGCCTCTCCGCCAGCCATCACAATACTCCATGCACCCCCATCGTAGGGGGGGGCCCGTAAAATCCCAGCCAAAGAGTTCAAATCCCACCATGCCAGTTTAAGAATTTGAATTCAGTTTGAAAATAATCTGGAACGAAATGTTGGTATCATTAAAAGTGACAATGAATCTGTCAGATTGTCAGACAAATCCAACTGGTTCACAGATACCCTTTTGGGAAGGAAACTTTCCAGCCTTATCCTATACTAACATGGCTGACTATTAACTGCCCTCTGGAGTGGTCTAGTAAGGCAAGTGGTTCAAGAATTGGTCACCTTCTCAGGGAAACTGAGAATGTACAATAAAGGCCAGCCTTGCCAATGAGGCTCACCTCCAGACAATGAATAATAATTTTAAAAAAAATACAAAATTGACAGCTTCTAAGGGTTTCACTCATAAGAGCACTGGAAAACAACCTAGCAGCATGATGCATTTCACATGCTGATACACAGGGTTTGTTGGGCACATGGCTGTTACTTTGTACATGCTCCTTCAACTTGCAACATCTGAAGATTAGATTAGAGATACAGCACTGAAACAGGCCCTTCGGCCCACCGAGTCTGTGCCGACCATCAACCACCCATTTATACTAATCCTACACTAATCCCATATTCCTACCAAACATCCCCACCTGTCCCTATATTTCCCTACCACCTACCTATACTAGTGACAATTTATAATGGCCAGTTTACCGACCAAACTGCAAGTCTTTTGGCTTGTGGGAGGAAACCGGAGCACCCGGAGGAAACCCACGCAGACACAGGGAGAACTTGCAAACTCCACACAGGCACTACCCAGAATCGAACCCGGGTCCCTGGAGCTGTGAGGCTGCGGTGATAACCACTGCGCCGTTATATATATATATATATATATATAAAAAGGGAAAACCCAAACTGGACGAGTGCTCAACAAGTACAGCCTCAGATTCCCTTGAAGGCGGCCCCTTGGACATTCTTGCATTTAACAGAGAGAGCCAACAAAAATTAAACAGAACCAAGCATAATGGACAGAAAACTTGACCTGTATTATCATTGGAAGTGAGTGATCTAAGAGAGTCCTTAATTTATTATACACTCAGGTTCTGAATTTTGGAAGTATATTTATCCAAATGCAAATCAGGCAGATGGTGCTCAGTACCATTAGCTCGAAAGAGATTTCTACACTGGCTTCATACCAGTACATAGCTGGTGGTGGAAACAGGACTTTTGAAAATGATGCTCAGCCATCAATATTGCAGCGAGTTGAATGGAAAGTTTTAATTCTGGTGCACAACACAAATTTAGAGCAAGAATTTTATTAAACTTATGATGTGACATTACATCATGGGAAATGCAAAAAAAAATCCTCCTGTAAAACTTGAATTCAGAAGTATTTGATGTATGCTTATGAAAGACAATCTGAACTACAGTTGCTGAGAATACTTATTCCATAAGTAAGCAAAATACAATGCGTAAAACTCTGATGCCATTCAGTTTGCCTTTATTGGGTCAATGTGAGTTATGACTGGACTGTATGCAACTAGCTCAGCAAAAGATGAACAGACAGAAAAGGCATTTCAGAATTATTCACTAACTTTTTGCTTTCTGTGAGAGAATAAGTAGCCATGACATAGCCAAAAGTAGGTTGTTTGCCTGTTCTCTCAAATGAAAAATAGTGAATGTGGTAGGTCAGGTGTGGAAGTAGGAAAAAGTAGAATTTTTGTAAAGCTATGTAAACAGTCTGTAACTGGTATCACACAAAAAAAAAATACACATTTTAAAACCTGTATTGAAATCCAGTGCTTGGAGTTAACATTGAACATTACCAGTATTC
This sequence comes from Heterodontus francisci, assembly GCF_036365525.1. Classification (NCBI taxonomy): domain Eukaryota; kingdom Metazoa; phylum Chordata; class Chondrichthyes; order Heterodontiformes; family Heterodontidae; genus Heterodontus; species Heterodontus francisci. The sequence goes on along the minus strand of NC_090372.1, from coordinate 105,119,649 downwards.
TCTGCGCTGAAGCAATCATAACACGACAAAATAAAGGCAGCTCTTTTCTCTTTAAAATCTCTCAACATAGCCTGGTAATTGCTAATTATGACAAGGTGCATTTAGATGTCTCACATACTAAATATGAGGCAGGGACAAATGGGAGTCCTCTTCACTTTGTCTTTATTACAAGAGCGTGGTGAACCTTCAGCACATGTTATACCTGAACTCCAGTGCTGCAGAGCTCTTTAACACTCATGTTTCCTTATTAACAGAAATTTGGCAACTCTGTGTAGAAGGGAAGCGCAGGCAGGTTGGAAGTTTCCTAAGACGTATTGCCATATGTCGAACATATTGTCTTTACAAAGAAAGTTGGACATCCCCATAGTCTCCTGGCACTATGTAAGGCTTGGTGAGCGTATGGACACAGTATTGTGAACTGAACCCAGCTGGCCTATACACCCCTGATTATGGAGAGGGAGAAAAGTGGAAGAAAAATTATCTTAATCAGGGCAGTCTGTATTATTTTCAGGTTCCACTGTTCTAAGCTGCACATCTCTTGCTAAATTCAGTGAATCCTACACTACCAAAGGGGGTACTTTGAATCCTTTCAGGATCATATTGCATCAACTACTGAACACTTTTCATCCACACTTGATACTAAAAATCAAATTTGAAAATTAATTTCATGGGCAACACATTTCACAACCAAAATGTTAAGGCACTGTTCCATGCTCCTGGACAAATATTCAAAATTGAATGGAAAATTTGCTTTTATTTAAAATTTCTTTTACTTTTATGCTATTTTAATGTGGTGAAAGAAAAGTCATCTCAATCCTCAGTTAGATTTTCTTCTCTCAAAATTAGCAAACGAGAGCACACAAACTAAAACGCGATCCAGCACTCCAAATGTCGACAAAGTGTCTGCTGTGTATCAGCTAGATTATGTTTTGAAAGTGGTTGCTTTCTCCCCCTCTCTGCTTATTTTCAATGTGAATGAGCTTGCAGACTGTGTGGGAATGTGTACACAGCACACAGCAGCTCCTGCCCTTTTCTATAAACTCAACTGCTTCATGTGTCTCTTCGCATTACTGCAGTCTGAAAACAAGACCCAGTGTCATGAATGAGTGCTGATGTCAGCAAATTGTGAATGGCACTCAGAGGAGGCTGACCTGATATGCTCATTCCTTATGGTGGGATGCAATCACTAGGGAGACACTCTGTTCAATTCCTCTTTAACTTTAGAAAGCTTTGCACAGGACTGCGGCAGTACAGAAATCATTTAGAGGCACTAAACATGAAAGAACTGGTTTTGGCCTGCACAGATGTACTTGTTAAAAGAGACAGCATTGATTTTAATTGGCTTCTATAAGCTAGACCTGTAACCTACAGAATATGCTCTTTCATTTCTTTTCTTCAGGCTTGTTGCATTATCTAAATATATTGATATTCAAATAAGATGTCAGTTGTTCAGCGTATATCTAGAAAACTTCTACTGAGAACTCCTTTTGAATATTGTTTTGTATATAAATGATTTTCGAAAAGAAAGATAAATGGTCTTACATAAAATATATCGGTAGGTTTTAAATGCAGCTGGAGGAGATTTATTCCCTTAACTGCCCACCCCGTCTCAAAATGTTAGAACTCTAGACAGGAATCATGTCACCATATTCACTGTATAAAATGAACAACTTTCTGCATTTTCTTTTACACTGTTTTATGATGTTATTATACATATACATACATACCATATAAACACAGGTATCCATACTAATCTTTTGCTATTCTAATAAGGATACAGCACAAGGTTATGGGATGATTGTACTGTATGGACTCAATTTAGTAAGCCCGTCACAGGTCCCAGCGGCAGACCCGGAAGTGGGTGCCGGTCCCACTAGTCAAGTGGGTGGCCGACCCACTGCAATCACATGGTGGGTGGCCACTTTGCACAAACGAGGCGCAGGGCCCGGCCACTCACATGGTGGGGGTGGCATGCAAGATGACGATGTCACGCAGATCCCCACCTGCCAAGAATGAGACATATTAATTTTGTCATGAGCATTGATTTTAAACTGTTGCTGGAGTAAAGAAAGGACTTGTTAAAAAAAAAAATCACCAGACACTTGGCTGGAAGGACATTTGCATACTAACAGACAATGCTTATGGAGACAAAGGACTATTCCCTGGTCCACCTAACTCACAATGGACTTTGATCATCAGACATTGAAGGTGAGGAAGCTCACATTCCAGGATAACTGCTAAGGTGGCAGAATCCACAAACAGAAGTGGTCAAACCAGCTAGTCACGTGACTAACCTGCTGGGCAACCTGGGTTTTTTTAAAATTGTGCCACAGCGAAAAACTCAGAAGGCAGTTTGGAACTGGAACCTGGAGCAAGGAAGCCTCTCTCTCTCTTTCTCCCAAGCCACTGGACCCATGGAAGACACGCAAACCTCAAGAGAGAAAAGACTGCGACCTTGAAATGAGTTGAAGAGTGCACTGGGCTCCAACGAATTGCAAGTCTGACCGGCAACCAAAGACTTCACAGCAAACTCAAAGGGCAGTAAAATAGAAACCTATCTATGCCTCAAACTTTTCCCCTTTATTCTTTTCTACTTTTCTGTCTCTATCTGCGTGTGTGTTTATCGCGTATGCTAGCGTGGTCTTGTCGCATATTCATACTCGGTAACTGGATTAGAGTTTCAGATTAATAAACTTCCACCTTTCTTGTTTAAAATCTAAGAAAACCTCCCTGAATTGATTTCTTTGCCTTACAATTGGAAAGTGGTGAACAAGGGGGAGCTAAAACTCAGTGCTTTTAAAAATTAAACCCTATTATGGTTAAACCAGGCAAAGGCTGAGAGGAAACCCCTAGACCCCTTCTCACCTGGTCATTACAACGAATGCAGTGTCGGATGACTCCGGAGCAGCCCTGCTAGCAATGCTGACTTGGACTCATTTGCTGCTAGCTCTTTACAACTGAGACCGATGTTGCAGTGACTCAGGACACCCCCAGAGGTGGATGCCGCAGGATGGCAGAGCCAACACAGGGTGGTCCCATTAGCAATGACTCCCTCCAGATTATCCTCCAAGCTGCAAGGGAAAGGTGGGAGGTCCTCTTCCCTAGCAATGGCAAGAAGAGATCCTCCTGCCTGACCAAGCAAGCCTGGACAGAGATAGCTGAGGAAGTCAGCAACTGTGGGGTCACCCCTCCCCCCTCCCCACTCCCCAGACATGTTACAGTGTCGCAAGAGGGTCAACAACCTCCTTCGTTTTGTCAACGTGACTGCTCCATAACTCTCCTTTTTAGTGACTGCAAGTGGCTATGCAGGAGGAAGTGGGACATAGGGAGGAAGGCACTACAACTGTGCTGACAGAGGGGCTTAGGCATCACCCCATCCTGACAGATGCTTGGCTGAATCTCAGCCATAGCCCATCTTCTTTCACATCTCAGTCCCCTTAACTCCCCTGAGAGTTGATGGGAGCTTGAGCTATATAGGATACTCAGCAGGGGATGAGGGGCTGACACTAGCAGAACTGTCATGTTGATCTCTGTGAAATATGACAATCTTCCTCTTTCCACTTGCAGGACAAGAGGGCCCATAACAGGAGGGAGACTGCCTGGACTGGTGGAGGCATCTCAGATTTACAGCCTCTCTCCACAGCAGAGGATGACGCCTTAGAATTGGAGGAGAACCAGGGCAGCCATTCCATATCAGATAGAGAGAATGGAGTCTCTGCGCAAGACAGTGAGGATTATCTTCCATCATCATACAGTTCACTTCTGGAGATCCACATCACCTGTGGTGAGCATGACGAGATCTGCACAGCCAAACCCACACATGTTTGTGTTCTCTCATGCTGGTCAGCATCCGCAGGAGGGTCAATCAGAAGGAGGTCAGCCATCATCCTCTGAGGAGGAACTGCAATCAGAGGAAGCACCGTCCCATCACTCTCCTGTACCTTCCACCAGCACAGATGCTTTCATCACGGTGGGTTTACATTCAGCTGTAGAATTAGGATCACAAGGTGGTGAGAGCACTGCACATGCGCCCGAGCTGCTGGCTGAGGCTGAGACAGCCGACACCTCTGACAATCGGAGCCAGGCCCATGCTATTATTAAAGATGTTATAGCAGGGCATTTAGAAAAATTCAAGGTAATCTGGCAGAGTCAACATGGTTTTTGAAAGGGAAATCATGTTTAACCAATTTATTGGAGCTCTTTGAAGTAGTAACATGTGCTGTGGATAAAGGGGAACAGGTGGATGTACTGTACTTAGATTTCCAGAAGGTATTTGATAAGGTGCCACATTAGAGGTTATTGCGGAAAATAAAAGCTCATGGTGTAGGGGGCAACATATTGTGATGGATAGAAGATTGACCAGCCAACAGGCAACAGAGTTGGCATAAATGGTTCATTTTCTGGTTAGCAAGATGTAAAGAGTGGTGTACCACAGAGATCAGTGCTCGGGCCTCAACTTTTTACAATTTATATAATGACTTGGATGAAGGGACTGGAGGTATGGTTGCTAAATTTGCTGATGACACAAAGATAGGTAGGAAAGTAAGTTGTTGAAGAGGACATAAGGAGGCTACAAAGGGAGATAGATAGGTTAAGTGAGTGGACAAAGACCTGGCAAATGGAGTATAATGTGGGAAAATGTGAAATTGTACATTTTGGCAGGAAGAATAAAAAAGAAGCATATTATCTAAATGATGAGAGATTGCAGAGATCTGAGATGCACAGGGATCTGGGTGTCTTAGTGCATAAGTCACAAAAGGTTAGTATGCAGGAAAAGCAGGTAATTAGGAAATCTAATAGAATGTTATAATTTATTGTGAGGGGAATTAAACACATAAGTAGGGAGGTTATGCTTCAGTTATACAGGGCATTGGTGAGATCACATCTGGCGTACGGTGTACAGTATCGGTCTCTTTATTTAAGGAAGGTTGTAAATGCATTAGAAGAAGTTCAGAGAAGGTTTACTAGATGAATAGCTGGAATGGGTGGGTTGTCTTATGAGGAAAGGTTGGACAGGCTAGGCTTGTATCTACTGGAGTTTAGAAGAGTAAGAGGCGACTCGATTGAACATATAAGATCCTGAGGAGTCTTGACAGGGTGAATGTGGAAAGGGTGTTTCTTCTTGTGGGAGAATCTAGAACTGGGGGGTCATTGTTTAAAAATAAGGGTTGCCCATTTAAGACAGAGATGAAGAGACATTTTTTCTCTGAGGGTTGTGAGTCTTTGCAACTTTCCTCCTCAAAGGCAGTGGAAGCAGAGTCTTCGAATATTTTGAAGGTGAAGGTTGATAGATTCCTAATAAGCAAGGGGGTGAAAAGTTATTGGGGGTAGGCGGGAATGTGGAGTTGAGGTTACAATCAGATCAGCCATGATCTTGTTGAATGGTAGAGCAGGCTCGAAGGGTCGAGTGGCCTACTCTTGCTCCTAATTCATATATTCGCATGCTAAGCCCCAGGTTGATGATGAGCCTCTGGTGTCAACAGCACACTGCATGCTAGATTTTCAGAGAGGGGTAAGGCAACATATGGTAGAGGTGCCAGAGGCCAAACGCAGCGACGAGCGGATGATGGAGGAGTCTATCCATGCCATGAGTGCTGCCACATCTCAGGCGTATGAGTGTATGGCTTCCTCCATCGAGAGGTTGGTAACCCTCATGGAGAGCCAGATCCCACAGATGCACGCAGAACTGCACACCATTGCCTTGGCCATGAGCTTCATGCAGCAGTGGCAAAGTGAGAGAAGAACAAGGCCCCTGGAGTCTTCTACAGCTCCTTTTCCTTCTCTGGTGAGCTGGGAGGTTCAAGTGAGCCTTGAAAGGGTGGAGGAAAGGCTGACCGCCACAGCTGGGGCTCGCCTTAGGGTGTGGACATCGGCTCCTCAGCCCCTCCACCGGTGAGCCCAGCTCCAGCAGCTGCGATGCCAGAGGAGAGTCCTGCACCTGTGAAGGAAACCTTCAGGCAGCCGGGGCCTTCCAAGCCTCAGACAGCCAGAGGACAGCTGCCAAAGTCATCACAGGCCAAGGGGCAGCCTAATCAGCAGCCTGCCTCCAGCATAGCTGCAAGCGATGGGTTCACACCTTGTAGAAGCATTCGCAAATATGGAAAGAAAACCACATGAAGACATTTGTGGGTTCATAAGTGTATGAAATTTGAAATCTGCTGCATCATATAAAGTTCCTTTGTTCTAGTAATTAACCTTCATTGTGTAAAAGTGATTATTCTATCATGCATTAATTGTGAGCTGTTGACTTCACCCTTCCCCCTTAGTAGAATGCCAGTGCAGGCATAGCCCTCATTTGAATAGGATCTCCCTTGGGCCATAGTGCATAAATCAGCTGGGCGCTAGGCACGGAACACAAATAGAAAGGAAATGACAGATTGCATGCATTGAGATGAGTCTTTATTATTTTTATGTTGAGTGGGCACCAGGGTGGCTGGAAGTGGGTAATTTTTAGATTGTCTCTTGCCTCCTTGGTCCATCACTCAATCTGCCTAGCCTCCGGAGCAAGGGCTTCACCATCCAGTGCTGCTTTCTCATCACCCTGCTCCACGTCTTCCTCGTCGGTGGAGGAGTGTCACACAAAACCTTCGCTGGGCCATACTGTAGGGCTCCACCGGATCGATCCAGGCGGGGGAATCTCATCTTCAGCAGCCCAATGAATGGCCTGCTCAATGGTCGTTCGGTTGGAGCTGTGGCAAGTGCTGTTCCTCTCCTCTGCTGCATTGCTAGGGTTCCTCACAGACGTCAGTAGCTTAGTCTTCAGTGGGTAGCCTTTGTCCCTGAGAATCCATGCTTGAAGGCCAGCAGGGGCCTGAAAAGCTGTGGCACCTGGGACTGTCAAAGTATATAGGCGTCATAGCTGCTTCCTGGGAAGCAGGCATACACCTGCAGGAAATGCTTTTGGTGGTCGCAGACCAGTTGAACGCTGATTTAATGGAAGCCCTTACTGTTGATGAAGGCAGCTGGCTGGTCCATTGGAGCCTTGATGGCCACATGCATGCAATCAATCATACCTTGTACCTGGGGGAATCCAACAATGGTCCCAAATCCTATGGACCTCTTGGTCTGACATTTAGGGTCGATCCAGTAGTGCACATAGTCGCCAGCTCTCTTCAGCAGCACATTGCTCATCTTCTTGATGCAGTGGTAGGCTGCTGCCTGTAAGACACCACACATGTCCCCAGTGGATCCTTGAAATGATCCAGGCATGTAAAAGTTAAATGCCACGATGATCTTCAAGGCCACTGGCATAGAGTAATCATGGAATCCTATAGGTCACAACTCATCCTGCAGCAGGACAACCTCCCTGGACAGATGTATTCCTCGTTGGCAATGCCGCTCAGACATTTGGAGGTAGCTGAATCGAGCCCGGTAGACTCTCTGGCGCAGGTGAGCCTTTCTTGACTTGGCCAGATGCTCCTGCTCTTGTTGTGGAACTTCATGGACAGGCACAGCTGCCTCTTGGTCCTTCCTCTGTCAGAGGCACCGCATCACACCACAGGAGGGGTCCAAAAAGACAGGGTGTATGAGACCCAGGCCAAGTGAGTAAGCCTCCAGAGCACTGTCGATGCAGAGTCAATTCTGCCTTGGTAGCTGTGCTTTTGCTACTTCTCCTGGCAGACTCCCCGATGGCCCTCAGTGCCCACCCTTGCTGATAGCTGATCCTCTCATCCAGCAGCATCAGCACCAAAACCTCTCACCCAACAGTTTGGTCACCTGATATAGCCACCCAAACCCCAGTTCCCCCCCCCTGCAGACCACTGGAGACCCTGCTCAGCCAGCATTCCCACACAAGTCCACAATCCCCTTTGCAGAGCACCTGAGACCACAAACCCCCATTGTAGAGTGCACAGCACTGTAGGCCAACAATATCCTCCGTCCCTCACTCTCCCCTATCCAGTGCAGGTCATGGCTGCCTACCCACTGTGGCAATGAAAGCCCCCAGCTTTCAATGGTCAGGAATTTGAAGGCACGTGAGGGCCACCTGTCATCCACTTAATCCCAAGCCCCCTATTGAGTCGCGATGAATTAGATGCGAATGTATTAAAAGTAAGTGTTCTATAAATTAAATTACATTCCCATCACATGGGGGCGGCAATGCCGTTTTAATGCTTTCCCACTGCTGACTAAAGGTGGAACTAATGTCACGATGCCGGATTTCCGGTGGATGATTCCTACGTGATTCTCCAGCCCTGCAGGCTTCTATTCCCGCTTCAAACGGCCGCACTAAATTCAGCCCTATGGATGTAATTCTCAGGTGTAAGGTCCAAAGTTTGCCTTTGCAAAAGGAATACTGTCAGTTTCAGACTACATCACTTCATAACTGCTAATGCCCAATGGTCCTACTCCTGGCAATCATCTGAGAAGGATCTTGGTTTTTCTTTCCAAATGGTCATATTATTTATCTTGGCAAACTTACAATCCTTGAAGAAATGCTGACCGATTTGCAAGAAAAGGCAACAGTAAAAAAAGCAACAAAAAATGTATTTCAGTCAGACTCCAGACATCATTATTTGAATATGGTGGTTTCCATTATTTAATTGGATGATAAATGAACCTGTTTGGTGTTATGGTAATCTTACCAAAATAAAACTGAACCAGTTGACAAAAAAGATCTTGCGTCTGCTGAATTATTCTAGCAAGCAATACAGATCACTTGTTAGTGCATGTTTTTTCCCTCTCCTCTTCTGAAGTCGTTTCTTCACATCATGATACAATTCCAAGTAAGAGTATAGTAGCTGACCCTGATCCTAACCTGATGCACTCACATACAAGCAGTTTCCAGAATGTGTCAAAAGACATTAATGAAAAGCTGCTAATTCCTCTCACCTGCACAGGTGCAATGAGGCCAAACTATTGAGTTGTATGTAATGTTCTAGCTGAGGTCAGTACATTCAGCACAGGCTGTAGATCATATCTGGGGTCTTTGTGGTTGATATGGCCTAGTACTATACCAGCATTACTAAGCCACCAGAAGATCCTTGGAGCAGGCTTTATTTGTACAATATACCTTGATTGAGATTCAGATTGTTACCATTAAGATGCTGAACATTGGATGAATGGTTAAATGCTAAATATTCTTTGTTTGTTTCCATATCACTGTTACTGTACTGGATTGTTGGGAGTTAAAGGGGGCACTGTAAATTTATTATGCACCATTTGTGACTAAACAGATAAATAACTGCAAATGACATGAATGGTACTGAGTCCCATCCAACCAGACACAGTGGACCAGACAATAATTTTCCAATTTTCAGTTACCAGCGGAGAACCTCACCTGCCAAGAGCACATATTAAAAATTTGGAAGCATTCTGCATATGATTTTCCAGCTATCTAAAAAAAATGGTCAGAAAATTATGGTCAGGTCAGATGGAATTCTGAATTATGAAGATTTACTCTTAGCATGTAAGGCTTTTGATCAGGAGGTAGAAGTTAAAAAAGGCAACCCATGCCTTGTACTATTTGATTAGCTGAACATGGAGCAATACTACTATGATCTCTTGTACGTGCATTATGAGTTTTACTGAACTGAAGCATCCTGCACTGATACAAAGAAAAATTGCAGTTTATGTGGCCTGCTACCATCATTAAGCTATATAAACTATGAATTAAAATTGATGATATTATTGAATGAATAGCTAAAATGGTTGCATCATATTCCTCTGATATTTTAATGGTAGCATTAGTTCATTTATTTTAAATGGGTTAACAACTCCATTAAAAGAGTAGCAAGCTTTTTTGATAGAACTGCATTAGTCATTTGTATAGTAACATTCTCATTCGTAAATTCCAACCTTTTATTAACATGAGAAAGTTAAAGTGCAAATGCAGTTAAATACATTATCAATAGGTATTAACAAAATCAATTTTATTAGAATGTCTTATCCTGATATTGAATAGCATAACACGGTATTAACAGCCAACTAGTATTACCATCGATGGGGTTAAAAATCCATTGCCCCTCTAGTGCACACAATCCTGCTGCAACTCCAGTAAAAGCGTGCTTACATGGGCCACAAATTAGGCTAGAACCTAGGTAGACCGGTTCCTGGACTTGCATCAAGGATTCTGTAAGGCACAATAAGGGGCAAAGCTTCTACTCACCCAGCCAAGGCCAGTGGCAGAGGAGGTGGTGAGGCCAGGAGCAGGGACTCTGAATGCTAGGAGTTCCCATGTCTCTAACACTGTTGTATTATCTGTGCTGCTATACCAGGCTGTCAGATGGGGCAAGAAACAACTGAGAAGAACCCATAAAGAAAAAGCTTAAAAATTTCAATATTAAAAAAAACTCAAAGGAGGAACATGAGGGCACATCAACTTTCTTTCCAGTGGGGTAACAACTACCGCCAGCCAGAAGCAAATTTTCCAGCCTCTTGGAGCAGGACGCTGCCCTAGGTAGGCCGCTACTGACAGGTGCACCCGTCATTGAGATACACATGAGGGAGAATTACCCCGAACTGTGAAATGTCTGCAGGGGTCATTGACAGAGGTTGCCAGATGAGGTAACCTGCCACCGGCATGTGGACACCATGGATTTTTGGTTACTATTTACTTATAAAACTGATAAAATCAAAACAGCCATCATAGACCCAGTATGACAGATGATATTTTCAAAGTTGGACTCTTGAGACCCCACAAATCTCCTTAGGGCTCAAGTTCAGTGTTCACATTATAAGTATAAAAGTTGTTCAAAAGTTTTTGTGGTTTCGTCTCCCCACCTTCCACTTGGATTATATCTTAACATGCAGCATGCTAATGTTTCTGGGGAGAGGTGCAAAGTCTTCTGTTTCATCAAATGTTGTGTAATATTTATTATATCTGGTAGTTAGCAAGGTCAAGCCTCATGACTTGCTTTATCTCATTAAAGAAAATTTACTTTTCCTTGTCCTTATACAGTGCAGTGCAACAAAGAAAGAATGGAATAAAGGTCATGCTATACTGCACACTGCTAATTGTGTTAATTAGTAATGTTCCAGCATTGCCCATTTCTCCTTGTCTTATGATGCAGGTTTCTTCCAAGTTTCTCCAATCTTTATTCATTCCAAACTGCTTGCTTGGAGTCAGATACTAATTAATTGGTCATCAAGGATCAAATCTACACCCCTCCCCATTAGATATCTTAATTGGAATCTATTACCTCATCTACAATAAATGACAAAGGAATCAACCCTCCCACCAAAAGTGTGTACACTCAGCAAACGGACTACTGAATGAAATTGCCAAATTGTAGAGTTTGGCTGCAATAACATATTGGTTGAATATCAATCTGAGATTATTGTTGAAGGTCTATATTGTTCTATTCAGGCTACAATGTGAATGTTACATTTACTTCTGGCCAGCAAGGGACAAGGGAAGCAACCTGTAAGCAGCACAGAGAAGGACCACAAGACTGAATCTTACTTTTAGAGGATGCAGTTATGAGGACAAGTTTGTAAAGCTGGTCAGCCTTGGAAGGAGATGAATGGGATGGGGACCTTACAGATGCATATCGGACAGCAACTGAAAATAAAAATCCTATAAGCGCTATTTCAAGTTAAAACACAATTAAAGCACAAGGGACCAAAGGTACAAACTGGTAAAAGGGCAAGTTCAGAATTGATGTCAAGATGTAGTTCTTCATGTAAAGAATGATCAACTATTAATGCTTCAAGTTGAAATTACTTTAAAAGGCTACCTTTGTTGTTTTGACCACATTGATATCAAGCAGCCAAATAATGGAATTCTTGAATAGTGTTGCAAATGTCCAGAGACAAATTCTGCAAACCATTTTATTTTCAAGGGCAGATTCAAATGGCTTATCCCTAGCTTTTGAATCATTTGTTCTTTTACTGCGGGAAATGAAAGATGGACTAGCAAACGATACTTCATCAAGTTTTTCCTTCACACTCCTTCCTTCCCATTTGTAAAAGAAAAATCAAAAGATGTAGAAGAGTAAGTTGATCATTTGAATGGTAGTATTAAAGTGAAGAAAACTGTAGAACAATTCTGTTTATGTGTGAGGTGATGTTTAGCACTGTTGCAACATCCACAGCACAGGAATCAACCGATCTAGTTTTTTAAATTTTATGTCTGCAAAATAGAAAGTGTCTTTTTTATCATTGGTCTCTAATGCACTTTACATTCAGGTTCAGTGGCTGCGCCATCCATTCCTTTTGTATCTCCTGAGTTTGGACACTGATTCTCCGAAGGTCAAGCCGTTGTCACGGCAGTTCTAGGTTTTCCTGTTCCTAATGAATGTCTTTTTTATTATTGCAGCTGCTCGCAATGGAACACTAACCCAAATGTCTGCATTTAGCACACCACTGGCCAGTGTCCAGAACTCAAGCAGCGCGTGCATACTGCCCACATTGTATTTATTTTGTACGTGCTGGGGAATATGCAAAGGGTAGATTGCATGTTAACTGTAGCCTTGTATGTCTGGAGATGGTAACTTTCAGTTCATTCAAAATCAGCTGCTGAACCAAATGAAAGAACTGTGCTGTAATGGGATCTTGTCGTCATGGATTTCTGGCTCACAAGAAAAGCTTTCTTTCCATGAATGTGCACGTTTGAAACTGTTCAAAAGTGTCTTCATTGTAAAAATTGCAGCAGATGCAAATGCCTCGCTTCATCTTTGATTCTCTGAACTGTTCATATGCAACAATGCTGACAATGCCCTTTCTAATTGGTGCAAATTAACTTTGAGACTCTTTACAAATTTAATTAAAATTTGGTTCTGTTTACCCATATATGGAATGGAAATGGCCAGGATTGGTGTGGGGAGGGGGGAGGGCAAATGAAGAGTCTACCCATGCAAATCTGATGTGTTGCAGTGCAGAATACTCATTGTTTCAGTGAAGGAATGATACACGATACGGAAAGACTTAAATGACATCTTGATATGATTGATGTTTTTGACAGCAGTGGAAGGGAGAATAAGGTTATACTGTCAGTATACATCACTTGGGAGGTGGCTGAATCTCACAGTCCTATGAATAGTTGTTGTGCATTAGTGCTCTAATGCATGAACACATTTTACATTACATTCTGCAATGATAGGAGTACTTTGTGTAGTTACACTGAAGTGATTGCACAGCACAAGATATACAAATCCAGCTCGACCTACTTTCAACAAAAAATTCTATGCCGAAGCCATTTCAGACTGAAAGGCTGCATTTATGGTCAAATTATAGCATTGGTGCAAAGTAGTTTCATATTGTACTATTGTGAAGAATTTATAATGTACATGTGGAGTCAAATCCCAACCTAACTCTGGAGGGAAGTACAGTGAGAATCTTTCCTCCAATAATTGTAGTGTAACTACACAAAGTACTCCTATCATTGCAGAATCTAAAACCCATGGAAGAATTGCATAAATCTGAAGAAGCATAATAACTGGGATTAATAAAAAGACAGAATAAATAAAATTAAATATAAGTAAATTTAGAGAAGGGATAAAAAAAAACATTTGTCAGAAGCCCTGGAATAATTAAACTGAAGAAGCCAGAAGTATATAATACAAGTTGAGGTTGAAGAACTTACAGGGTTATGGGCAAAAAATGGGGGACTGGGACTAAGCATGCCTGCTCGTTCAAAGAGTCAGCACATGTACGACGGGCCAAATGGTCGCCTTCTACGCTGTAAGTTTCTATGAATCTATAATTCTAACTGTACACTGGGCAGCTATAAGCTTAAAAGATAATGTTAGTATTACATTCTGTAACATTTGCAGTAATGAAAACTTGCAATTCACTAGAGCTTTACATTCTTCCAATAGTGGAAAAAGCTATCGGGAACTGAAATATAACAGTTTGCTGCATAAACATTCCAGTGTAGTTTTCTGAGTACATTTTACTAACTAAACATGCAGCCTAATGACCCAAGGCCTTTGACTTTTAAAGAGGGATAGAAATTCCATGATATGTTGCTATGTCAATACAGTATAACTAGCCATCATTACTTCCATAGGGGTTTGTAAACTGATTAGCAATGTAGCTTTCAAAATGATGCCATAATACTGTTAGAGGAAAATCAAGATAATAACCATTTTACTTTGCTCCTCTTTGTACTATAATCATGATAATGAAGAGATTTAGAGTACCAAAACAGTCCCAGTAGTATGGTGGCATGTTGCTTGTTTCATATTTTACTGGGATGATTCATCGGCTTACAATCCAGTTACATTTTGTCAGTTGAAAATGCCAACATGAGAGGAAACAAAACTCTCCCCAATGTAACAACTTCTGCCATTCTGTTGACAGATCAATATAGATAATATCATTCTAGTAATCTACAAAAACAGCTAAATGAAATCCAGTCATATTATAACCTGTTACTGCACACACTCTTAGGGGTAAATTTTAACCCCCCCCCCCCTCCACCACCCCTCCCTTCCCACCAAAATGGGTGTGTTGTGGTCAGGGGGATGTTAAAATATTAAAAATCTGAATTCGGATTCCAACCTGCCCACTTCTGGTTTTAGGGGACAGGGGGAGGCAGTCAACCTATTCACATGAGGTGGAGTTTGTAATTTAAATGTTGCAATGAGACTGTGTGCCTCATATGTAACCACCATTTTAAACTTAATCCTGGCCAGCCAAATTTTCTGGGCCTCAAGAAACCAGCTAGCAGATAAAGGAAAGTGAGAACTGTAGGATCCTGATCGGACATCCCCCTGCCGCCCCCTCCTCCCCCAACCGCTGACCCTTCCAATCTCATCCTTGAGGCCTCCAATCGACCCCAGCTGCTGCCTTCTATCTGCGTCTGGCCTTCGATCATCCTCTATTCCTGTCTTCCCAATTTTCCCCAGCTCCAGACTCTGATCTTACACCCATTCCTCACACCCCTCCTCTCTGGCACCCCCAATCTTTCTTAGCTCTGGACTTTGATCTTCCTTCTACCCTCCCCTACACCTCAGATTCCCCAATCTTCTCTGGCTCCAGACTCCAATCTTCCTCCCATCTCAGCTTCCCTGATCTTTCCAGCTCCTCTTCACTCCTCTGTGAAGACAGGCACAAAATATTTGTTCAATGTCTCTGCCATTTCCTCATTCCCCATGATAATTTCTCCTGTCTCTGCCTCTAAGGGTCCAATGTTTACTTTAGCTGCTCTCCTTTTAATATACTTTTAAGAGCTCTTACAATCTGTTTTCATATTCCTGGCTAATGTACTCTCATTCTATATTTTCCCTTTCTATCAACTTTTTGGTGGCCCTTTGCTGGTTTCTAAAATACTCCCAGTCCGCAGGCTTACTCCTATTCTTTGCCACATTATAACCCTCTTTTTTAAATCTTGTACCATCCTTTACTTCCTTACTAAGTCCTGGTTGGATCTTTCTTGCTGAGTTTTTGTTTTTTTAATGGAATGTATTTTTGTTGAACATTGAGTTGTTTTTTAAAATGTTTCCCACTGTTTATTGACTGTCATACCTTTTTGTCTATTCACCAATCAACCATAGCCAGCTCTCCCCTCATACCTGTGTAATTGACTTTAAGTTTAAGATTCTTGTTTGGGACAGAGTACATCGTTTCAAACTTAATATGGAAATTAATTGTATTGTATTACTTTTTGCCAGTGATCTTTTACTATGAGATTACTAATCAACCCTGCCTCATTGCACAATACTAGATCTAAAATAGCTTTACACCTAGTTGGTTCCACAATGTGTTGTTCTAGGAAAGTGTTATGAAAGCATTCTACAAACAACTTCCACACCACCTTTGTCAATTTGATTGGTCCAGTCTATATGAAGTGCAAAGTCTCCTACAATTATTACATTGCTATAAGCTCCAATTATTTCTTGCTTAATGCTATTTGGTCCAATGAGGGTAATTTTGCAAATTGGATCCAAAATTGGTTTAGTGGAAGGAGGCACAGGGTGATGGTTGAGCGTTGTTTTTGTGAGTGGAAGCCTGTGACCAGTGGTGTACAGCAGGGATCGGTGCTGGGACCCTTACTGTTTGTAGTGTAGATTAATGATTTAGACGTCAACATAGGAGGTATGATCAGTAAGTTCACAGATGACACAAAAATTCGTGGTGTCGTAAATAGTGAGGAGGAAAGCCATAGATTACAGGATGATCTAGTTGGGCTGGTAAGATGGGTGGAGCAGTGGCAAATGGAATTCAATCCTGAGAAGTGTGAGGTAATGCACCTTGGGAGAACTAACAAGGCAAGGGAATATACAATGGATGGTAGGACCCTAGGAAGTACAAAGGGCCAGAGGGACCATGGTGTACTTGTCCATAGATCACCGAAGGCAGCAGCACAGATAGATAAGGTGATTAGGAAGGCATACGGGATACTTGCCTTTATTAGCCGAGGCACAGAATATAAGAGCAGGGAGGTTATGATAGAGCTGTATAAAATGCTGGTTAGGCCACAGCTGGAGTATTGTGTACAGTTCTGGTCACCACATTATAGGAAGGATGTGACTGCACTGGAGAGGGTGCAGAGGAGATTCACCAGGATGTTGCCTGGGCTGGAGCATTTCAGCTATGAAGAGACACTGGATAGGCTGGGGTTGTTTTCCTTGGAACGGAGAAGGCTGAGGGGGGACCTGATTGAGGTATACAAAATTATGAGGGGCATTGATAGGATAGATAGGAAGAAGCTTTTTCTCTTAGCGGAGGGGTCAATAACCAGGGGGCATAGATTTATGGTAAGGAGCAGGAGGCTTAGAGGAGAGCTGAGGAAAAATGTTTTCACCCAGAGGGTGGCTGGAATCTGGAACACTGCCTGAAGGAATGGTAGAGGCAGGAACCCTCACAACATTTACGAGGCATTTGGATGAGCCCTTGAAACGCCACAGCATACAGGGCTATGGGCCAAGTGCGGGAAAATGGGATTAGATGGGATGGGTGCTTGATGGTCGGTGCAAACACGTTGGGTCGAAGGGTCTGTTTCTGTGCTGTATAACTCTATAACTCTACTGTTAGCAGGTCTATAAACTACTCACCAGCACTTTCTGATGCTTGTTATTGCTAATCTCCACCCATACTAAATCTACCTCCTGATTTTCTGAGCCAAGATCCTTTCTCACTAATATCCTTATGTCATCCTTTACTGTCAGGGCTGCCCTTCCTCCTTTTCCATTCTATCTGTATTTTTGAAATATTGTGTACCCTGGAATATTTATTTCCCAACCTTGATCACTTTGTAACTGTCTCTGTAATGGAGATTAGATCTAGATCATTTATATCTATTCATGCCATTAGTTCATCTACTTTATTGGGAATGCTTCGCACAGTCAGCTAAAGAGCGCTTAATTTTTTTTTACTATTTATTATTATTTGCTTGGACCTACTATTACCATTCAATTCACTGTCCCTTCCTGTCCCACCCAGCTTGTCTTTACCCAATCGGTACACTGCGCTCTTGTCTCAACTTTTCTCTTTATATTTCTAGATCTTCCTTCACCCGAACCCTCTGCCCCCTCTTAGTTCAAAGCTCTAGCCATAGCCTTAGTCATATGATTCACCAGGACACTGATTCTAGCCCAGTTTAAGTGGAGCCTATCCCAATGGAACAGCTCCTTCTTTCCTGAGTAATGGTGCCAGTGCTCCATAAATCAAAACCCCCTCTTCCTACACCATTGTTGGAGCCACACATTTAATTCTCTAATCTGCTTGACCCTATGCCAATTGGTGTGTGGCTCAGGTAACAATCAAGGGTTTTAGGTTCTGAATTTTGATTTGGACCCTATCTCTTCAAACTTTGTCAGCAGAACCTCATTCATAGTTCTACCTACGTTGTTGGTTCCTATGTGGACCTCGACAACTGAATTTTCCCGTTCCCACTCCAGGTTCATCTTTAACTGCAAGGAGCTGTTCTTAACCCTGGCACTGGGCAGGCAAAACAACCTTCAGAACTCCCAGTCACAGCTGCAGAGAACAGTATCTATGCCCCTGACTATACAGTCCCCTATCACTACCACATTCCTTTTCACTCTGTCCACTTGAATGGCATCCTGCACGATGGTGTTATGGTCAGTTTGCTCATCCACCATGCAGTCCTTGTTCTCATTTTCACAGGTAGCAAGTACCTCGTACCTGTTGGTGAATGTCAAGGGCTGAGGCTCCTCCATCACTACATGCTCAATCCCTATACCTGCCTGATTCACAGTCACACCCTCCTGTCCCTGACTGTTGACCAACTCTAGAGTGCTACTTAACCTAAAGGGTGTAACTGCCTTCCAGAACAAAGTGTCCAGGTAACTCTCCTCCTTTCTGATGCCCAGCAATTTCTGCAGCTTGGACTGCAGTTCAGCAACTATGAGCCGAAGTTGCTCAATCTGCAGACAGAGCAGATATGGTTGTCCAGGACTGCAATGTAGTCCACAAACTCCCACATGCTGCAGTCATGACACACTGCCTGCCCTACCATGTCTGTCAAACCTTATTTAGTTATTTGATTACTTTACTAAATTAGTAACTAGTTAGCTAAAGTAATAGCACGTTACAGTCTCCTAGCTTGGAGAAAAAAGAACACTCACCAGCAACTGGAGGTAAAACAAAAATAAAATGCAGCACCTCCTTCCCTCTCTTCAACGAATTCCCAATTGCACCAAATTCCTAGCCTTGCATATGGTTCACAAAGCACTTTGTTCACAAATCACTCGGTGCAGTCGCAAACACTGTCTACTTATATAGAGAGCTAATGACTCACAGCCAAGTTACAACTTCTTTGTAATTAACACTTATTCAGACAACCACTTTCAGTTGATTGACAATTAACTGTCACTGTCAGGCAGTTTCTGTTCACTCGGTATCATAACTAGTTTGTAGTTTCTTGTGCAGTTTTTAGTTCTAAGTCAGATTCTATCTGTTAATGTAAACAGCTAGTTGCAGCCATGAAATTAACTTTAAAAATATTAATCAGGTCCTACCATTAAATTTGGCATTAGGACCTTCAGCAAACCCACCTCAAACTAGCTCCCCGCTTCCTCCCCACTTTTGAGTTAATGTCCAGCCCTGAATATTGTCCAGGAAATTGAATGTCAATGCATATTAACCACAATTTTCAAGGCAAAATAAGTTTTTTTTATTCTTTCACAGGATTGGGCATTGCTGGCAAGACCAGCATTTATTGCCCATCCCTAACTGCCATTGAGACATGCCTTCTTGAACCACTGCAGTCCATGTGGTGTAGGTACACCCACAGTGCTGTTAGGAAGGGAGTTCCAGGATTTTGACCCAATGATAGTGAAGGAACAGCGATATAATTCCAAGTCAGGATGGTGTGTGGCTTGGAGGGGAACTTGTTACATGTGTTCCCATGCAACTGTTGCCCTTGTCCTGCTAGATGGTAGAGGTTGCGAGTTTGGAAGGTGCTGTCAAAGGAGCCTTGGTGAGTTGCTGCAGCACATTTTGTAGATGGTACACACTGCTGCCCCTCTGCATCGGTGGTGGAGGGAGTGAATGTTTAAGGTGGTGGATGGATGCCAATCAAGTGGGCTGCTTTGTCTTGAGTGGCATTGAGCTTCTTAAGTGTTGCTTCTTTCACTTCTTTCAACTACTCAGAATCCTGTCAGGACTGAATATATACAAAATGTTAGTTTTCATTATCATTAGTAACCATGATAATATCATGTAAACCTGACTGCTGAATATTGCAAATTATACTTGGTACAATGCAGGTACAGGCCATGGCCCTGGAAATGTGCAAAACAAATCTGCATGTTTGATGCCCTTATTTCCCAGTAAAACCCTTACTCTTCCAACTCTGGTTGTTCCTTCAGTATGGCTCCCATCTTCATTCCCACAAATCCAAGAGACGCCGACCTAATCATATCTGATGCACAACTAATTTAGCCATTAGTCTCCAGATCTGGCTGGACCACAGCAAGCACTATCGGGCCTCGCTCTCCCCTACCAGAACTGTTCATCCCTCAAGAATTATCCTGGAAATCAAGGATAATCTCTGGCATCTTTTCTCCACTACAACTATCTCCTTTGACCCTATTCCCTCACCCACTTCAACCTCACCTCCATGAAGCATGAGAAGCTCATGGACTTCCTTGGCACTAAGATTAAGGCCATCGATCAGTTGCCTCTGCTACATCCTCCTTTCCCCTAGTCCACCAAGCCAAACTTCTCCAAAGTTCCCCTGCCCTCGCAATGAACCTTTGTCTTTTTCTGGTTTATTTTCTACCGAATCTCATGTCCTCTCTGAGCTCATCATATGAATGAGACTCACCTCCAGTTCTTTATCTTGTGCTCTCCCATTTTCACCAAACTGCTGATCGCACAATGGACTAAATTTTCACTTTTACTGTCGGGCAAAAAAATGATCGGTGGCAGATCAGCTGTCCATTTTGTAACTTATCTGATTTTTGTTTCCACTTCAATTAGGAAGACTTTCTCTTGCCCTTCTCGGTGGTGAGTTTTGTGGAGGTGGAAGGCGCTCTCGAAGGTGCTGTGTTGGGACGTAGTTACAGTCCACTTTGTGGGATTGTAAGTACTGCAGTGCACTGGTGATGTAAGGGGTTGTGGCTATTGAGTCCAGTAATAGGAGTGCTCACCAAGCAGACTACTCTGTTCTCAATGGTATCGAGCTTCTTGACTGTTGTTACGGCTACACTCATCAAGGTGAGCAGGAGTATTCCATCTTAAATCTGCCTTCTGCCTGTAGGTGATCAAGAAACTTAGAGTAGTTGGGCAAGTACTGAACCTCTGCCCTGTGTTACGATCCCTGTGGAGATCTACAAATCGAATCGAATCGAAAAACCAAAGGGTCAAGATTTGACTTTTACTTTAACAATCAAATCAAAATCAACACAAATTAAACATGAACTAACAGGCAAATCACAGTCAATATATATATTACAAATTACACATTAACTATCAGATACAACAAAGATAGATCTGACAGATCTATGAGGCAGTTGACTCTATATATATACCAATTACAGCCACAGAGTTCTTCAAAGCTCTGAACTTCCTCAGGGAGGTCTCCAGCTTCTTTCTTCCAAGATATAGCCACTGATTTCCATCCAACAGCAGTTCCCTTTCAATCCCAAACTCCACAAGTACGGCCTTCACCCAAAATGGCGCACTGCTCCAGAACCTTCTCAGCTCTGCTCACGACAGGCTTGATGGCATGGATTCCCCCAGCACTACCTTTATCTGAGCCTTTCAGTGACAACCATGTGCACTGTATGGACGGGTTTGGTTAATCGGTTACTCTAAGTAACAGAAACAGCTCCTGGACCCAGCCTTCACTTTCTCCAACCTGCCTGCAATGCACCTTCCTTCTATCTGAGCTCCAATGGCCCTGTGTCTTTTTTTAAAATCTGGTTTCAACCAGTTTCAGTTTCCCCAGCAACTTGAAGTTTTTGTTTCAGTTTCTGTTAGGACAGTCTGTCCCATTCCCTCATAGTATGTTCCAGTATCTCAAAGTCTGCCACAAAAAAGAAACAGTCTTTGCAATCAGGGTCAGTGCACCTAACAGAACATTCGACCAGTCATATGTTCATACAACAGCTCGCGCATGCTCTCCACGGGTCCCACAGACTGCAGATTCCATGAAACTTGCTATTATAAGCACTGTGTTGATCTGGCTGCATCTTTTAAACTTTTGACCAATGGTAACCCCTAGGCTGTTGATGGTGAGTGACTCAGCAATGGGGGTGACATTGACATTTGATGAAGGTATGTGTGGACTTTTTCTTTTTGGTAATTATCTGTCATTTATGTGGTGTGAATGTTTTGTAGTATGTTGCTTGGGAAATGTGACAAAATTCTACCTTGAATCTGATCCAGAAGTGTTTGATGCTGTCACATCGGGCAAAATTTTCCCAGCTCTGTGGAGGCAGAGGAGGTGGGAAAAATTGCACTAAAAAGTGTTGGACTGGCTCCCTGACATGCTCCCACCACCCTACGCTTTTCTCAGAGGCAGGTGTGCAGTGGTAAGAGCAACCTACCTGGCAACAGCGGAAATGCAATCTTGCTAATTAACGAGCCCCTTAACGTCGACTATTGCAGTAGTACAGCAATTTTGGCAGCATCGCGCAGGCCCCCCGCTGTGTCTGCCACCCAGCAAGTGAGGAGAGGCAGTTGCACAGCAGAAGGTCTAAGCTCTATTACAGCTGAAGGAGATCTAAATGTTTCTGGCAAAAAATGGCAGGGCTGCTGTCTTCCCATGTCACAGCCTTGACGCTGAGTGTGGAATTCCTGGAGATGGATGTCTTCTAACATCATGGGACTAATGAAGTCACAGCTACTCCCTGATACTGATGGCAGCTCCAGTGCTTCCCTGCTCCTCCTGCTGCTTGGGCCTAAGTAGCGTTCCTACTAGTCACTCAGTGAGGGCTGCCAGCCTCCCTTGTTGTGGGCCAGGCTGTCTGCAGCTCCTGCCTTCGGAACCCACCCGCCTTCCTTAATTGGATGATGAACATGGAAACGACTCACTGGCCACCTCCCTTAAATTCAGCCCGAAGGTATGCTGCTGCCTCAAACAGGTTCACATACGGGAAGTGACCTCGCCATCAGTTTCCTGATGCTCGTGGCAAATTTCAGCCCATGATGTTTTTTTTTAACTTGACTACTCCATGACCACAGACAATAAGAAATGATGTGAAAGTCTGAAGAAACATATTTTTACATATATAAATGACAATATCTATATATATTTCTTCCATTAAAAAAAAGACAATAAAATGGATGTTTATTAAAAAGCAGCACTTCCAGAAACAATCAACTAATAATCTTCCTTATTGACTTCGAGATTGAAATTGACAGATGGGCCAATATAGCGGGCTGCAGTGAACAGAGGTTGATTAGAGCAAAAGAAATTATTTGAATTTTATAGGAAGCAACAAATACTTCCATGAACTGAGTGGGTAGAATTGCCGACCATTTCCTGTGATGACAGATAGATAAAAATGTGATGATTAAATACAGGGCAGAAAATTCAAATGGAAAATCAGTTTTTTTAGCTATCTTTAGTCAGGAGATTTAATGATAATAGTATGCTTCTTGTTTCATACTGTATTTTGTGTATGAAAGTAACTGTCTATTTGCTTCAGTTCCAAAACTGTGCATTTGGTATACTTATTTGGGTGGGAATTACAATTAAGTTTGGGTGGAATTTTATGCTCTCCCCCACAGCGACTTTGGAGACGGGGAGTGCATATAATTGGATGGGATGGTGGCAGTGGGGGGGACCCCGCCACCTTCCCACCTCCACCCAAATTAAGTCCAGGGTGAGAAGGCTTGTGAATTAATCAATTCATTGATGCAATGAATGCCCTCATCTCACCTCTGCTGCTATCAGCACAGCGACGGGCGGGCCTGTCGCCACACGGGAAGCACGCCAAGCAAACCCATGCAGGTTGCTTGCCGGCTCCCGGGTTGGGGAGGTCCCTCGTTAAAAGGCACTTAGTGCCTGATCAAGGGAGCCGGGATAGGGAAGGAGTGCCCCGCTGACAGCCAATGCCTGCCCTTGCTGCCAACATCCCCCCACACCCCTCTCTCCCACGACCCCCAATCCACGAAACCCCTTCCACCATTACTTACCCTGTGGCCTGGATCCCTTGCCTTTGGTGAGTTCAATACCGGCAGCAGCCACCACCTCCATGGTGACACTACTCAGTTAAAGAGCTGCCGACCTCTGATTGGCCAACAGCTCTCAGAGGGTGTGACTTCCGTCGCCGGGGTCCTTGATCCTGGGGAAAACTCGCTGCTGTCAACTTAAGTGCCTAACTGACACTTAATTTGGTGGGCCTTCCTCAGAGGAGATGACGCGGGACTTTCACTGGCATTTTAGCCAGTGGTCAAGACCCCTGTCACCTTGATAAAATCCTGTCCATATGTGTACATGCCTTTGTTACCTCTAGACTTGACTATTCCATCACACTCCTGGCTGGTCTCCCACTTTCTACCTTCCGTAAACTTGAGGTCATCCAATCTGCGCCTATGTCTTATGTTACGACTGAGGCGGGAGGAGTGCACTGTTTATTTCAGTCCCACTTCTCCATGGGTCACAACATATATTTAAATTTTCCCACTTACCGATATGGTCAATCATATACTCTATTTTTCCCAGAATAATACACCAACCAGGTTTCTTTAAAAAAAATTATCAGTTTATTATATAAGTCTTAACGAATAATGAAGTAAAGCATAAACACACAAATTGAAATTTTAAATTTCCCTTTTTACCTTAGCCCCTCACATTCACACACACACACACACATACATGCACTGGTTAACTGGCAAAATAAAAGGGATTTTGTTTGTAGCGCTATTACAAAGAAAACAGAAAAAAAACATTTAGGTGGAGTACTTGCTCATACTTGAAGAAAGAAATATGGAAAGATGTCCTTTCTCTTGGTTCGGCGTCCCAAATGTCTATAGACAGCTGTCACTGGGATCTTCTTAGAACAGTTCTTTCCAGGCGATGTTGAAGATCAGTTTGGGTAGGCTTTCCAAGAAATGCAGCTACAGAGGCTTCTGATAGGTCTCACAACAGAAATGCAGTGATGTTCCCACACATTCGATATGCAGGGTTTCTTCAAATATAGTTGGAAATAGGAAACTGACACACTGTATGCAGGATTTCTTTTCAAGAGAGAGAGAAAGCTGGGTCTTCTTCTTTGGCAGGCAAAATCCAAGGTCGGGATTTTACCCTCGGACGGGACCCGTCCACCACCTGAAAAGTAGGTGGCGAACCCGCTTCTGCCCAGCCTGGGGATTGTTCTGAGGCGGGACTTCCACCCGCCTGAGGCAGGAAGTCCCGCCTAATAGAGCTGCCAGCCAATTAGTGGGCCGACAGCTCTTAGTCCCAGCAGCGTCACTAGGAGCAGTGGCCACTGCTGGGACTGCAGCCCAGCTTCAAGACGAAAATGTCAGGGAGCACGGAACCAAGGTAAATGTTTGTTGCCTCACTGGGGGTGATCGGTCTGGCTCCGGCGAGGCAAGGGTGGTCGACTGGGTGGACAGGGGGGGGAGGGTGTAGGGGGGCGGGGGGGGGGTGCGTGTTGGGCATTGGGAGTAGTTGGGGCAGTGGGGGCAGCCCTCCATCGGGCACAGGATGCCTGATCATGAGGGCCCCCCCCAGGCTCTCAGAACGCCTTTGGTCAGGCAGCTTCTCTTGGGCCTGGGACGCCTGCCTGCCAGTGGTAAAATCCCTGTGGCAGCGGGCAGAGGCCCTTAAGTAGTCATTTAAGGGTCTTGATTGGCCTGGGGTGAGCAGGCCATTTTTCATCGCCATTGCCCTGTGTAAAGTAGCGGCGGAGACAGGAGCGGGTCGGGAAGGGTCCACTGAGCCACCCGTTTCATTTTATGCAACCACCCCCCACTACTTTCCCGCTCCTTGGTGGTGGTGGGGGGGGGTGTAAATTCCGGCCCAATCGTCTGTAGTAACAGTTCAAACTGAAACTAAAACATTCCACAAGCCAAGCCTCCTGACCTCTATAAATCTTGACCTGTCACTTCTTTGTAAACATCTCCCCAAGTCAAAAACAACCTCTGCTGGGTAATTATCCACAGACAGGTACCTTCCAGTAAGACTTGTTTATAAGCCTAATCCAGGAACCTTTTGGTGACTTCTTTAAAAAAAACATGAAGTTCAGCATCTCTTCAAGATTCCAAATGAATCAATGTCCATAATTCAACTATAAGTCTTTAAAACATATTTTACAAAAGAAATAGAAGCAATCTCAGAACACTTAAGTCGCACCAAATCACATTCAACTATCATCCCTACGCTCACTTACCTACATTGGCTCCCCGCCAAGCAATGCCTATATTTTAAAATTCTCATCCTTGTTTTCAAATCCCTCCATGGCCTCATCCCTCCCTATCTCTGTAATCTCCTCCAGCCCCACAAACCTCCGAGATATCTGTGCTCCTCTAATTCTGGCTTCTTCAGCATCCCCGATTTTTAATTGCTCCACCATTGGTGGCCGCACCTTCAGTTGCCTAGGCCCTAAGCTCTCGCATACCCTCCCTACACCTCTTGTCCTCTCTACCTCTCTTACTTCCTTTCAGACATTCCTTAACACCTACCTCTTTGACCGAGCTTTTGGTCATCTGACCTAATATCTCCTTATGTGGCTTGGTGTCAAATTTTGTTTTATAATGCTCCTGTGAAGCACCTTGGGATGTCACCTTGGGCGGCACAGTGGCGCAGTGGTTAGCACTGCAGCCTCACAGCTCTAGCGACCTGGGTTCGATTCTGGGTACTGCCTGTGTGGAGTTTGCAAGTTCTCCCTGTGTCTGCGTGGGTTTTCTCCGGGTGCTCCGGTTTCCTCCCACAAGCCAAAAGACTTGCAGGTTGGTAGGTAAATTGGCCATTATAAATTGCCACTAGTGTTGGTAGGTGGTAGGGGAATATAGGGACAGGTGGGGATGTGGTAGGAATATGGGATCAGTGTAGGATTAGTATAAATGGGTGGTTGATGGTCGGCACAGACTCGGTGGGCCGAAGGGCCTGTTTCAGTGCTGTATCTCTAAACTAAAAAAAACTAAACTAAACTTTATTACATTAAAGGTGCTATATGAACATAAGTTGTTGTTGATTTACATAGAATATGGCTCTTCACTGAATACTTTGTTGCTTATTTAGTATATGAAAAGACGAAAGTAGCTCATGCTACAGCGAATGTGTTAAATCAAGACAATCACAATACATCCCACCTGTGCGTGGCTGGTTCTGAGGTTCCCTCACACTTCTATTATGGATAAGTATTTATGTTATGACCTGAGGGTAAGACTAAAAATGTATGAATATGGAAGTCTTCTGTGACAGTCTAGTCATCTCATTACTACTTTGGAACATGTTACTTTGTGAAAGGAGCATCAGGAGACTGAAGAATATAAAACTGGTTACTGCCATTTACTTTCTGCAAAATGCTTAGCATTTATAATCTGTAGAATTGAAGTACTATTTAATTTATAACTTCGACTTATGTATTTTACTGTTTTCTTGCCAATTTTCTCCCTCTCTCCTCATCTTGTAGAGGTAAAATTGAAACATTCCTTTTTATTATTTTACCATCAATTTTATTTACTGTATAAAAGATGTATTCTAATGCACCCTCAAATATACTAATCCTCAGATAATCTGAGGTCATAGGAGAAGACTACAAAATCAGTCAGAAACGTTACGCTACTATGTTTGGCATGGATATATGTCATTGGAGGCTTCAGGAGAGCAATATGTAATGTCGAAATCTACCTCTATAATCTTTCCACTGTCCCAGTGAAGAAATTCTACTTTATAAAAGCATAAGGGTTGTTTTGATTTACATTCATTTAGGCTGTGTTAATTCGTAGATGCTGAAATGTATTAAAATAATTTAGTGCTATCAAGAAGAAGATATCAGGAAAATATGTCTTCTCATTTTCTGTGTTGAAGTGATTTCTCATACGCTTTCCATTGGTTCATTACCTCAGGTTCCTGTATTCTAAACATAAGAAATTAAAGGGTAAAGTTAGTGAGGTTACACTCCTGACAGGAGCAATGATTAGAGAATTAGATACAGAGGTCAATGTGCCAAATAGTGGCGCATCCAATTTTTCGTTGTGAGGTTCAGTGCTAAAAGCATAGACTTAACGAGTTTACTCTGAATTTTTTATCTTAGTAGCATGTTTGCCATTAACTTTAGGTTAAAAATGTATCATGACTCACAATACATAAACTAATGAAATTCTCTAGAAAAATAAAACAAAAACATTGGGCTGTATTTTCACTTACCTGTCCCATGGGGAGCTGGTCAGCCAGAAACCCGAGGGGAACGCAGAATTAGGGATTCTCCCACACGTTCTGGAGCTTTAGCTCCACAGCGAATCCTTGATCTCACCGATCGAGACTGTGCCCAGAGGCCCAGCCTGATTGACAGGCTTGGCCTCTGTCAGGTGGAGAGCCGGTCGGTGAAGGCCACAGGAGCAGGTCAGTCTCCACCTGATTTTGTGGGGGGGGGGGGGGGGGGTGGTGGTGGGTAGAGGTTGTCAATCGGTGGGGGGGGGTGGGGAGAGGAGGGGCTCAATCGGGCAGGGGGAAGGAAGGTTGTCAATTCTGGGTTGGGGGCCTATGGGGATCGGAGGACTCATGGTGAGGAAATAAGAGGCTTCAGGGTGAAGGACAGTGGGGGTGCGGCCAACCACAGAGGTTCCTCAGGCAGGCACCTGGATCCAGGAAGAAAGTTTAAAGGTACTTACCTCAATGAGGGTGCTAGGTTTCCTGATGCTCAAGAAACTTAGCCTACAGCAGTTGAAGTTGAAAAGTAGGATGGTAATAAGGCATGAGGCCTCATTATCACTTAAAGTTTCAACTCCTTGAATCGGGTTGCTCGCCCACCCCAGCCTCAGTTAAAGCTGGAAATGGACGGGTTGAAGGTGGGTTTGGGTTGGGAAACAGATTTCTCATACTTTAATCCCACTTTTTTAAGGCTGCATTTCCTCCCATTGAATCACTTAACACACTTATCGGGGGCCATTTTAACTTTTATCGTCACAATAAATGGGTGACTGCCAATTGGTAGCCCATTTTACCTCATGCCCAATTTTCTTTTCCATGAAATACTAAATCGGACGAAATGTGACGTGCGCTGCCAAATAACTATTGCCAGATTTTCGCTTGCTGATAAATGTTAAAATGATTCCAATAAGCTCTAAAATTGAGAGATTCTGCTCCCTGTTGGATTCTCACTGGATCAGGTGTGGGGCTTATTGTGCCCAATTTGTGACCAATGTTCCTCTAAGCTGCGCAAGTGCACTGCAATCCGGAATAAGCAGGCTGCACACAGCCAATGTTCCCCTTAAGACGCCCATGTGCATGGCCGCGCAGCAATCATAAAGGGACCGCGAAGTGCAACAAACACGTCAGACACAAGGAAGAAAAATTACAGCGAGCATTGTTCATGTCTCTCCCAATGTTCTGTCTATTGGCTTTCAGGGTCAAAAAATTAGTAGTACCACAAATTGGGTACCCAAATCTTTGAGCTGATTCTCTAATCTGCATTCTCCTGAGTGAAATACAACACCAGGAGTGGAGCTGCTCAATTTTAGGGCTGTAAACTACATTAGCAGGATTTGTTGATATAAATGGAATGTACCTTTAACACAGTAAAGTTTCTGGGCCGAAAATTCTTGTTTAGATTAATACTTCTTTCAGTTTATGCTGACTTGCGTATCTAACTTGGTCCTCACCAAAGTCTATTAAAAAAAAATCTATTCTAATTCTCACCTGTACTCAATTTTTTTTAACCACTTCTCAAATAACGATTATGGCAACGACAATGGTTACAGCTCCAGGGCATTATATATTACTTTTTTATTTCTTGCAAACAAACATTAGTCAACCTGTCAGACAGTTCGCCTTTTAAAATGGGGAGAAAAGAATCCTTCAAGGGTCTATAGATAAAACACTTGAAGTCAGGAGTACAGTAGTCATATGAGATCCATGAAAACTCGTACATGTACTACCGTCAAATGAAAACCAACATAACCAGGCCACTACTATAAATAGAACTGTTTTAATCCCAAGGGATGAATCAACTAGCTTTATCTGGCTATCTCCTTTGTCTAAATTCAGCAGAATTAACCTGTGTCTATGTATTGTAATGGAAGCATGACTTCAAACTCCCCCTTTATATCATGAATTCTTCAGCTCAGAATAGATACAGGAGAAATCTTCATTTTACTAGTCTCCATATTCTCCAGATCCAATTTCCATTTCCTATAACATGATCGCACCACCGAGCACATCTGCCCTTCCCTTGAATTTTCAGCTGGGACGTTTCCATGCAATTGCATCAACCTGCCCAATCACCTCCTCCAACACCACGGTGCAGAGACCCAAACACTCCCTCAATGTGAGACAGCCATTTACATGTACCTTTTTCTAATCTAGGCTGTTGTAATTGCTGCTCACAGTGACCACATTGCTGGACCTCCAGGTCTCATAAGGATATCTTAGGCCTCTTGTTCTGCAATCATGCCCTCACCTCCCGATTGTGGGGACCTGATAGAATGGCATGGAAGCTGATCCTTTCCTTGGTGAATGGCCTCTGGGTGAATTTGAAGTGCTTTGTGTAGCCTTTCTGCATGAATAAGTAGGAAGGCAGCTGGGGGCATTTAAATGAGGCCCAGGAATTAAAATACCCTGGATCTCACTTTTTCCTGAGTGGGTGATTTTTAAGAACATAAGAATATAAGAAATAGAAGCAGGAGTAGACCAAACAACCCATTGAGACTGCTCTGCCATTCAATGCGATCATGGCTGATCTTCTGCCTCAACTCCGTTTTCCTGTCCTCTCCCCATATCCCTTGATTCTCTGAGAAACCAAAAATTCATGTCTCTCAGCTTTGAATGTACTCAACAATGGAGCATCCACAACCCTCTGCAGTAGAGAATTCCAACAATTCACTATCCTCTGGGAGAAGAAAAGTCTCCTCATCTCAGTCGTAAATGATCCACCCCTTATCCTGAGACTGTGCCCGCTTGTTCTAGATTCTCCAGCCAGGGGAAATCTCTCAGTGTCTACCTTGTTAAGCCCCTTCAGAATCTTGTATGTTTCAATGAGATCACCCTCATTCTTCTAAACTCCAGGAGTGTCCAGCCCTTTTGCGTGGAGAGCCACATTACAATTTTTGTCCTACAGAGGGGCCAGTGAGAAAATTTTGGAAAGATAAAGCCTTTCAAAATTTATAGAAACATAGAAAATAGGAGCAGGAGTAACCATTCGGCCCTTCGAGCCTGCTCTGCCATTCATTATGATCATGGCTGATCATCCAACTCAGTAACCTATCTTACTATCAAAAGAACAAATGTGCATTTTTGTGAAGAAGCTTTAAAATGAGAAGACTAATTTATTGACTTATTTTCTCATCACTATGTTGAACACTGATTTAGCGACATATCTGGCATTGTGTTGCTTGCATTAATAGTCAATCTCTGCCCGCGCACTTGATGTAGCGATGCGCAGTATTCCAGATAGATGTCCATCTGTCAGGAGTGATCTTGATCTCTTTCTCTTCCCTCTCTCTCTCTCTCTCCCTCCCCTCTCTGCATCTCTCTCCTCCGTCTGTCTCCCTCCCTCTCTCTTTCTCCCCCTCCCTCTCTCTCTACCCCACCCTCTTTGTCTCTCGTCCCCCTCTCTCTGTCTCTTGCTCCTCCCCCACTCTGTCTCTCTTCCCCGTCTCTCTCGCTCCACTCTCTCCTCTCTCCCTGTCTCTCTCTCTCTATCTCTCTCTCCCCTCTCTCTCTGTCTCTCTTTCCTCCCTCTCCATTTCTCTCTACCCCCCTCTCCCTGTCTCGCTCTCCCCCTCTCTCTGCTCTCTCCCTCTCTCTCTGTTGCTCTCTCTCTCCCGTCTCTCTCTCCCCCATCTCTCTCTCTTTACCCACTCTTTTTCCGTGTGTCCCTCATTCCCCGCTCCCCACAACCTGCTCCCCACTCTCTACACCCTGCTCTCAGCTCCCCGCTCTCTACTGGCCACTCATCACTCCCCATCTGTGCACTCAGCATAAATGTGGATAAGAGAGGCAGGCTGTGAACACTGCTCTCTGCTCTGTTATGTGGGAGCGGGGTCTTAACAAACCTATTGCTGCCCACTGAAGTGCCTGTCATTCGGCAGTTTACACCTGCGGGCCGGATGGAAACCTTTGGCGGGCCAGGCTTTTGCCCATGGGCAGCATGTTGGACAACCATGGTATAGACCCAACTTACTTAGCATCTTATCATAGGACAACCCTCTCATCCCAGGAACCTATCTCGTGAACCTTTGCTGTACCACCTCCAGTGCAAGAATATTCTTTGTTACGGCCAGGTGGGTAATGGTGTGGTTAGTTCCCACTGTTCACCTCCCAACTGCAAGTGTTTTTGTTGCTAGTGTTTTACACCCTTGTGTTTTATTTGCCAAATAAACAGACAGTGACAGGTTTCCTTGTAGGTTTAAAAAAGCAGATTATATATTTATTAAACAATACTCCTTTGAAAATGTTCACAACACCACTCATGCACGCATTCACTTTCACACGCATCCTCAAGAGAAGATGGATAGAAAAGTACAGGGTAAGAAGTGTTCAGAGTTCAGGTTGTAAAAGTGTCTTGTTTCAGGAATAACCTGTTGGATCATCTCGGAAGGTGAATTTTAAGGTTGCAGGCCTGTTTGCTGGTTGCCTGGTAATCGTTGGGCTGTTGCACTCTCCTGGTACTTCACTTTGGGATGAAGAATGTGTTGATGTCTTAGGTCAATTCTCACCAGTAAGAGTAATTTTTACAAAGACACTCACTCATCTTTGCTGTCGCTAGCTTCCACTTGTCTCTCAGCCTTGCTGGAATTCAAAAATGGCCGTTTTGTTTTACTGTGTGGCTGAGGACAGACCAGACTGATGTTGTTGTCTCTAGTCCTGTCCTGAAGAGACTCCCTTTTGTTCCTCAAAATTATTACCTTTTAAGGTGAATTTTACAAGGGTTGGTTTCACCCATGTGACCTCAGGTTTCCCAGCTGGGCTGCACAATGGCCTTGATGATGGCCCCATTCTGAGTTGCTGAGGGTGGTTCACACTCCATTGTGATGGAGGTTATTCATAGATGAGAAATCTGAGAAAGATCTTGTCTCATTGTTTTTGAGCATAGCTCATATCCAGGTGAGATTATTTTGTTAACAACACATGTCTCTTTAAAATTGTTCTAATTTTTTATAATGCTTCAGTTTCAATCTGTATTTTCATCCCTGCACTTCTCATGAGCATGACACCTTCCTTAAATACGGAGACCTAAACTACACATAGGTCTCACCAAAGCCCTATTCAACTGTAAGACGCTGCTTGAGTTGTTCTTTCTTCAGAGTCCTTGATACCATCGACATTGATTTTCCTGCGGCAGTGCTTCTGCTGCCACTGTCATTTTTGGACTGGGATTATGGAGAGAGTAGCTCGAATTAGGCAATGGTCGGTCCAACAGTTATCGTCTCCTGTCATGGCACGGGTGCTGTAAACATCCTTGTGGTCCTTCGCTCAGATGATATAGTCAATCAAATGCCAATGCCTGGAGCGAGGGTGCTACCATGAGGTCTTGTATTTGTCTCTCTGATGAAGTAGGGTGTTCATTATGATCAGGCCATGTTCAAGGCATTTTGTCAGAAGAAGGATGCTGTTGGTATTAGTGCTCCCAGCACCTTCCTTGCCAATCACACCTTTCCAAAGGTTTGTGTTCCTCCCAACTCTGACATTGAAGTATCTGAGCAGGATCAGCTTGTCTTCCTTGGGAATACAGGATAGCAAGTGATCAAGGCTCAAGTAGAATTCCACTTTGGCCTCATCTGTTGCTTCTTGGGTTGGGGCAGATGCGCTGACAACTGTGGTGTGCTGTTCCTGGGTTAGGGTGAGCCGGAGGGTCACGAGACAATCGTTTAATCCACAAGGGGTCTTGCTGAGGCGGTTGGCTAGTTAATTTTTTATGGCAAAGCCAACTGCGTGGAGTCGGTGCTCTTCTTCTGGTTTACTTTTCTAGAAGAAGGTGTATCCACCACCTTGTACCTTGAGCTGGCCTTCTCCTGCCCACCGCGCCTCCCTCGTCGATGCATTCACGGAGTCATATGAAAGAATGGGCCTTAAGCTAAACATTCTGAAGACAAAGGTCCTCTGCCAGCTTGCTCCCACAGTGCAACACTGATCCCCGACTTCTAAGATCCACGGTGAACCACTGGATAATGTGGATCACTTCTCATACCTTGGGAGCATCCTCTCAGCAATGGCAGACATTGATGATGAAACTCAGCATCACCTTTAGTGTGCCAGCGCAGCCTTCGGTCATCTGAGGAAAAGAGTGTTTGATGACAAAGACCTCAAACCTTGCAGCAAGTTCATGGTCTACAGGGCCGCAGTGTTACCTGCCCTCTTGTATGCATCGGAAACTTGAACACTGTACAGCAGACATCTCAAAGCCCTGGAGAGATATCACCAGTGGTGCCTCCAAGATCCTGCAAATTCAGTGGCAGGACAGGCGCTCCAATATCAATGTTCTCTCTCAGGCTCACATCGCCAGTATCGTGACACTGGTCATGGCTAGTCAGTTATGTTGGGTGGGCCGCACCATCTGCTTGTCTGACATAAGACTCTCAAAACCAGCTTTCTACTCTGAGCTCTGTCACAGCAAGAGGCTACTAGGAGGGCAGAGGAAACACTACAAGGATGTCCTTAAAGCCTCCCTGAGAAAATGTGACATCCCCATTGATTCGTGGGAATCTCTTGCCCGAGACTGCCCAAAATGGAGAAGTGTCTGCGACAGTGCCAGCCAGTTCAAATAACGTCGACATGCCCAGGTAGTGACCAAGTGCAAACAGCGAAAAGAGCGTTTGGAATTTTGAGCATCCCATTCACTCGCCTCACCAAACACCACCTGCCCCACCTGTGGCAGAGTGTGCGGATCCAGAATTGGACTATTCAGTCACCTAAGGACCGACAACCCTGGTGTGGAAGATAGTTATCCTCGTTCCAGAAGGACTGCCTATGAAGAAGTTACAATTCTAGCAAGACTTCCTTATTCTTGTACTATTCTTGTACCCTTGCAATATAGGCCAACATGCTATTTGCCTTCCTAATTATTTGCTGTGCCTGCATGCTGACTTTCTGTGTTCCTTGTATGAGAACACCCAAGTCTCTCTGTTTCACATCTTTTATAAAATATACTGCTTTTCTATTCTTACAACCAAAGTAAATAATCTCACACTTCACCACATTATACTCCATCTGTCATGTTGCCCACTCACTTAACCTGTCTATCTCTTTGCAGCCTCTTTGTGTTCTCCTCACAGCGTCCATTCTCACCTCGCTTTATCATTAGAAAACTTAGATACATTACTCTCTGTCTTTTCATCTAAGTCATTAATATAGATTGTAAATAGCTGAGGCCCCAGTACTGATTGCTGCGACACTCGACTGGTCACAGCCTGGCAACTTGAAAATGCCTCCTCTCAGCTTCCTGTTCATTAACCAAACCTCCATCCATGTGAATATATTACCCCCAAGCTCATGAGCCTTATCTTGCATATTAATCTATTGTGAAGCACCTTTTCTAATGCCTTTGCAAATTTAAGTATACTATATCTACTGGCTTGCCTTTATCTACCCTACTGGTTACCTTGTCAAAAAACTAATACATTTGACAAACATGATTTCCCTTTCGTAAAACCATGTTGACTCTGTCTGATTATACTATAATTTTTTCAGGGTATTGTTAAGATTTCCTTATAATAGATACCATCATTTTCCTGATGACTGATGTCAGGCTAACTGGCCAATAGTTTCCTGTTTTCTCTTTCCCTTCTTTCTCAAATAGCGTGTTACATTTGCTAATTTCCAGTCTGCTGGGATTGATTTAGAATCTAGGGAATTATGGAAAATCATAACCAGTGCATCCACTATCACTGCAGCTACTTCCTTTAGAACCCAAGGATGTAGGCCATCAGGTCCTGGGGATTTGTTGGATTTTAGTCCCTTAAGTTTCTCCAATACTTTTTCTCTGCTGATATTAATTACTTTAAGTTCCTCAGTCTTAGTAGCCCCTTGGTTACTCTCTATTTCTGGTATATAATTTGTGTCTTGTACTTTGAAGAGAGATGCAAAATATTTGTTCAACATCTCTCCTATGATAATTTCTCCTGTCTCTGTCTCTAAGGGACCATTTACTTTAGTTATTTTCCTCCTTTTTATATAGCTGTAAAAGCTCTTACCATCTATTTTTATAGTCCTGACTAGTTTACTCTCATGTTCAATTTTGCCCTTTTTCAACTTTTTGGTTGCTGTTTGCTGGTTTCTCAAAATCTCCCAATTCCCAAGGCTTATGACTATTCTTTGCAATATTATAAGCTTCTTCTTTTAGTCTAATACTGCCCTTAACTTCCCTAGTAAGCCAAGGATGGATTTTTCTCACTAAGTTTTTGATTATTAATGGAACTTATTTTTGTTGAAAATTTTGAATAATTTCTTTAAATGTTTCCATGCCTTTTAGTCTATTTACCCCATCAACTTTAGCCAGCTCTCCCCTCATATCTATGTAATTGGTTTTATTTAAGATTCATGTTTTGGACTTCAGTATGCCACGTTTAAACTTAACATGAAATTCAATTGTATTATGATCACTTTTTCCTTCAGGATCTTTTACTCTGAGTTTACTAATTAACCCTGCCTCTTTACACCTGCCTTTCTTACTACTGTCCTTGATTATCAGGGTTACTCCTCTTCCTTTTCTGTTGTGCATGCTGTTGCAAAATGTTAAGTACCCTGGAATATTTATTTCCCAACCTTGGTCATCTTGCAACCATGTCTCTGTAATGGCAATTAGATCAAAGCCATTTATTGCTATCTGTGTCGCTAGTTCATCTAATAATGAAGAATTGAAAGTAATTAGTATCAATAAAGAGGTAGTACTTGAAAAATTAATTGGATTGAAAGTTGATAAATCCCCTGGACCAGATGAGCTACATCCTAGAGTATTTGAGGAGGTGGCTGTAGAGATAGTGGATGCATTGCTGGATACATTGGCGGATATCTTTCAAAATTCTATAGTTTATGGAAGGGTTCCTGCAGACCTCAAAGTCATGAATGTAACCCCACTATTGAAGAAGGGAGTGAGAGAGAAATGGAGAACTACAGACCTGTTAGTTTGACGTCAATAGTAAGGAAAATTTTAGAATCCAGTATAAAGGATGAGATAACTGAACACTTGGAAAATAATGATATGATTGTGCAGAGTCAACATGGATTTGTGAAAGGGAAAGCATGTTTGACAAACCTGTTGGAGCTTTTTGAGGATGTTACTTGTTTGTTACTAGTGGGGCACCTCAAGGATCAGTGCTTGGGCCACAGCTCTTCACAATCTATATAAATGATCTGGATATGGGGACCAATTGTAATATTTCCAAATTTGCTGATCACACAAAACTAGGTGGGAATGTAAGTTGTGAGGATGCAAGAAGGTTTCAAGGGGATTTGGACAGGCTAAGTGAATGGGCAAGAACATGGCAGATGAAATATAATGTGAATAAGTGTGAAGTGATCCACAGAAAGGCATTTCTTAAATGATGAGAGGTTGGGAAATGTTGATGTCTAAAGAGACCTGGGTGTCCTTGTTTATGAGTCACTAAAAGCTGGGATGCAGGTGCAGCAAGCAATTGGAAGGCCTTTATTGCAATGGGATTTGAGCACAGGAGGAAAGATGTCTTACTGCAATTGTATAAAACCTTGGTGAGACTGCACCTGGAGCATTGTGTACAGTTTTGGTCTCCTTATCTAACGGATGGCTATCTATCCCCCTGACTATACTGTCCCCCATCACTACCACATTATTTTTCACTCGCCTCACTTGAATGCTCTCCTGCTCCATGGTGCTATGGTCAGTTTGCCATCTGCCCTACAGACCTTGTTCTCATTCACACAGGTAGCAAGAATCTCGTATCTGTTGGTTAAGTGCCAAGGGCCTCAATCAGTACATCCTGGATCCCATACCTGCCTGAATCATTGTCACACCTCCTGTACCTGGCCATTGACCAACTCTGAAGCTTAACTTAACTTAAGAGGTGTAACTGCCTCCTGAAGCAAAGTGTCCAGGTAACTCTCCCCTTCTCTGATGCCCTGCAATGTCTGCAGCTTGGACTCCAGCTCAATATCTCAGCGCCGAAGTTTCTCCGGTGCAGACACGTACCATAGATATGGTTGTTAGGGATTGCAATGCTCTGCACAAACTCGCATATGCTGCAGTTATGGCAGTTGAACTGGAATCAAATCTCACCCACCATAAACTTCCCTGCAGTTAATATTGAGGTCTCTGTTTTAATACTTGTGGTAAAGCATTCCGTGCCCTGCTATCCCTTCTAACACTTGTTAGCGATTTGCCAACTACTGGAAGTCACCTTTCACTACTTAAAACCTTTTAGAATTTTAAAAGTGTCATGCAGGCCCCCACTTGCCAAGACTGAGGCACACATTAGTTCGCCACATGAATATTAATACTTAAAATTGTGGCTGGGAAGAAAAGAGGGCCTATCAGAAGGAATTGCCAAGCCCTTGACTGGAAAGACGCTTGCCTGCTGGCAGACAGTGTTGGAACAAAGGACCCAGTCCCTGCTTCTCCAATACACAGAAGACCTGGTCAGGCCAGTTTAGTCACATGACTTGCTGGCAATTTGAATTTGAACTTGCTGAGAGAAAGAACTCAGAAAGCTGTTAGCTCCTGGACTGAGAACACCTCTCTGCACTCAGCTCACATCTCTTTCTCACTGAACTGAACACTCATTGAAGACATGCAAACTCAAAGAGAGAAAAGTCTCCTATGTGACCAAGTTTTAAGAAGAATACTGGGCCCCAATGAAAAGTAAGAGCTGTCTACAATCAAAGACTCTATGGCAAGCTATGGCGAGTCTACTACTATTGCAGGCAGGGCGTTCCACGCCCCTACTACTCTCTGAGTAAAGAAACTACCTCTGACATCTGTCCTCTATCTATCACCCCTCAACTTAAAGCTATGTCCCCTCGTGTTTGCCATCACCATCCGAGGAAAAAGGCTCTCACTATCCACCCTGTCCAACCCTCTGATTATCTTACATGTCTCTATTAAGTCACCTCTTCTCCTCCTTCTCTCTAACGAAAACAACCTCAAGTCCCTCAGCCTTTCCTCGTAAGACCTTCCCTCCATACCAGGCAACATCCTAGTAAATCTCCTCTGCACCTTTTCCAAAGCTTCCACATCTTTCCTATAATGCGGTGACCAGAACTGCACGCAATACTCCAGGTGCGGCCGCACCAGAGTTCTGTACAGCTGCAGCATGACCCCGTGGCTTCTAAACTCGATCCCCCTACTAATAAATGCTAACACACCATATGCCTTCTTAACAGCTCTATTAACCTGGGTGGCAACTTTCAGGGATTTATGTACCTGGACACCAAGATCTCTCTGCTCATCTACACTACCAAGAATCTTCCCATTAGCCCAGTATTCTGCAATCCTGTTACTCCTTCCGAAGTGAATCACCTCACACTTTTCCGCATTAAACTCCATTTGCCATCTCTCAGCCCAGCTCTGCAGCCTATCTATGTCCCTCTGTAACCTACAACATCCTTCGGAACTATCCACAACTCCACCGACCTTCGTGTCATCTGCAAATTTACTAACCCACCCTTCTACACCCTCATCCAGGTCATTTATAAAAATGACAAACAGCAGTGGCCCCAAAACAGATCCTTGCGGTACACCACTAGAAACTATACTCCAGGATGAACATTTACCATCAACCACCACTCTCTGTCTTCTTTCAGCTAGCCAATTTCTGATCCAAAGCACTAATTCACCTTCAATCCCATACTTCTGTATTTTCTGCAATAGACTACCGTGGGGAACTTTATCAAACGCCTTACTGAAATCCATATAGACCACATCCACGGCTTTACCCTCATCCACCTGTTTGGTCACCTTGTCAAAAAACTCAATAAGGTTTGTGAGGCACGACCTACCCTTCACAAAACCGTGCTGACTATCTCTAATGAACTTATTCTTTTCAA
Source organism: Heterodontus francisci (assembly GCF_036365525.1). Lineage (NCBI taxonomy): Eukaryota > Metazoa > Chordata > Chondrichthyes > Heterodontiformes > Heterodontidae > Heterodontus > Heterodontus francisci. The sequence continues at coordinate 105,080,165 of NC_090372.1, read as the reverse complement.
GATGATTATAAATCCTATCTCTTATAACCTTTTCCAACATTTTACCCACAACCGAAGTAAGGCTCACAGGTCTATAATTACCAGGGCTGTCTCTACTCCCCTTCTTGAACAAGAGGACAACATTTGCTATCCTCCAGTCTTCCGGCACTATTCCTGTCGACAATGACGACATAAAAATCAAGGACAAAGACTCTGCAATCTCCTCCCTGGCTTCCCAGAGAATCCTCGGATAAATCCCATCTGGCCCAAGGGACTTATCTATTTTCACACTTTCCAAAATTGCTAACACCTCCTCCTTGTGAACCTCAATCCCATCTAGCCTAGTAGTCTGTATCTCAGTATTCTCCTTGACAACATTTTCTTTCTCCACTGTAAATACTGACGAAAAATATTCATTTAACACTTCCCCTATCTCCTCCGATTCCACACACAAATTATTATAAAATATACAGTATTTATATAAAAAATATAAAATGAACACTGTCAGGATGACTTTGTGGCTCCAATCTTCATCTTTTTAAACAACTTTTCAAGTCCAATTAATACGGTGTGTGTCTGACCCAAACCAGCCTGACCCGGACCCTACCCAACCTGGACCCGAACCTGGCCCGACCCGACCCGAGCCCGAAAGCCGGACCCGGAAGAGCGACCTGACCCGCACCCGACACATGTCGTTGGGTCCCGTCGGGTTCAGGTCGGGTAGCAGGCCTTTAAAGGGGAGAGCTCAAAACACAGTGTGTTTAAAAATTAAACCTTGTTACCATAAGACCAGATGAAGACAGTAAAAGATCCCTAGACACCTTTCTCACCAGGTCGTAACAAAATCTTTAATTAGTTGATCGCTTCAGGCTCATAGGATGACCAGTGCGGATGTGCATGGAATTGTACCCCAGCATGAGACATGTGGGTAGCCACCGAAAACAAGTGTGGTGATTGCAATGTGCAAATACTCCATGCCTGTTCACTGTAATGTGGGCAGCATACCATTTTCATGTTATCTACTCATTACTATGATTTCTGTAAGCGGTCAGCTCTAACCACACTGTTGTTTAGCTCTTGCATCAGCAGGGAGCCCAAAATCAATACTTGCTAGCACTACTTACTGTACTATTCAAAGCGAGCATGTACCTCTTAAAGAGGAGCATTGTGGCTGGAGAAGGTGCTGGGAATCTTTTGTGAGCTGAACTGACCTAGGAATGACAGAAGAATAGCTGAACATGGGAGAGAGTGAGCAGCTAGGTTTTCCAGCACTGCACTGGAGGTCTTGGTGGAGAAGCTACAAAGAAAGAGAGATATTCTGTATTCGCAGAGGGCCAGGAGACCCTCCAGACACACGATGAAAAGGCAGCGGGAACAGATAGCCACCGAGGTCAATGCCAGAGGTTTAGCCCTAAGGGCCTGGATGCAGTGCGGAAAGAATTTTACACAAGTGGGTTAAGGTCATTTTCAAATGCCATATTCTACCATCTCTCCTGGAGGGCAAGGCCACAGACGGGGAAGACTGCTGCAGAAGACTTAGATGAGGATTTGGATGGGCCAGGTTACAAAAGAAGAGTTAACGTTTTAGGTCAGTGACCCTTCTTCGGAACCAGTTCTGAAGAAGGGTCACTGACCTGAAACATTAACTCTGTTTCTCTTTCCACAGATGCTGCCAGACCTGCTGAGTGGTTCCAGCATTTCTTGTTTTTATTTCAGATTTCCAGCATCCGCAGTATTTTACTTTTATTACAAAAGAAGAGTGATGGGTATGCACAATGAAATGCTTGGTGCATTGGGAAGCCTGCCAGAAAGCCAGCATTCAATGTCAAGGAGCATTGTGGAATTCCAGAACCAGATTGGCACATGGTTTTGCACAGAGCTTGGAGGCTATCCTTTCTAGCGTGAAAGTGCAGGCCAACTCCGTCAACGCACTTGTGGATCCAACCATGATACGACGTCTGATGGTCAATATCTCAGTTGCAACTGTAACACAAACGGATGCCACAAAATGTTTGTGTGCTACAATGGAATCTCAGACTAAAGTCAGGCAAGCTCAGACTGCTGCATGGCTGTGGATATAAGCGTTCAAAGCGGCTTGCAGGGTGTCACAGCGGTTCAGCAGTCTGTCCTCTGACAGTATACTAAGATTGCTGACGCTCCACCTCAGGGGATGATATTACTCATCTTCCCACCACTGCCACTCTGTCAGTGCCCTTGCTGTTGTCCATCAGGCAGCCAGCCCAGACTGCTGACACCTGTGCCAAGATGGCACAGTCTGAAGCCTAACCTTCTAGCTGCTCAAGGTTACCTGCAAGGCCATTTGCAGGCTCCCCTGCTGAAAGTCAGGAGCCTTCCACCAGCTATGCTGCAGCCACTCGGGTAGCAATGTGTAGGAGCATTAGGCCAGGCAAGGACATCTGTAAGACAGGCACTAAGGGAATGCACAGGGCAAACAGTTTAAGTTTGTATGTAATATGGAATGATTTAATTCATAAAATTTGCTTTGAAATGCTTATTTTGTGTTAGCTTTTATTTTTGCATTGCCAAGAGGACAATGAGGGTCAGTGAGAGAAGGAAGCTAAGGAATTTGGTACTGTTGGTGAATGGGGAATTGGGGTAAAGGTACTGGTATTGCAGTTGAATTAGTTCTTTATGTACAGCCCAGGCAGAAAACAGCTGTCTAGTTTGCCACCTCCCTTCCTCTTCCTCCCCTTTCACCTCCACCTCTTCCATGTCCTCCTCTTTCTCCTCCTTCTCCTTGTGCTCCAGCTCCTCAGTTTCTCACTTGATAAATGGTGGCAAGAGCGGTCCCATCATGATGGTAAGGGTATTCAGGATGCAGCAGCACACCACAAATCTTGAGACCCCTCAGTAGGGTATTGCAGAGCTCGTGCAGAGTAGTCCAGGCAGTGGAATCATTGCATCAACCTGCCAATGGTCTACTCTCTCACCTTTCTTGTGGCAGCATGGTTCTTGTTATATGCATGCTGAACATGTGTGCATGGGTTGCACATCAGAGCCTGTCTTCAGAGGATAGCCCTTGTCGGCCAGTAGCTGTGTGTCTGAAATACAGCTGGCACAGTGGACTGCTACAGAATGAAGGCATCACTGGTGCCAGGATACTGGGCATTGACCTGCATGATTCACTGCCTATGGTCATACACCAGCTAGTGCTGAAGAAGTGGAATCCCTTTTGGTTCCAGTATATGGCAGAGTTGACATGTGGTGCCCACAAAGTGATGTGCGTGCAGTCAATGGCTTCCTTCACCTTGGGGAAGCCTGCAATCTAGCGAACCAAGTGCTTGCTCCCTCTGTTTGTCTCTGGCAAGAGAGAATGAAATCAAGTTATCTATCTTTAAATAGAGAACCTCAGTACCTCCCTTATGTAGCAGTGCACAGCATACTGAGAAATGTTGCACATATTACCCGCAACAGCCTGGAAGGAGCCAGGCGCATATAAGTCCATAGCCACAGTTACCTTCACAGCCACTGTCAATGGCATTTATGCCTTGTCTCAGGTTGAAGTCTGGCTGCAGCAGTTGGCAGACTTCAGTGGTGACCTCCTTAGTGAAGTGCAGACATCTCACACACTGTTCTTCACTGAGGTTCACATCGGAAAATTGCTCTTTGAATAACATGGGCGGATTTGGCCTTCTGCTGAGAACTCTCCTCCCCCACTCCCTCTTTTAATAGCTTGCCTGCTCTATGTGGCCATTGTAAATTGCCCCTAGTGTAGGTAGGTGGTAGGGAATATGGGATTACAGTAGGGTTAGTATAAATGGGTGGTTGTTGGTCGGCACAGACTCAGTGGGCCGAAGGGCCTGTTTCAGTGCTGTATCTCTAAATAAATAAACAAACTGGTTTGTGAAGAAGTCTTGAAGTCTGCAAAAAGTACTTCAGCACCTGCTACACTACTCCCTGTAGAATTTTGAAAGTTTAAACAACTATGGAAAGTATCAAAAATGAGTAGAAGTTAACCAACAGCTAACCTGTAAGTAGTTGTGATCCCTTTAAATTGCTGTGTTGGGGACCCTTTCTGCTGCTTAACGCATGTTCACAGACCGGAAAGTTAACTCTGCTTCTCTCTCCAGTGATGCTGCCTGACCTGCTGAGTTACCCCAGCATTTTCTGCTTTGCTGCCACATACTTACCCTGCTGTGTCCCAGTGTCCTATGAAGTTGCGATCCTCTTCTTCTGCTCAAGTGTAACATTCCTTCTTGTAGGCATGCTGCCCCTGGGTGAATAATCTTAATTTTGCTAGCCCTGCGTGCAGATCCTGGGTGCCATCTGCCCTCCATGCGTCTTTCATGTTGTAGGTCTTCAGTGTCCTCATTGTCTGAGGAGGAATCCTGTTGATGTCTCTCCTCATCATGCCAGGCCTGGCCCCTATTGGGTGTGTAATTATGCAGAGCAGCAAAGAAAGGAGCTGGCCTTTTCGGCCCGTAGTACAGGGCATCACCCTATCCATACAGACATTGGAAGTGCTCTTTCAGCATGCCGATCTCCTGCTCAATGGTGGTTCTTGTAGTTCAGTGGTTGGAGTTGTATCTCTCCTCTTCAGCAGTGGTGGGATCTCTCACTGGTGTCGGAAGCCCTGTCTGCAAAGGATAGCCCGATCTCCAAGAAGACACCCCTCCATCTGAGCCAGTTCAGTGAACAGCGGTGGCAGCTGGGACTGGCGCAGGTCCCAGGTGTCATGGCAGCTGCTTGAGAAGTGGTCACAGATTTGCATGAAGCATCGCTGGTGATCACATACCAGCATCACCTAGATTGAGAGGATTCCTTTAATGGTGACATCAGCAAGTGGTAGTCTGGAGGGAGGTCTGATGGGCACATGAGTGCAGTCTATGAACATTAAAACCAATGGTTTCTCTGGCAATGGTGCCGAAACTGATGACCCACTGGGCCTGGCTGTGAGAGTCTGTCCTGAAACGGATATACTCACTGGCCCTCTGGTACAGGGCATTGGTGACCTCCCTGATACAACGGTGCACTGCTGACTGTGTGACCCCACAAAGGTCCCTGGTGGGCCCCTGAAAAGCTGCATAAGTGTCAAGCTTGGGTACCACTGCCACGATGAGGACCAAAGGCATAGGATGCCCACCGAAGCCCATCGGCTGCAGGTCATCTTTGAGCAGGGCACAGAGACATGTCACCAGCCTCTCTACATGCGCAATCGCCTCTGACACTGGTGCTCTGACATCCGATGGCATGGCATGGCAATCATAACAGTGAGCTCCCCTTGGAGCTGCTGCTCACGACCGGGGGCCTCTATGTGGATCACACCTGCCTGTTGATTTTGCCTCTAGCGCATACAGATCTTCAGGAGCAGAGGATCACACAATGTAGGATGAGCCATACCTATTTCCATGTGATAAATACTGTTGAGCCCTTCATGTATTCGAAGTTTCCTAGCAGGGTAGGGATTGGTGTTGAAGGGTACATCAGCTGCTTTCATGGATCAAATATGTGATGTGCCATGGCATTGCCCATCTTGGCTAACACTCAGAGTGGCACAGCATGACCACATCAAGATCCTATCAGCTGCATCGATTGCCCCACAATCCATATAACCTTAACGCTCCTATCCTTTCTGGCACCATCCCCACACACAGGGTGACCAGAGTGCCATTGCTCCTTCACAAACACAAACAAACACAGAGTACACTGTTTAGGGAGGGAGGGTACACAGTACCTCCCTTCATGCCTGCAGAGCTTTCCCTCCAGTAATCCCAGACTCTCTTTCTCCTCCCTTTAAAATTACAGAGCTGTGACCCCTGTAATCCCCTCCCTCCCTCCTCCCTTTAAGAATGCAGAGTGAGACCCTTGAGAACGGAACTTACCTTCTGCCGCAAAATCTTCTGCCTCCGATGACCCGCCGGCTTTTCAAAGCGTGAATGGGACGGCACGTGACGGCCGCCTGTTCAAAGTAAAATCAGGAAGTGTCCATGGAGAGGCGGGCTGCATAATCTGCAGAGTTAAGAACCATCTAACATATTCTAATTGGGGTGCTGCTGCCATGCGGCGGGGGGGGGGGAGGGGGGCCACACTGAAGTCCTCCTACTGCTGGTAATTTGAGGCAGGCCCTTCTCGATGGCGCGGGTTGAAGCGGGCCTCTCCCCGCAGAATTTTACCGGCCCCTGAGCCGCATCCTGCAGGGTAGCATTCATCTGTTCTCCAAATATTCTTTGACTGAGAGTGGCTCCTCCATCCTAATATAACCAGACATGCCTAATGATCAATGCAGTGGCTCAGCCATCTGCCAGTATTGTCTAAGTCTGCTTGCACCAGCTTCCTAGCTACGAAAGGAACTCTTGCAGGAGTTAAATCAGTCTGGTCATTTACTTGTGCACACATTGCAGCCAGTGAGCCTGATAATTACCTTGTAAATATAACTCTTTCCCATGCCTGCAAGATTCTTTCTCTAAAGGAACTGAGACTTTAATCTGGACTCGCTATACTTTATCTGTATTTGAAATATGACAAGAGAATTTGCAGCTGGCTAAATGAACAAGTTTTTATTGTTTGAGAAAACATTAAAAGCCTTTTTGATCCAGAAGCTACCATTATAGTTTGAATGACTCTCCCAGGCAATCATAGAGGTGCTTCAAATAGAAAATGTGGCATACCTCTCAACCTGCAAACTTGAAAATTAGAGGCAGGGCCTAACTTTCAGTGATAAATTGGTGAAATCAGGGACATTGTGGGCTGGATTTTACCAAGCCCTTGACTTTGGCTCCATGGCAGGCGGGGCTGAAATATGGGGCTGGCAGTGGTCCGCCACGGAGGCCAACGCCCCGGGTGGGCCCAGCCCGCTCCTCCCAGCGGCGGCGAAGCTCCATAGTGGCCGCCCCGCTACTGGACGACAAGACCTGGATTTCAATATTTAAATTAATGACATGCATAATTTTAAATGAATTTACCTACAATCTTTCGGGCCCGCCGCAATATTCGGCATGGAGGCCGGCACTCCCACGCCATCAATTCCCCTTCTGGGGAAAGCCGGCGTGATGCCAGTGAGGAGGTGGGAGGAGTTAAGAGTTTTAGTGTTGGGTTGGGGGGACGGTGTCATATAAACGGAATCGATGTGGGGATGGTGGGAAGGGGTGAACTTCAAACTTTGTGTAGTCTGGCAGGGGGAAGGTCAGATTTAAAAGGTAAATGTTTTATTGGGGGGGAGGAAAGGAAAATAGATAATGTCATTGTGATTGGGGGTGGGAAAGGGGCATTAGAAATTTATTTAATAAATTTTGGGGGGGTGTACCTTTAAAAATTCAAATTGACCGGCAAGGCTGGCTGCGTTTCAAAAAGGGTGTCAGTGCCTGTGCACAGACAGCTGACGCCATTGTCGGGGTTGGAGAGCCCACCCCCTCCACGTGATATGGGTCGGGGGGGTTGGGGGGGCCGCCCCAGCTATTTCATTGAGCTGCCGCATGTGAGAGCACAGTGGCTCTTTGACGTGTGGCCCAGACATGTGGGCTGCCATCTTATGAGCTCACCACCGAGATCAGCAATGGGTTCTTAAAACCCAGCCCTCTATGTGCAGCAATATCAATATTCAAATAATCTATTGTTTTCATGATGCAAAAGTTACATGCCAATGGAAGGAATACAGTGGAAACAAGCATTGTGCCATTTCGTGACTGGGAAGGATCCATGATATTCAACACAAATTTTGAATCCAGGAGCTGGCATCATCCAGAGATCAAGGTAGAGTTGATGTGCGCATATATATATTTAATTGGCCTTGAACACAAGATGGCTTCAATCAGAACATGGCCACTTTCAAAACTTTGCATCAAAGTCACAAAGCTGTTGAGGCCAAATCATTAAATATATTCAAGAAAAAGAGAGATCTAGTTCTTGGGGCTAAAGGGGTCAAGGGATACGGGGAGAAAGCGGGAACAGGTTATTGAGTTTGGATGATCACCCATGATCGTACTGAATGGCAGAGCAGGCTTGAAGGACCGATTGGCCTACTCCTGCTCCTATTTCTCTATGTTTCTATAAAACTTGAAGAAAAGATCACTATTGAACTAAAACAGCACACAGGGCAGATTGTGCAGTATGAAAACAGAACTGTAAGAGCCAATAAGCAACATGTTGAAGTTTATTTAATCTTGGGGATAATAACATTTCCTCCAGTGAAAGGAGGAAAAGAATCAAGGAAGAAAAGAAACTTATGGACTACTTGTAACTTTATTGCTGGACATAAAATCGGTAATACCGAACTGGCAGCCCAATAGAAAAATTGGGCAAGGTGTAAAATGAGTGACTGATTTGTTCTCACCCATTTTTCACCCGATGGTACAAGTTAAAATTACTCCCATAGAGTAAGGGAAACAAGGCCTCTAGTGTGATATTCTGAGTAGATGACTGGGGCAACAACACTTTATTAGTTCAAAGAATATGAGGATAGTGTTTGCAAGTGATCTTTCCATAAGAAATGATAGAAGTTACCATTTGTATGTGGAAGCGGAATAAATGAGGAGCAGCAAGGTTGTTTTTCCCTCATAGGAAAGTCTACCAAATCAATTTTTACTTGTCTGATGTCTGAGGAATGAGAGTGTGTGTGTGTTTAGATTTGAAGCTTGCACATATCAAGTAGGAAATCATATTGGAAAGATAAATGCAAATAAATCACTAACATAGTACTATGGGTTAATGTGTAGGGTGTACATTCACTAATCAACTTTATCCTGTTTCCAGTTCCAGGTCCACACATAAAGCAGAAACAATACTGACAGCTTAGTGGTTAAGATTGCAAACTGTACCTTATCTTAATTCAATTTTACTTGTATGGCGGTGAACTGAAAGAAGCAGGATTCTTGGCTCTCCTGAGAATTGTGGACCTAATTCTAAAGTGGAAGTTTAACTGCTTGTTGAAGATGAACATCAAAATCTTGAAAACTCCAGAGAGGCAAAAAGCAATGTATTTTAACAAATACTTCTTTCTGGATTAAACTCAAACTTTTGACAATGAACTGACCTCTCGATGAACATTTTTATTTATAGAGGCGCTGTTGGCATTCAAGAAACATTTCTGCTTTTTGTTCATCTTTTAATTCATGTCACACCTGCACAAATGAGATTCTGCACATATTTAATGCAAAATATTACAACAGTGTTGCAGAAATTGGCAAAACTGTTGACTATTCTCAGAATAAATAAGGAGTCCTGAAAATGCATTAGATTTCACAAAGTATAAATGTCTTCTTCTCAAAGGGTGAAATAATAGAGTTTCAGCGTTGATAATCAAAATTGGAAAACATTTTCGCATGTGAGTCTCACAAGTAAGGTAATCTGATTTGTGAATTGATATTAGAATTAGTATCTAACGTTGTCATGATTAACTAATAGACTATTTCCAGACTGCTTCCTACCTTGAGCACAGAATTTCAGCTCTTTGGCATCTATAACTGTTGCCCGTTTATCTGGCACCTTTTTACTGGCTCGATGATAACTTCGTCTTTTTTTGCTCTCTCCCCAAAGGTTTGATCCACCATGTATGCTTGGTATATTCAAAACAGCTATGCCTTCCAAAGGCATATTGCTCAAGTCCAGCAAAATTCCATTGCACTGGAAAGAGGAATCACAATAAGAAAAAAACAATTACTATATTTGAATGAAGATAAGCTACCATTTGCAAGTTTAACCACAAGAATTCCTGTTTAGACCAGATTTTAACTCCCAGTCAGTAGGCACGTGGTGGGGGCTGGCGGGAAGCCAAGGAGGATGGCAAACAATCTGGCCTCCACTGCATGAGCTGTTAACTCCCAGACCCCAGCTGCTTGGACCCCATTAGTCTCCCGCTCGAACATCTTTCTTTACACAGAGCTTTCCAAATGATTACTGATACTATCGACATAACACATTTGTCTGTATTTGAGCTTCAGTCCTAATTAAGTAATTTATTGGTCCATGGCTGTTGTTGATGGACTACTCCACTGCAAAATCATGTGATAGGATATAGGTTACTACAATGGGGACACTGATCTCGGGTGGTGTGCAAAATAGTTGATAGAGAGTTGACAGTCTATTGATTTAAATTGAAAAGGAAGTCCAGCGTGGTGTCAAATGGGAGAGTGATTTGCACCTGTTTTGCACTGATGTCCAAGACCAATTTCATCCCCACAATTTCTAAAGCAGCAAGTTATAAATCTCAATTAGGTCATCGGGAGAGATATCAAGGTGCAAGACTTCCTCTGTGTGCAACTGGAGCAAAATTGCTAATTCACTTATAAAGAACACGCTCACAATTTCACTTAATCTAGCACCCTGGCTCCACCTCCCATTGGATCCCTGGTACTATATTGTAGTCTTAACGCTATGTAAAGATAAATATACCAGTTATGGACAGTTATCATAAGCATTTTGCTCTGAATTATGACGCAGGGAAACATACTACCTATACTAAAAAAAAGGGACATCAAAAATGCCAAGATTATATTTATACATTATTTGTCTTTGTTTATAAAAGGAGACAGTGGGGGAAGAAACCTTCCACAGGGTAGGACAGGGGGGTCTTTTCATGGAGGGTGGGTTCTCCTGCTTGTATCCTATAACATTAAGCTGTGGAAATCCTAGAAAATTTGCATAAATAGCACTTAGATTATTTCACCTGGGTTTCTGTGGCTCTTCCATTGAGGCAATATAGTGGATTGCTGGCAGAATACCTATGAAAATTCACCCAAGAGTGACCTTTTTTGAACCTTTTAATTTGGAATATATATGAAAATGCCACAAAATTGCTCTTTCCTATTTCCTATCTGTTCTACAATCCTAAGGAATGCTGTTTCAGTTCCATCACTTGATTGGACTTTGTGTGCCTAATAGCTGGATAGTAAGCTCTCAGGGCCTGAAATTCTGATTGACCTGATGTTCTGATAACTGAAATGTGGTGAAGCAAGTGGGCCGTAAACCCAGCAATATTGGGTGACCCAAACGCCATGAGAAACTTTGAGAGCAGGATAATTTATATCTTTGTAAGCAGCAATCATAATTTGCAGTAATTTGTTTTAGAGGAAAGTTGACTCCGTAGCTGCTCTACTAGGTGACCCCAAAACCCTACCCAGGCTGAAGCTGAAAACAAGTAAAGTAATCTTCAGCTCCAAAGGGAGCCTTTAGTGGTGCATTTTAAGGTAATTGATTCCCCTCACTTTTACATATGTAAGAAATGGGGCCTTTCCTGGAGATGGCATGGAACTTACATCAGCTTAGCTGACATGTGCTCATTTAAGACTGCCACGGGTGTTCTGTGCTTGTTCCTGGGGGGCGGGGGCAGGAGTGCAAGACTCAATCATTCCATTTCCCTCTCTCCCAACACTGGAATTTAAAACAACACCAAGAAGGAGAGTTTCTCTCCAGAACTGACTTTGGCCCGAAATTCCTACCACCCTCAGACAATCTGTCGGAGTTGTGTCAATCAGAATTCTAGGCTCTAGATCTCTTGAAGTATGATGCATTGTAATTGTTCCTGAATTAATTAATTCATTTCTGAATCTTTATAACTGTAATTAAAGTGAACACGCTGTGTTTAATCTTTAAGTGAAGGGTAATCCTGCTAAATAGAAGATCCACAGGGGTTCTTAAATTTGCTTTGCTTTACAGCTGAGGAGCTGAGGCCAGCTGTAGCTGAGAAGGACAGGTGCAGAGAATAGCATTTCATGATTTACAATACCACACTCAATGGGGTGACACTGCAAGAATGATAAAGACTAAGAAAAAACGATTAGATTTTTCTACTGCTCAGTTAGCAGAAAGTAGGTTTCAAATTTCTAGCAGAGAAGAGTCAACCTTTCTCTGACCTGGAATCACTGTGTAATTCAGTTCCTGCCTACAAAGATTAAAGTTGCACTTCAAGAGTATGTGTACATTCATAGAATCATAGAAAGTTTACAGCACAGAAAGAGGCCATTTGGCCCATTGTGGTTGCGCCGACCGAAAAACAAGCCACCCAGTCTAATCCCACCTTCCAGCATTTGGTCCGTAGCCTTGCAGGTTATGCACTTGAGGTGCATATCTAGACAACTTTAAATGAGTTGCGGGTTTCTGCCTCTACTACCCTTTTAGGCAATGAGTTCCAGACCATCACCAGCCTCTGGGTGAAATTAAATGTTACTCATTTCCCCTCTAATCTTTCTATCAATCACTTTAAATCTATGCCCCCTAGTCACTGACCTCTCTGCGAAGGTAAACAGGCCTTTTCATCCACTTATATTCAGGCCCTCACAATTCTGTACATTTCAATCAGATCTCCCCTCAGCCTTCTTTGTTCCAAGGAGAACAACCCCAGCCTAACCAAACTTTCCGCATAGCTGCATTTTTTCAGTCCTGGCAACATCCTTGTAAATCTCCTCTGTACCCTCCCCAGTGCATTTTCATTTCATTCTGTAGTGAGGTGACCAGAACTACACACAGTACTCAAGTTGTGGCCGAACCAATGATTTATACAGTTCCAGCATAACCTCCCCTGCTCTTATATTCTATACCTCGGCTAATAAAAGAAAGGATTCCATATAACTTCTTAACCACCTTATCGACCTGTCCTGCTACCTTCAGGGATCTGAGGGCATTCACTCCAAGGTCCCTCACTTCCTCTACACCTCTCAGTATTTTCCCATTAATCATGTATTCCTTTGCCTTGTTTGTCCTCCCCAAATGCATCACCTCACACTTCTCCAAGTTGAATTTCATTTGACACTTTTCTGCTCACCTGACCAGACCATCGATATCTCCCTGCAGCCAATGGCTATCCTCCTCTCTATCTACCACACGGCCAATCTTTGTGTCATCTGCAAACTTCTTGATCATGCTCCCTACATTTACATCCAAATCATTAATATACACCACAAAAAGCAGGGGACCCAGTACTGAGCCCTGCGGAATGCAACTGGAAACAGCGCTGCAGTCACAAAAACACCCATCAACAATTACCCTTTGCTTCCTGCCACTGAGCCAATTTCATATCCACCTTGTTACATTTCCCTGGATCCCATGGGCTTTTATTTTTTTAACCAGTCTGCTATGTGGGACCTTGTCAAAAGCCTTGCTAAAATCCATGTAGACCACATCAACTGCACTACCCTCATCAATCTTCCTTGCTACTTCTTCAAAAAAATTGATGAAGTAGGTCAGGCAAGATCTTCCCTGAACAAATCCATGCTGACTATTCTTGATTAATCTGTGCCCTTCTAAGTGACAGTTTATCCTGTCTCTCAGAATTAATTCTAATAATTTGCCCACTACTGAGGTTAGATTGACTGGCCTGTAATTATTCGGTCTATCTCTCACTCCCTTTTTAAACAAGGGTACAACGTTAGCAATCCTCCAATCCTCCAGTACCACACCACAAAGCACAAGTCAGGAGTGTGATGGAATACTCTCCACTTGCTTGGATGGGTGCAGCCCCAACAACACTCAAGAAGCTCGACACCATCCAGGACAAAACAGCCCGCTTGATTGGCACCCCATTCACAAACATTCACTCCCTCCACCACCGACGCACAGTGGCAGCGGTGTGTACCATCTATAAGATGCACTGCAGCAACGCACCAAGGCTCCTTCGAGAGCATCTTCCAGACTCGTGACCTCTACCACCTAAAAGGACCAAGGGCAGCAGGTGCATGGGAACACCACCACCTGCAAGTTCCCCACACACCATCCTGACTTGGAACTATATCACCTTTCCTTCACTGTCACTGGGTCAAAATCCTGGAACTCTCCTATTAACAGCAATATAGGTGTACCTACCCCACATGGACTGCAGCAGTTCAAGAAGGCAGCTTACCACCACCTTCTCAAAAGGGCAGTTAGGGATGGGCAATGAATGCTGGCCTAGCCAGCAATGCCCACATCCCATGGACAAATAAAAAAAAACTAGTAAAAAACCTGCATCCAGTAACGACTGGAAAAAGATTGTCAGACCTTCTGCTATTTCCTTTTTTGCTTCTTTTAACAGTGTTACGACTGACCACTCCAGTAAAAGCCCCCAATCAAAATATACGATTTTGGTTGTGGTGGGAGAAACATACTGTTAATTCAATCCCGTCGCTCCACAGATCGCCTAACATATCATTTTAAACTTTCCAAATTAAAGAAAGACCCAGCCAAATTGTACCATCTATTAACCCCCGAATGAGGCTAACCAAACCAGGTGTCTTTAAATCAACAAATTAACTCTTTAATTAGAAGAACTAAATTCTTAAACACTATGAAGATATAAACAACATTTAAAATAGAAAAAAAATTAGAGTCCTTGAAAATTTACAGTCCAATGTTGCTTGAAGTCTTCACAGCCATCCTATGGGGAAAAAAGGTTCTTCCACAGTAGAACAGTCCCTGGTCTAATTCTAGCAGTAAGTGTTGCTTTCCTTCTCCTTTTCAACAATTAACAACTTGCAAACACTTTCAATAGAATCAATCTGACTTTAGAGTTTTTGAGGGATAAAAGATTGTCACAATCTAACTTCCCTTCCTTCAGTTTAAATTATGAGAGATTTCCGTTCTGGCTTGACTTTATTTTAGAATTTTGAGAGGCAATAATAATTAAACAGACTAAAATTCTCTTCCTTCAGTTTAAATGGCTGAGAGTTTCTTTTTCAAGTGCTAACACCAGCTGTCTGTCTGTGTTCTATTAGAACAAACTGTTTTCAACTAAAAAGCCAGTTCAAAATTGAATTGTAACAAATGTATCGCTTGATACTCACTCCAAGTGGCTATATCCATGGTAACGAGAATGCACCCTTTGAATTGCAGTCTCCAAATGGTTGTATCCAAGGCAACAAAAATGCATTTTCTCTAACTCCTGATGCTTGCTGGTTCTTAAAGCAGTACTGATCCTTTGCAAGCCTTAATGGCAAACTGAATATTCCCAGAAAAACAATTACTACAGGATCATGACAACAGCCTGGGGAAGATTTCATTCAGCCCTGGTGATTTATTAACTTTCAAGGATGGTAATGCCATTAATACAAACTCTCTTCCTATGTTTATCACATCTAATACGTCACACCCCTCTTCCTTAACTACAATATCTGCATTGTCCTCTTTTTTGTGAAGACAGATGCAAAGTATTCATTAAGAACAATACCAGCATTTTCCACCCTTACACATAGGTTACCTCTTTGGTCTTTATGGACTTCTCAAATAGAAGGAATGAATTCAACCAGAAGTTGATATCTTGAACTAAATTTTTGTCCTCGTCACATGGGTGGTAATCAGGCAGAGCAGATCTCCCGTCTGCTATAGTGTTATGAACACTTAACTTTGTAACTTGATTATGTTTTAAAACCTGTGATTTTCAAAGGTGGAGTCTGAGAAAACGGTAACCTCACATCCACTCTGCTTAAGGACAAGACAGAAATCTTGGTTATCAGGACAACATGAAACAAAGATCAAAGACTTATTTTTTGAAAAGCAGAGACTGCAGGATGTAGCACCTGAAGAACAATAGGTTTCAACCTCCCAGACTTTTGGATCATAAACAAAGGGTCAGTGATTCTAAAGATGCAAATGTACCAGACAGCTGTTAACACCTGGGAACAATGGAAGGCCCGAGTGCTCAGCTGAAACCGCACTTTTGGTCTTTGAACATTAGAAGAGGACAATAAGCTATTGATGTTTGATTCCAGATAAATTTAACAGATTTTCTGAAGGCAGACAGGCTATAAGAAAGGAAACGAGCGGTTGCAGCCTCAAAGGAGAGAGGGAAAACTTGCTGTCAGAGGGGCGGCACAATGGTGCAGTGGTTAGCACCGCAGCTTCACAGCTCCAGGGACCCGGGTTCGATTCTGGGTACTGTCTGTGTGGAGTTTGCAAGTTCTCCCTGTGACCGTGTGGGTTTTCGCCGGGTGCTCCGGTTTCCTCCCACAGCCAAAGACTTGCAGGTGATAGGTAAATTGGCCATTGTAAATTGCCGCTAGTGTAGGTAGGTGGTAGGGAATATGGGATTACTGTAGGGTTAGTATAAATGGGTGGTTGTTGGTCGGCACAGACTTGGTGGGCCGAAGGGCCTGTTTCAGTGCTGTATCTCTAAATAAAATAAAAGAAGACTGATATGGCGAAAGGTTGCGAAGACTTGAAACTGTTTTGTAAGTTGAGGTTTGCAGAGAAGTAAAAGCCTTATTCACGGATGTCTAGGCCAAAAGTGCTCGGCGAAGTGTACGAAGAGGACATTGACTTTGAGAAAGTTTTGGAGATCCAACCTTTTGAAACTGGGGGGAGTTTGGGACTTTTAACTGTAAAGATTTTGTTATTAAAGAGGACTGTGTGACGTATAAGTGTGGTGTGATGTTTTCAAGTATTTTAATAAGTAAAGAATATATCTTTTTTTGTAATTTGGGGTGTCAGCTACTTACAAAGTACTATTTAGTTAATGGGGATTTCTTTTAGATTAGTTGTTATAATAAAAGTCTTGGAACGTGTAATCTTGTCGTGTCATTCTTTAAATTGGTCTGGGGGTTCATATCTCATATTTTAACGGTAGTGGTCTCACTGACGTTGTAACATATGGAACCTACCTAATTTTCATTTTGATTTAAATGGAGTGAAAATCTGTTGGGTTCAATGACAGCTGTGCTACTCACTCCTTAAGGTTACCATCCATGTAATGAAAATGAAATGTTAGCCAATTGTTTTCACTCTGCATGACTAGTGAGGCTATATTTAGAGAGTAATCAAACAAATATAAATGACATTGTTTGTAATTTAGTGTGGAGAGACAGATTTTTTTTTGATGAAAAGAAAACGAGGGTGGAGGCATGATTCAGTTGTCCAAATGCTCAGAGGCATAGATAATGTTGGTATTGCCATTAATGTTCTTCTAGTTTCTGCAAAACTGCTCACCGCTGCCCAACCCTAGGTCTAAGACTTCATCACCTTGAAGCTTACCTTCTTTAATGCTCTCATAGCCAACTTCTCAAACTCAACTGTCCGTAAATTACAACTCATCCAACATGTCCAGTCTTTACCCTAGTTCCAAAGACCCATCATCCCTGTCCCCTTCAAACGCCATTGGCTCCCTGTGTCCCAATAAAATGACTTCAGAATTCTCATCCTTACTTTCAACTCATTCCATGGTGCTACCCGACATTTACAATCTCCTCCAGTCTACATCCTCACATGAACCTTGTGCTTCTCTAACATAAGGCTACTCCCTGTGCCCTGCTTACCTTCACTATCACTGGTGGCCACTCATTCAACAACTATATTACTCTGGAGCTCCCTGCCTAGTTCCGCCAGGCTTGCCACCACATCCGCTGCCTTCATAGCCCACCTTCATAATCTTTCCTTTACAACCTCTCTTCTCCAAACCTCTTCCACAATCCTAACCCTTTCCATTTTCTATTCCCCTCCCTGGTCAACACTTACCCTTTCTCCTCATTTATGTAAAGGACTTCAGGTATCCTCCCTGTATATAAGTGCTATACAACTTCAAGTTGTTTTTGTCCTGCATGATGTAATTTTTCAATTTGATTTAAAAAAAATATGATTTTGAAAATACCAAATGAACTATAGAATAAAGAAGCCTATATTAGATTAATACGCTCTTCTCTGGAAAGAGGAGATTGCTTTGAGGTAAGAAATTGAACAGAAAGTTTGATGAATAGAACTGTACACACTCTGAAACTAATTCAGTTTCATATATTTAGGACGGGCAAAGGCAATGGCTCATGGGAACACAAACACACCAACAGTGTCATTGTTTGCTGTTGCTTTGAGAGGTTCGGGATCAAAAGCTATCAGACTTTGTTGGCAAGTACTCTGCCAGCCTCAAGCATGTGCAGGATTTATACAGTGCTGGCACTGGGGGTAAGTGCCACTGCAATGCCAAATTGTAAGGGAATGCCTCCAAATCAATTTAATAGGAAAGTAAGAACGGGGGAAGTAATCTAATTGCTGTCAACTTCCACTCTTGTGTAGTAAAGGGGAATATAAAGGAGGCACAGATGTACTGCACAGCTACTGAAGGAAGGGTTGTTGACACACGTCACAGGAAGAAGGCAACGGGGGACAATGTTTTGGAATCAAAATATATCATCAACGACAATTGTCACATGAGTGAAATCAGCAAAATTGACCAGCTGGCAGGTAATCATTATCATGCATACAAAATATTGAAAATTTGGCAAAAAAGTCAAGTTTCCACCTGCTTTACCATTGCTGCAGGGGTCCATCATGGACGAGCGGCAGAAGGAAACTGAAGCACTATGATTTCCAACTGTCTTTGGCAAAGTCCCTGATTGTATCATCCAGGGGTTACACCTACTTGACTTGTAGCAAGGCACTTCTACCCTTTTATCTTCAGAACAGAAACATCTGATGAAAACTAAATTGTGTGGAAAAAAAATGTAATGGTGCAAACATTGCAGAAAGATCCTGCACACATTTTCCTCTCATTCCTTGTTTTAAGTATCTTTGTGTAAGTTTATGTTATGGGATTCCAGTTTCCAACAAAAGTCACAGTGGGTGCTGATTGATAATTTGAAAATCCTAATCCTGTAAAGATTATTGGTTTACAATTCTAAACATAGCAGGGATCCTTTCTCTACTTATCCTAACTGTCCATTGCAAATTGGGCACCGCTGTATTATTTTTGGACCAAAGGAGACAAATCAGTTGGTTTAAAGAAATAGTTATTCTAGGCATAAAAACAAAAGAAAAAAAGTGCACAGTTTACTAAAGAGCAATGGCAATTATAGTTCTCTCCAGATCAGCACAAGTAGCACCATGCTATCTTTTAAAATCCTATAATTAATCTTTTTTTCCTGGCAGTAGTAAGACTGTATAAATAATCAGGCCACATTAAAAACAGAAGCAAACATTGGCTACAAAAAGATTTTATCCTTGATATGAAAAATGGTGCTCTAAAATTGTTAAATGTTAGTGATATTAGAGAGTGAAGCATTATGGTAAATATTATTGTCAATAACTGGAACGATAGCATAGTGGTTATGTTACTAGACGAGTAATCCAAAGGCCTGTGCTAATGACCCGGAGACATGAGTTCGAATCCCATCACGGCAACTGGGGAAGTGAAATTCACTTTATTAAATAAATCTAGAATAAAAAGCTAGTATCAGTGATGGTGACATGTAACTACTGGAATGTCATAAAATCCTATCTAGTCCACTTATGTCCTTTAGGAAAGGAAATCTGCAGTCCTTGCTTGGTCTGGCCTATATGTGACTCCAGACTCAAAGCAGTCCAGTTAACTATTCTCTGAAATGGCCTAACAAGCCACTCAGTTGTATCAAACCACTAGGACAAAGAGTAATAAGAAGAAAACTTGATGGACCACCTGGCATTGACTGGGATTCGGACACGACAAAGGCACACCAGCCCAGTCAGCCCTATAAAGCTCTCTGCATGAACATCTGGGGACTTGTGCAAAGAGCTGGCCCACAGACTAGTTAAGCAACAGCCTGACATAGTTTTACTCATAGAATCATACCTTTCAGCCAATGTCCCAGACTCCTCCATCTCCATCCCAGGATATGTTCTGTCCCACCGGCAGAACAGGCCCACCAGAGGTGGTGGCACCGTGCTTTATAGTCAGGAGAGAGTGGCCCTGAGAATCTTTAACATTGACACTGGACCCCAAGAAGTCTCACGGCATCTGATCATGGGCAAGGAAGCCTCCTGCTGATTACCATTTCTCCATCTTGATTACCACTTAGAAGAAGTACTAAGGCTAGTAAGGGCATTGAATGTTCTCTGGGTGGAGAACTTCAATGTCCATTGCCAAGAGTGGCTCAGTAGCACCACAACTGACCAAGCTGCCCAAGTCCCGAAGAACATATCTGCCAGACTGGGCGTGCAGCAAGTGGTGAGAGAACCAAAACAAGAGGAAAATCTACCTGACCTCATCTTTACTAATCCACCTGTTGCAGATGCATCTGTCCATGACAGTATTGGTAGGAGTGACCACTGCACAGTTCTAGCTGAGACAAAGTCCCGTCTTCACATTGATAACACCTTCCATTGTGTTGTGTAGCACTACCTCCATGTTAAATGAGAGATTCAGAACAGATCTAACTGCTCAAAACTAGGCATCCATGAGGCGCTGATCAGCAGCAGCAGAATTGTAATCTCATGGCCCAGCATATCCCTCACCTTAGCATTGTCATCAAGCCAGGGGACCAACTCTGGTTCAATGAGGACTGTAGAAGAGCATGCCAGGAGCAGCGCCAGGTATACCTAAAAATGAGGTGCCACTCTGGTGAAGCTACAACATAGGACTACATGCATGCTAAACAGTGGAAGCAGCATGCTATGGATAGAGCTAAGCAATCCCACAACTCATGGATCAGATCAAAGCTCTACATTCCTGCCACATCTAGTTGTGAATGGTAGTGGACAACTGAATAACTAACGGGAGGAGGAGGTTCCATGAACGTCCCCATCCTCAATGATGGGGAAGCCCAGAATGTGAGTGCAAAAGACAAGGCAGAAGTGTTTGGAACCATCTTCAGCCAGAAGTGCCAAGTGGATGATCCATCTTGGATTCCTCTTGAAGTCTCCACCATAATAGAAGTCAGTCTTCAGCCAATTAGATTCACTCCTTATGATATGAATAAATGACTGAATGCACTGCATACAGCAAAGGCCATGGGCCCAGATAACATCCCGGCTGCAGGCTGAAGATTTGTGCTGCAGAAGTAGCTGCATCTCTAGCAAGCTGTTCCAGTACAGCTGCAACACAGGCATCTACCCGACAATATGGAAAATTGCCCAGGTATGTCCTATCCACAAAAAGCAGAACAAATCCAATCCAGCCAATTACCGCCTAATCAGTAAAGTGATGGAAGGTGTCATCAACAGTGCTATCAAGTGGCACTTACACAGCAATAACCTACTTACCGATGCTCAGTTTGGGTGCTGCCTGGACCACACGGCTCCTGACCTCATTACAACATCGGTCTAAACATGGACAAAAGAGCTGAATTTCATAGGTGAAGAGAGAGTGATTGCCCTTGACATCAAGGAAGGATTTGACCAAGTGCAGCATCAAGGACCCCGAGCAAAATTGAAGTCAATGGGAATCAGGGGGAAAACTCTCCACTGGTTGGACTCATACCTAGCACAAAGCAAGATGGTTGTGGTTGCAGCAGTTCCTTGGGCAGTGTCCTAGGCCCAACCACCTTCAGCTGCTTCATCAATGACCCTCCCTCCAATACAAGGTCAGATTTGGGGATTTTCACTGATGATTGCAAGGTGTTCATTTCCATTTGAAACTCCTCAGGCAGTGAAGCAGTACGTGCCCACACAAAGCAAGGCCTGGACAACATTCAGGCTTGGTCTGATAAGTGGCAAGTAACATTCACACCACACAACTGCCAGGCAATGACCATCTCCAACAAGAGAGGGTCTAATTATCTCCCCTTGACAATCAACAGCATTACCATTGCAGAATTCCCCACAATCAACATCCTAGGAGGGTTACCATTGACCAGAAACTTAACTGAACCAGCCACATAAATACTGTGGATACAAGAACAGGTCAGAGGCTGGGTATTCTGTGGTAAGTGACACACTCCTGATTCCCCAAATATCTTTCCACAAGACTCAAATCAGGAGTGTGATGGTGTGATGACACTTTCCTGCAGTGTCAACAACACTCAAGAAGCTCGACACCATCCAGAGCAAGGCAACCTGCTTGATCAGCACTCCATCTACCGCTTAAACACTCGCTCTCTCCAGTATTGGTGCACGGCGGTTGCAGTGTGTACCATTTACTAGATGCACTGCAGCAGCTTGCCAAGACTTCTTCGACAGCACCATCCAAACCCACGACCTCTACTGCCTAGAAGGACAAGGGCAGCAGGAAACGCCATCACCTGCAAGTTCCCCTCCAAGTCACAGACCATCCTGACTTGGAAATATATCGCTGCTCTTTCATTGTCGCTGGGTCAAAATCCTGGAACACCCTCCCTAACAGCACTGTGGGTATACGGTTCACAAAGGCGGTTCACCACTACCTTCTCAAGTGCAATTAGGGATGGACAACAAATGCTGGCCTTGCCAGCGATGCCCACATCTTGTCTTTCTAGGTGGTAGGTTTTGAACGTGCTGTCAAAGAAGCCTGGCAAATTGCTGCAGTGCATCTTGTAGATGGTACACACTGCTGCCACTGTGTAGCAGTGATGGTGGGAGTGAATGTTTAAGATGGTAAATGGGGTGCGGATCAAGTGGGCTGCTTTGTTTTGGATGGTATCGAGCTTCTTGAGTATTGTTGGAGCTGCACTCATTTAGACAAGTGAGAGTATTCCATCACACTCCTGATTTGTGCCTTGGAGACAGTCTTTGAGGAATCAGGAGGTGAGTTACTCACTCAGAATTCCCAACCTCTGACCTGCTTTTATAGCCATAGTATTTATATGGCTGGTCCAGTTAAGTTTCTGGTCAATGGTAACCCCCAGGACATTGATGATGGTAATGCTGCTGAACATTAAGGGGAGATCATTAGATTGTCTCTTGCTTGAGATGGTCATTGCCTGGCACTTGTGTGGTGTGAATGTTACTTGCCACTTATCAGCCCAAGCCTGGATGTTGTCCAGATCTTGCTTTGTGTGGGCATGGACTGCTTCAGTATCTGAGGAGTTGTGAATGGCACTGAACATTGTGCAATTATCAACGAACATCCCCATTTCTGACGTTATGATGGAGGTAAGGTCATTGATGAAGCTGCTGAAGGTGGTTGGGCCTAGGACACTACCCTGAGGAACTCCTGCAGCTGAGATGATTGGCCTCCAATAACCACAACCATCTTTCTTTGTGCTAGATACGACAGCGGAGAGTTTTCCCTCTGATTCTCATTGACTTCAATTTTACTAGGGCCCCTTGATGCCATACTCAGTTAAATGCTGCCTTGATGTCAAGGTCAGTCATTCTCACTTCACCTCTTGAATTTAGCTTTTTTTACCATGTTTGGACCAAGGGTGTAATGTGGTCAGGAGCCAAGTGCCCTTGGTGGAACCCAAACTGAGCATCGAGGAGCAGGCTATTGCTGAGTAAGCGCCACTTGATAGCATTGTGGACAACACCTTCCATTACTTTGCTGATGATCGAGAATAGACAGCTGGGGCAGTAATTGGTCGGCTTTGATTTATCCTGCTTTTTGTGGACAGGATACAGCTGGGCAACTTTTCACATTGTCAGGTAGATGCCTGTGTTGTAGCTGCACTGGAAAAGCCTGGCTAAGGGCGCAGCTAGTTCTGGAGCGTACGTCTTCAGTATTAGAGCCGGGATGTTGGCAGGGACCATACCTTTTGCTGTATCCTGTACCTTCAGCCATTTCTTGATATCACATGGAGTGAATCAAATTGGCTGAAGGCTGGTACTTGTGATGCTGGGGACCTCAGAAGGAGGCCGAGATGGAATGCTACTGACCAGGCTAAGCTGACACTTGTACATCAGCAGAGTGAGAAAGATTATAATTTTTAGCAGCACTCTGACAGCAAATCTTTTCTATTAAAATTATGGCCACATTTACAGTTTTGAAAATAAATCTTTATTGCATAATGCAGTTATAATGATATTTGCACCTCAGTGTACATTATTTACACGTTAATAATATGGTCTGCTTATCTCACTCAGAATTAAAAGGAAAATGTGTTTCTATCTAAAGCACAAGGATGAATATTATCACAGTTTGAAAACTTTATGATGTGTAATTTTATAAAGTAGCCCAATTCAGTCACTTATGCTTAGTTCAATGAAATATTTAATCATTGTGCACAGTTGCCAACAATGTGACCTAAGACCAGCATTGATTTCATTATGATAGAATCTTCCAGCACAGAAGGAGGCCATTTGGCCCATCAAAACTACACTTAGTTAAATACACAATGGCCTTAGCAAATGAAATGTCAGGACTCCCACTGTTCTAGTGTGGAGGATTTGGGCAAGAAAAGACTGGATAATTGGAATCACACATATTTTTAACTTTATTTGCATACATATTATATCTTTTACATTGACAAGTATCAGGAACAACAAAAGTCAATTGACCATGGGGAATTCCCAGAAAGCAGCCATAACATCATATAATTTACAAGCTAAATTAAAATAATTTGATCTTTGACAGGGAAGAAATGTCAAACAGTAGGGGATCTTCTGCAAAATATGGTGCACAGCATTTGAATTCTAACTAATTCATGTCAGTCACATCTTTATACATATTTAAGTATGTTTCATTCCAGGTATGGAAAATATGCAATCTAATGCCTCCTGTGGTTAAGTTAAAAGGGTCTGGGGTCTCCTAAACTAACTGAAATGACTTAAATAAGAAAAAAAGAGTAGTGTGGGATAGAAGTTGCTGGGTAGAGCTTCCATTAACACCCAATATTGAACTCAGCAGGTAATTTTCTGCTGTAATTATTTGACTGAGCCTTGGTTTCCCACAATCTGCTCACTGGATTAAAAAAGAAGCTAAAATGCATCACTACATTGTTAAAGTTGAAAGAAGCAGTAATAAATGTTTATAACATTTACTAGGAGCATATAGGAAATACACAAATTCACATCTGCCAAAGCCTGCTTTATCTTTCCTGGATTTTCCTTCAACCCTCTCTTAAGAATTTCTTGATGACAATTTGTTGTTGGTTGCTGCAGGCATTTTCTCCCTCCACTGATAAGAAATAACACTTTACTATAGTAATAGTTGTTCCCATTGCTTTGCTACTTCTGTCATTCTGAAGTGATAATAAATGTTGAGTCGGTTTCAATTATGTTGTTTCATAAATCTTATTTGAAATCTATTTAAAGCGTCAAGATCAGTAGTCTCTAGTGGCATCTGAAAGGTAACTAGGTTAATCATTTGAGGTTTTCTCAGCATTCAAAATATGCATCTTTAAAATATGCAGAGATTAACAAATTCAAAGGAAAAGGCTTGCAAACCACTTTCAGGAAGATGGAGGGGAGATTTTCTTTTGCATTTGGATATAAATAATCGGCTGGACGGAGGGCAAAGACAAAAGTCAGGCCAGAAGCATCACCTTCCATAATGGATAACTTTTGGTTGATTGAAACTAATTGAAAGAAAATCAGGCAGCCTATGTTATGGGCCTGTGATCATTCTTGCCTGATTTTCTCTATGTGCTGTGCCGAGACAGTTACTTATGTCTCAGCACAAAAAAATAAAATCTGCCCCAGGATATTGTGTAGTGATGTGGAAACATTTAGGTTTGATTTTTTAAAATAAAAAAGGTCTGTAAAATGTTACCTGCAAATTGGATAGAATGGGCCCCAAATTACACCCACCCCCAGGCCATGGCACCATTCCTGCCATAAATTGCAGAGTCAGCTAATATAAATTCTCAGAGTGGCTGCAAACATTTTAAAGAAAGCCTGCAATTCATCCAGAGCAGGAATATAGAAGGGAGCTGGAGAGATGGGGAGCAGAAGTAGTGGAATGGAGGCCAGGAAATACCTGGACAATAGGCAGAGACCTAGTGCAGTTAGTTTAGTTTAGTTTAGTTTAGAGATACAGCACTGAAACAGGCCCTTCGGCCCACCGAGTCTGTGCCGACCATCAACCACCCATTTATACTAATCCTACACTAATTCCATATTGCAGGATATAAAGCCCCCAATTCTGTTGCATAGCAAGAAAAAGTTTAGTAGCTTCATCAAAGCAGCCAAGGTAAGTTACATGCTTCATAGAATCACAGAATGGTTACTGTAAGAGCTAGTCCCACTCCCCTCATCCTTTCTTTCCTTCCCTATCTTCCTTGAACACCTCTTATCTAGGATATTTAGTGTTGTTACGGTCAAGTGAGGAGAGGTTGAAGGGCTTCCCTCTTTTCCTTCTCCTTGTTAGACCACAACAGGTTTAATTCTTTCTGAACTTGGATGTACCGGCCAATTCAGTAGATGTTTGATTACTTATTTGTTATGATCATAGCAAGAACCAATCAGACAGGTTTTCTTGAGTTAACAAAGAGGTTAATTTTATTGTACCTAAACAGAACTAATAAAATAATAAACAACACGCCAACTTTCACTCTCTCACACACACACTAGAGGTTTACACACACACAAATAGGTTACAGAGGGGGGGGAAGATAGATTGGTTGAGTTAGAGTCCATAAAAAAAGGTATAAATTCTGTGGATTTTGGTGATTCGGCTGGCTTCTAGCTGACTTCAGCGGTCCTGAGGCTTTTAGTTTGAAGAGGTAGATGACTGGTTCAGTGAGTCTCTTAGAGATAGCAAAGTGGATGATTTCCTCCAACGGGGTTTCTGACTGTAGCTGGAGTACGCAAAAGTAGTCAGTCAACAAGCAGGATTAGAAAGCTTTCAAGCTGGAATGGAGAGAGAGAGAGGGAGAGAGGGACCCCAACTTAGGGTCTGCTCATGTCAGAGTCCAGAAGCTTCCCTTTGCTGCAGAGAAAAGAAGCAGCTTAAAACCACAGATGGGGAGGAGTTTATCATATGATAGTCACTCAGTCACTCAAACATAGCAGTTAGCAGTATCTCTCTCTTGTTAAAAGAACAAGAACAAGCAGTTCCTTTAAACTTCCTGGCTCTTAGTTCTTGCTGGGATATTTTGTCTCTCTCCTCACAAGCATTTCAGTGTAGGATACAGTGTTGCAAACTAGGTGATCATCTTAAGCTGAAAGGATGGCTTTGCTGGCAGGTTGTCTTTTTAAAATGTCTTTTTTCAAAAGAAATGTACATTCAGATCTCCAATCCGTGGATTAAAGAAAATTATCATTCAACAAAACACATTGGCATAACAGCTCCTCACCACGTGAAATGAGTCATAATGGGGTCACAAGTTTAAAAAAAATCTGTACACATACACTCATCAGTCTCACTGTCATAGCCATACTCTTATTTTTTTTTCATCCAGGATTGTGCATGAGCACAACTGGGGAAGTCCAACTGCTTTGTCTGAGCTCAATCAGCATATGCTCCAGCATACACTGAATTTCCTTGTGTATTTCTACAATATATTCCATTTCTAGTTTCTCTGTATTAGTGAACTGAACCCTGGATCCAAAGTTGTTCATAACTTTGTGAAGATCATCTTGTGATTTTTGTAACTGTTTTTCTCTCTGCTCATCCAGCCTGGCCCACAATTCCTGCTCAGTTAAGATACTTGACTGGCAGTTACCACCACCATCACCATCCTCCAAACCTGACACAAAAATGTTTCTGGGCTTAGGGTTTGCCCTTGGCTTATGAGCTTTTCTGTGTCTCTGTTCCAAATTTAAATCTTTAATTTCTAGGTCTTCATTCTAAATTTTCTCCCGAACCTGGAGATAGGAATTTTGTTTAATGGGGGGGGGGGGGGGGAGGCGTCGCTCCTACATCCACATCATGTAGGGTTAGGGTTGTGCATCCTGGTTTGTCCCTGCAGATCCCTTTAATGCTGTGAGCAGCCTTGTTAGGTTTCCTGTCCATTCTGCATTTAAATAGGAGAGTACAGTGTCTAATTTCCCTAACATTTTAGTATTAGCTAAGCGGACGGTAGGGAGTTCGATTTGAGAATCCTCCAGACCTTCCTCTAACTAGTCCTCACTTTCCTTTTAGCCCTCCTCTTTCTTGACTGCCCGACAGACTTGTGCTTGTTTGTCCCCTTCCCGGCTGTGATACTGTTTTAACATATTGATGTGGCACAGCCTTTGCTTCTTCCTACGATTTGTGGTGTCAATTATATAATTCACCTGGCTAATTTTCTTTACAATCTGTACAGGTCACTGAACCGGGCTTTCAGTGGTTCACCCTGTATTGGTAATAGCACTAACACATGGTCTCTGGGCTGAAATATACAGGCCTTGACATGTTTATCCGCCTGCCTTTTCATAATTGTCTGGGAGGTTTTTAGATGTTCCTGAGCCACCGACAGTCTCTTGTAAGCCGTTCTTGAAACATGGAGATGTAGTCCAACAGGGAAGATTTGTCTGTGTCCCAAAAACCTCTCCTTGAATAGTTTTAGAGGACCTCTCACCTTGTGTCCATAAACTAATTCAAAAGGACTAAAACCAATGGACACATTAGGTGAGCCTCTGGTAGCAAACAGAAGAAATCCCAGTCCTTTGTCCCATTCATGCGGGTATTCACAGCAGTATGCCCTGATCATTGTCTTTAGGGTTTGGTGGTAGCGCTCCAAAACCCCTTGTGACTGTGGGTGGTAGGCTGAGGACTTTAGCTGGGATATGCCCAGATTACCCATGACCTATTGAAAAATACTGGGCATAAAATTTGTGCCCTGATCCGACTGGATCTCAGGAGGCAGCCCATATCAGGTGAAGAATTGGGTTAGCCCCTCTACCACTACCTTGGCGGAGATAGTTCTTACAGGGATAGCCTCTGGAAATCGAATAGCCACATCCATAATGGTGAGAAGATGCTGGTAGCCCTCTTTTGCTTTCGGCAGGGCACCCACACAATCTACTAGCACTCTGCCAAACAGTTCCCCAAAAGCCGGTATGCGAATTAGGAGTGCAGGTTTTATTGCAGGTTGAGGCTTCCCCACAACCTGGCACATGTGGCAAGTCTTACAGAACTCCACCACATCCTTGTGGAGTTGTGGCCAGTGAAAATGTTGTCTGATGCGGGCTTGGGTTTTTCTGATACTGGTACGTCCAGCCATAGGACTCTCGTGGGCTATTTTCAATATTTCCCTACAGTACCTCGGCGGTACCACTGTCTGGTGAATTACTGTCGACTCTTCGTCTACAGGTCTGTGAGGAGGTCTCCACTTCCTTATCAGCACCTCATTATTTAAATAATAGCACTCTGGAGCTCCCTCTGCTTCAGCTTCAGTCTGAGCAGTCTGTGCTAACTTTTTTTAACCCTGGGTCAGCTTGCTGAGTCTCGATCAAGGAAGATCTGTTTTACCCATCCTCTGGGTCCTCTAACTTCCCAAAGATGGTTTCGGATAACCAGACAGTAGGGTCATAGGAGGCAGAGGGTGAAGGTCAAGGGTTGTTTTTGCGAGTGGAAGCCTGTGACCAAAGGTGTACTGCAGGGATCGGTGCTGAGACCCTTGCTGTTTGTAGTGTACATTAATGATTTAGATTTCAATATAGGAGGCATGATCAGTAAGTTCACAGATGACATGAAAATTGGTGGTGTTGTAAATAGTGAGGAGGAAAGCCTTAGATTACAGGACACTATAGTGGGCTGGTAAGATGGGTGGAGCAGTGGTAAATGCAATTTAATCCTGAGAAATGTGAAGTGATGCATTTTGGGAGGACTAACAAGGCAAGGGAATATACAATGGATGGTAGGACCCTAGGAAGTACAGAAGGTCAGAGGGACCTTGGTATACTTGTCCATAGATCACTGAAAGCAGCAGCACAGTAGATAAGGTGGTTAGGAAGGCATATGGGATGCTTGCCTTTATTAGCCGAGGCATAAAATATACGAGCAGGGTGGTTATAAAATTTGTGCCCTGATCCGACTGGATGTCAGCAGGCAGCCCATATCAGGTGAAGAATTGGGTTAGCCCCTCCACCACTTCCTTGGCAGAGATAGTTCTTACAGGGATAGCCTCTGGAAATCGAGTAGCCACATCCATAATGGTAAGAAGATGCTGGTAGCCCCCTTTTTCTTTCGGCAGGGGCCTCACACAATCTACCAGCACTCTGCCAAACAGTTCCCCAAAAGCCTTTTCTGAAGAAGGGTGACTGACCTGAAACGTTAACTCTGCTTCTCTCTCCACAGATGCTGCCAGATCTGCTGAGCATTTCCAGCATTTCTTGTTTTTATTTCAGATTTCCAGCATCCTTAGTATTTTGCTTTTATATTAGAAGTTATGATGGAGCTGTATAAAATGCTAGTTAGGCCACAGCTGGAGTACTGTGTACAGTTCTTGTCACCACATTATAGGAAGGATGTGATTGCAATGGAGAGGGTGCAGAGGAGATTCAACAGGATGTTGCCTGGACTGGAGCATTTCAGCTATGAAGATTGGATAGGCTAGTGTTGTTTTCCATAGAGCAGAGAAGGCTGAGGAGGGACCTGATTGAGGGCAGCACAGTGGCGCTGTGGTTAGCACCACAGCCTCACAGCTCCAGGGACCCGGGTTCAATTCTGGGTACTGCCTGTGCGGAGTTTGCAAGTTCTCCCTGTGACCGTGTGGGTTTTCGCCAGGTGCTCCGGTTTCCTCCCACAGCCAAAGACTTACAATTTGATAAGTAAATTGACCATTGTAAATTGCCCCTAGCGTAGGTAGGTGGTAGGGAATATGGGATTACTGTAGGGTTAGTATAAATGGGTGGTTGTTGGTCGGCACAGACCTGGTGGGCCGAAGGGCCTGTTTCAGTGCTGTATCTCTAAATAAAATAAAATTATGAGGGGCATTGATAGGATAGATAGGAAGAAACTTTTTCCCTTAGTGCAGGGGTCAATAACCAGGGGGCATAGATTTAAGGTAAGGGGCAGGAGGTTTAGAGGGGATTTGAGGAAATAAATTTTCATCCAGAGGGTGGTTGGAATCTGGAACACACTGCCTGAAGGGGTGGTAGAGGCAGGAACCCCCACAACATTTAAGAAGTCTTTAGATGAGCACTTGAAATGATATAGCATACAAGGCTATGGGCCAAGTGCTGGAAAATGGGATGAGAACGGATAGGTGCTTGATGGCCGGCACAGACACGATGGGCCGAAGGGCCTGTTTCTGTGCTGTATAACTCTATGACTCTATCTGCCGGCTGATTTATCTGATTTATTTAATTCCATAACCTCTGACAGAATGGGATATACAATATACACTATACAATACAGGGGCACTCCATTCATTGGAAGACCTGTGTAATATAATATTGTGATATTAAAAAGGTTTAGTGGAAAAGAGGATTGATTATAGCCATTAATGATTATGACAATGTTCCCCCCGCGCCCCCCCAACTGATGAGGCTGCCAGACTCCTGAGTTTAGCAGTCAACGGCTGGTTAGGGTCGGACTTCCGAGAGGAAGACACTTGTCTGATTACACTGCTTTCTGTGCCAGTGCCAGTTCAGCCTCCTCTGCTTGTTTGGCCACAGACTGGGTCATCACACAGTCAGGACCTTTTCCTGTAACTGCTCTGTTTCCCTGACCTCTTTCAGTCTCTCTAAAACCACTGGGGAAGCTACCACCTTCGTCCCTGCCAGATCATTATGCATGTGCAGTCGACACCATCCACAGGTAAACTAGGGACAATCCCCATGATTACCGGTCCTGAAACAAGGTCGCACTCCAGGTGCGCCCGATATAAAGGTATGGGCATATACTTTCCTCCGATACCATTTACTAGCACTTTAGCATTCACTGCACTCTCTGGAGGAAAGGTCATGCCTTTTCCCAGCAGAAGGGATTGGGTGGCCACTGTATCTCTAGTATGACTATGGGTTCACTTGTGTCTCTCGAGGGGTATGGGGTTACCTTTCCTCTGGACACAAAATCTTGGTAACTCTCAAGGATTTTGTTAAGTTTTCGCACACTCTCAACAGTAGGTTTACTGGGTTTTACTGCCACAGTTAAAGCCTCAGCCAGGTCCACTGTGCTTTCCATCAGGACCATTTTCCTACACTAGTCTGGTGTACCCTGACTAAACCTATGGGTTTTCCCTGTATCTTCAAGTAGTCAGCTCGAAGGTGACCTGCCTTGTTACAATGGAAAGATAAAGGCTTTTGAACTTATCAGGAAAACACTTTATGCCAAATGGAAAATATTAATTTCATTGGTTGGACACTTACAGTAGACTTTTAATGGAAAATCCTACAAGTTACTTTTTTAAAAATAGCAGCCAAGATGGCCACTGCAATTTATATTTGAAACACTGGGAGATAAAACTGGAGATTAAAAGTCTAACCAAGCCTAGCCAGAACAATGGCTTGCTCTCAGTGATTGAATTACCTTGAATGGCTTTATCAACACAGTTGTCAAGGCCATTCCCACCTATTGACTTATAAAGAGCCAATCTCCTCCAAGTGTGACTGGACATCTTGAGGCATGTAGCACCTTGAAAAGATTCCAGAAAAAAACCTCATTAAAAAACATAGGGGTTTGATAGAATCATGTGACTGCTTGTGCAGCTCTGAAGGAACTGTAGGTTTTGCCACACAGACAGCAGACAGGCAGTAACTGAAAATCCAGTAATGAAGGAGGCTCTCTCTCTCTCCCCCAGAAAATATCAAGAGAAGATCCGGCTGCAACTAGGAACCCCCACCGCCAAGCCTACCGACCGGCATAGCCAGCAACCCGAGGATGAGAATCAACCACCACCCTTCTGCCTTCAGGAGCCCTGAGCAAAGCAAGCCAACCACTGTGCACATGACCCAGTGAGGACTTCCAGACCACAACTTCAGCTGAGGGCTATTGGACTTACATACTATATTTAAATTCCATTTATTCCGGACTTTAATCCAACCACCAAATCTGTTTCCCTCTGTAATCTATTTGTATGTGTGACTCTCGTGTGAATGTGTGCGTGAATGTGTAGCGTATTTTTAGTATTTTAAATCGGGTTAGAGTATTAAGTGTAATAAATTTACCTCTTTGTTTAAAATTAAAAAAACCTGTTGATTGACTCTTTTGCAATCATGTTCGAGGAAAGGGAGCAAACACTCACTGAGGTGGTAAGCTCAACCATTGTGTTAAAACAGGATAAATCCTGTTGCCGACAAACAAGAGAAGGGGCGAAAGGGGAGCCTGAGACCCCTCCTCATCTGGCCATAACAGATGTCACTCCTGTTCTCAGCATCTTCCTTTTTGGCCTGAGGAGGGCCCCCTGTGTTTCCAACTCTCGCTTCACATTCACAGCTGATCATCCTCCTATCACTCTCCCACCTTCTATCCTTTTCAAGTTTTTGGAGATGACTCGGGAAGGGTTTCCCTTGGGGCAAGGGCTTGTGAATAAATGCATAATCATCAGCCAGGAATGTGGCCTGCCTGGCTCCTGGAATCTTTATTTCCTCCATGTGTTTTATTATGGAAAGGGAAGTGAGTTTTTGAGCTCCTCGAGGAGGATCACCTCTCTAAGGTTTTTGTAGGTGGACTCTATCTTAAGTGCCCATTTCTATCAGTCGAAAGTGAGTTGCTTAATCCTTTTGAACTTGATGTAAGTTTGTTCAGGCTTCTTTCAGAGAGTTTGGAATTTTTGGTGGCACGCCTCCGGTACCAGCTCATATGCGCTCAGGATAGCATTTTTAGTCATCTCATAATCTGATGACCTCTCATCGGCAACAGTGAATAAACCTAATGGGCTTTTTATGTCAGTTTGCTTTGCAATAACAGTGTCCAGCTATCTACTGGCCACTTCAACTGTTTTGCAAGCTTTCCAAAACAAATGAAAAATGCTTCAACATCCCCTTCATTGAACTTTGGTATCAACTGGGAGAACATTAAGAGCTCAGCACCCGGTCCTGAGCTAGGGGTATTTCCCTCACTGAAGGTTCCTTCACTGGGTACATCTGGTCTTCCCCTATTTAGTTCAAGCTGCCTTAACTCCCTTTGGGAAGCCCTTTCTTTTTCCTTTTCCGAGAATTCTCTCTCCTCTTTCGCTCTCTGGAAAGTTCTTTCTTTCTCCCTTTCCTGAAACACTCCCTGCTCTTTCTCCTTCTGGAATTCTAATTCTAGTCTCCTCTTTTCTAGTTGTACATTAACTAATGTTACTTTGTCTGTTTCAGATTCTATGCCTGTCTCCAGTTCTTCAGTGTCAGTTTTAAAATGGTTGGCCATGAGTTTTAGGATTTCAGGCTTCTTAGCTTTTGGGTGGATAGTAATCTCTAACTGCCCAGCTACATTCCTCAACTCTTCAACAGATAGGGCCTTTAAACTGGCCCAAGTTACTTCACTCTGTTCTAGGAAGGTACTGGCCTCGAATGTGGACATTTTAGTACTCGAGCACTGAAAACTACAAGAAAACCTGTATTGAAGTTTTAAAATTATTGCTAGGGATCAGTTTGGTTTCCCACTTCCAATTTCCCGTTTGTGTTTGTGTTTGATCCCAGACATGAGCCCCACATTTCTGTTATGGTAAAATGAGGAGGGGTTGAAGGGCTTCTCTCTTTTCCATCTCCTTGTTAGACCACAACAGGGTTAATTCTTTCTTAAAGTGGATGCACTGACCAATTCAGTAGGTGTTTGATTACTTACTTGCCATGATCATAACAAGAACCAATTGGACAGGTTTTCTTGAGTTAAGAAAGAGGTTAACTTTATTGTACCTAAACTGAACTAATAAAATAATAAACAACGTGCCAAGTTTCACTCTCACACACACACTAGAGCTTTACACACACAGAGATAGGTTACAGAGTGGGGAAAAGTAGATTGGTTAAGTTAGAGTCCATAAAAAAAGGTAAACAGTCTGTGAATTTTGGTGATTCGGCTGGCTTCTAGCTGTCTTCAGTGGTCCTGAGGCTTTTAGTTTGAAAAGGTAGATGACTAGTTCAGTGAGTCTCTTGGAGATAGCGATGCGGATAATTTCCTCCAATGGGGTTTCTGATTGTAGCTGGAGTATGTAAAAGTGGTCAGTCAACAAGCAGGATTGGAAAGCTTTCAAGCTGGAATGGAAAGAGGGAAAGAGAGCGAGGGATCTCCACTTAGGGTCTGCTCATGTCAGAGTCCAAAAGCTTCTCCCTTTGCTGCAGCAAAAACACCAGCTTAAAACCACAGAAATGGAAGGGCTTGTAACAGGACAGCTACTCAGTCAGTCAATCATAGCAGTTAGCAGTTTCTCTCTCTAGCTAAAAGAACAAGAATAAGCAGTTCTTTTAAACTTCCTGGGTAATGGTTCTTGCTGGGATATTAGCAGACATTTCTTCTCTCTCCTCACAAGCACTACAGTGTAGGATACAGTGTTGCAAATTAGGTGATCATCATAAGCTGAAAGGATGACTTTGCTGGAAGCTTATCTTTTTAAAATGTCTTTAAAAAAAAATACATTCAGATCTCCAGTCAGTGGATTAAAGAAAATTATCATTCAACAAAACACATTGGCATAACAGTATCCAATCCTGCCCTTTTTTGAGCCAGGTCTCCGTTATCACCACAGTATCGTATTTCCATGTGGCTTTTAGTGCCTGCAGCTCACGAACCTTACTTACCATGCTTCACGTATTTACAAACATGCACTGTAAACCTAATTTAGACCTTGATGTATTCTCTCTTAGTCTGACCTCACTTAATACCTTACTTTTTCTTTCTCTATTAGTATCTGTCACCCAATCCTTTGTATGCCTTGTTTCCTTTGATCTTTCCTTCCAGTCACTTTATATGTGTGGCATTCCTTCATTCATTAAGCATACAGTATCAGAGAAGCCAGAGGTAAAAGTGGGATCTGACTGTGGAGAGGAGAGGCTCCATGGAAGGTGGCTCCTAGCTCTCGAGCCTCTGAACTCAAATCTTTTGGGGTCCTGCTCTCAACAGAAGGATGCTACATAATAATTACATGCATATGGATGCACTGAGGACCATTCCAAAGGATTTGGAAAATACATACATGCATACATAAATACTCGTCCCCTCGAGCCTGCTCTGCCATTCTAAAAGATCACTGCTGATCTGTTTGTGGACACAAAACCACTTTACTGCCTACACCCTGATACCCTTTGACTTCCTTGTTTGCCAAGAATCTGTCTACCTCTGTCTTAAAAACATTCAATGACCCTGCCTCCACCACTCTCTGGGGAAGAGAATTCCACAGACTCACAGCCCTCTGAGAGAAAATAATTCTCCTCAGCTCTGCCTTAAATGACAGGGGTCATGGCAAAGTTCAATGCTATCTTCAATATCAATATCCAATAAAAATTCAACACAATGCAGTGCAACTAGAGCAGGTGGTAGCACCCCATCTGTATTTGCCACTTTCTGCCAGAACACACCACCCCATCTCTGACACTGAGGCCTCCTTAACCACAGGCCTACAGGCTATTTATATTGGAAAATGGCTTCTGTGAGCTTCAGGGCATTAACTCTCATAGTCTGCAGAATCTAACTGATACCATCAGGTCTACCTGCCTGCTAATCAATGGACATTCAGATTCAGGACTCAGCACATGTGGCACAGCAAAAGGCTGTCTTGATGATAGAATCCTTTTTCCTGGTGACAGCTCATATGGCCTTTCTAACCAGCCCCTCAGATGTTAGGATACAGGACCAGGCTGCCCACTCATCTGCAGTGCCAACCAAATCTCCTAAAAAGTTTTCCCACGAGTCAGAAGCCACATGATATGGTCAACTCTGTCCCAAGAGATCCAACGTTAGCTCTGCTTCTCTTTCCACAGCTGCTGCCAGACCTGCTGAGTGGTTCCCGCATTTCTTGTTTTTATTGTCCATCTCTAGTTGCTCTGAGAATGTTTGATACAACTGAATGGCTTGCTCGGCCTCTTCAAGTGGGCAGTGAAGAGTCAATCACATTATCCTGTTGTTTGTAGACAGGCCCTTTGGCTGACTGGCACATCTTCCATCAACAACCTATTCTACCAAAAATTAGTGTGCATTTTAAAACATTGTTACTTGACATATCTGCTGTAAACAAATTCTGATCTCATATGCCAGAATATTGCCTATTTTACCTGAAAAAACGGGAATGTTGTGCCCCATCTTATTTATTTAATTTAATTTTGCATTCTTTCAATCCCCAGCCACAACTTTCGCTCCTTTTCTCAAGGTGCTGACTCATGCTGTGATATGATTCCATTTGTGTAAGCTTTGTTTCGTACCCTGCACAAGTGCTTAGTCTCATATGTGAGTTGTGTGACCTTGTGAAAAGCACTACAACTCTGCCCAATTCAATCCATTGGCACCACAGCAGAACATTATTCAGCCTCTGCAAACATGCACTTTCCAGGAGGGATCAAAGGATAGTGGTCAGAAAGTTTGAACCCTGACTGATTTTCCTCATGTTTAGCTCAGGGACACTAAGGCCGAGTGTAGTTCTCCTAACACTATTTTGGCTGAGATTAGCCAACTTTCTGCATTGACTAGTGTTACGACCAGGTGATAAAGGTGTCTAGGGGTCTGTTACTATCCTCACCTGCTCTTATTGTAACAAGGTTTAATTTTAAACACACTGCGTTTTGAGCTCCCCCTTTGTGAATCCTTATTCACAACTTTCCAATTATAAGGCAAAGAAATGAGCACAAACAGGTTTTCTTTGGTTTAAAGAAGAAACATGAAATTTATTAAACCTTAAACGCTAATACAGTTAATGCCTACAGATATATGACACGCCCATGCCAGCATGCACACGCAATACACACATGCAAATAGGGACAGAAAAGAGCAGAAGGAAATATAAGTAGACCAGTTTGAGGCAATCTCTTGTTACTGTGCTTCGAGCTCGCTGTAGTCCTTGGTTGAAGATATGGTCTTGTGTTTCGTTGGGGCTCAGTGTTCCTTTTAAACCTTGTTCACTTAGGAGACTTTTTCTCTCTTTGAGTTTACGTATCTTCAATCGTTTCCGAAGCTGGTGAAAGCGATATGAGGGCAAAATGGAAAGAGGTCTTATCAAACCAGGAGCCAGGAGCTTTCTGAGTTCAAATCCTTTGTTGGAAGTTCAAATCTCAACAGCCAGCTAGCCATGTGACTAAAACTGGTTTGACCACTTCTTCTGTGTATTGGGGAAGCAACGACTGGGTCCCTTTTGTTCCAACACTGCTAGTACGATGAAAATGTCCTTCCCGTCAGGGGCTTGCAATTTTAAGGTTTAGTGTTCATGTGGCAAAATCATGTGTGCCTCAGTCTTGGCTGGTGGGGAGTTTGCCTGACACGAGGAAAGAACCAAGGACTTTTCATGCTTGCATAGCTTAGTTCCAACGAAACAACAGATACCATAAATTAATGTAATACATTTTATAGAAACATAGAATGGTTACAGCACAGAAAGCGGCCATTCGGCCCATCTTGCCTATGCCAGCATTTTGCAAGAGCAAATCACCTAGTTCCAGTCCCCTGCCTTTTTCCCATAGCCCTGCAAATGTTTATCTCTTCAGACAATTATCCAATTCTCTTTTGAAAGTCTGGATTGAATTTGCCTCCACCACACTCTCAGGTAGCACATTCCTGATCCTAACCACTCGCTGTGTAAAAAGGTTTTTCTTAATGTCATCGGTGCTCCTTTTGCCAATCATCTTAAATTGGTGTCCTCTGGTTCTCGACACATCTGCCAATGGGAATAGTTTCTCTCTAACTACTCTCTCCAGACTGCTCATGATTTTGAATACCTCTATTAATTCTTGTCTCAATCCTCTTTTTAAGAAGAACAGACCCAGCTTCTCCAATCTATCAATGTAACTGAAAACCTTCATCCCTGGAACCATTCTCGTAAATCTTTTCTGCACCCTCTCGAATGCTTTCCCATCCTTCCTAAAGTGCAGTGACCAGAATTGGACACAATTCTCCAGTTGAGGTTGAACCATTCTTTTAAGGTTCACCATAACTTCCTTGTTTTTGTACTCGATGCCTCCATTTATAAAGTCCAGAATCTTGAATGCTTTATTAACCACTTTCTCAAACTGCCCTGCCAGCTTCAATAATTTGTGTACAAATACACCTAGATCCTTTTGTTCCTGCACCCCTTTGAAATTGTATCCTTTATTTTGTATTGCCTCTCCTCATTCTTCCTATAAAAATGTATCACTTCACACTTCTCTGCATTAAATGTGAATGGTGGTGGACAATTAAACAACGAACTGGAGGAGGTGGCTCCACAAATATCCCCATCCTCAATGATGGGGGAGCCCAGCACATCAGTGCGAAAGATAAGGCTGAAGCATCTGCAACAATCTTCAGCCAGAAGTGCCGAGTTGATGATCCATCTCGGCCTCCTCCTGAAGTCCCCAGCATCACAGATGCTAGACTGCAGCCAATTCCATTCACTCCGCGTGATATCAAGAAACGACTGAAGGCACTGGATACTGCAAATGCTATGGGCCTTGACAGTATTTCGGCAATAGTACTGAAGACCTGAGCTCCAGAACTTGCCACGCCCCGAGACAAGCTGTTCCAGTACAGCTACAACACTGGTATCTACCCTGCAATGTGGAAAATTGCCCAGGTATGTCCTGTACACAAGAAGCAGGACAAATCCAACCTGGCCAATTACCGCCCCATCAGCCTACTCTTAATCATCAGTAAAGTGATGGAAGGCGTCATCAACAGTGCCATCAAGCGGCACTTGCTTGGCAATAACATGCTCATTGATGCTCAGTTTGGGTTCCGCCAGGGCCACTCAGCTCCTGACCTCATTACAACCTTGGTTCAAACATATACAAAAGAGCTGAACTCAGGAGGTGAGAGTGACTGCCCTTGACATCAAGGCAGCATTTGACCAAGTATGGCATCAAGGAGCCCTAGCAAAACTGAGGTCAATGGGAATCAGGGGGAAAACCCTCCGCTGGTTGGAGTCAGACCTAGCGATAAGGAAGATGGTTGTGGTTGTTGGAGTCAATCATCTGAGCTCCAGGACATCACTGCAGGAGTTCCTCAGGGTAGTGTCCTAGGCCCAACTATCTTCAACTGCTTCATCAATGACCTTCCTTCAATCATAAGGTCAGAAGTGGGGATGTTCGCTGATGATTGCACAATGTTCAGCACCATTTGTGACTCCTCAGATACTGAAGCAGTCCATGTAGAAATGCAGGAAGACCTGGACAATATCCAGGCTTGGGCTGAGAAGTGGCAAGTAACATTCGCGCCACACAAGTGCCAGGCAATGACCATCTCCAACAAAAGAGAATCTAACCATCTCCCCTTGACATTCAACAGCATTACCATCGCTGAATCCCCCACTATCAACATCCTAGGAGCTACCATTGACCAGAAGCTGAACTGGAGTAGCCATATAAATACCGTGGCTACAAGAGAAGGTCAGAGGCTAGGAATCCTGAGGCCAGTAACTCACCTCCTGACTCCCCAAAGCCTGTCCACCATCTAAAAGGCACAAGTCAGGAGTGTGATGGAATACTCTCCACTTGCCTGGATGGGTGCAGCTCCAACAACACTCAAGAAGCTCA
This sequence comes from Heterodontus francisci, assembly GCF_036365525.1. NCBI lineage: Eukaryota > Metazoa > Chordata > Chondrichthyes > Heterodontiformes > Heterodontidae > Heterodontus > Heterodontus francisci. The sequence continues at coordinate 105,040,229 of NC_090372.1, read as the reverse complement.
ACACCATCCAGGACAAAGCAGCCCGCTTGATTGGCACCCCATCTACAAACATTCACTCCCTCTACCACCGACGCACAGTTGCAGCAGTGTGTACCATCTACAAGATGCACTGCAGCAATGCACCAAGGCTCCTTAGACAGCACCTTCCAAACCCGCGACCTCTACCAACTAGAAGGACAAGGGCGGCAAATACATGGGAACACCACCACCTGCAAGTTCCCCTCAAAGTCACACACCATCCTGACTTGGAACTATATTGCCGTTCCTTCACTGTCGCTGGGTCAAAATCCTGGAACTCCCTTCCTAACAGCACTGTGGGTATACCTACCCCAAATGGACTGCAGCGGTTCAAGAAGGCAGCTCACCACCACCTTCTCAAGGGCAATTAGGGATCGGCAATAAATGCTGGCCTGGCCAGCGTCGCCCGCATCCCATGAATGAATAAAAAAAAAATTCATCTGCCATCTGTCTGCCTATTCTACCAGCCCGTCTATGTCCTCTTAAGTCGATCACCTAGTAACAGCTAGAGCCAATTATTAAATTAACAAGAGCCTGACTCTGAGCAGGTGTGATGGCCATCCAGGGTTAAAAGCAGGAGTCTTGTAAGGTTTTGTTGTGCAGAAACAATAGAGGACCTTGGAGGCAGAAGCAGAGATCAACAGCCAAGTTCTCTGCCTGATGAGGGATCAAGACTGAAAAGAGAGGACTGGGTCACTCTGCAACCAATACACCAGGAAGCACACCTGTGAGAACGGTAAAGTTATATTCCCAAGTTTGCTAAGTATAAATCTACTTTTAATTGTTAAGTATTGTTTTACTCTCAATAAACCTTTTGGATTTATTAATCAAGTATCCTATTGTCTTAATTGGTAAGACTGTCCGCAACAGACCTTCAGTGCAGTCTGAGGCTGGACCTTCTAGGCCCAGAACTGCTCAAGATCAACCTCCACGTTCAACTGCAGTGTCCGTCACTGAAAGTCAGCAGCTTTCCACCAGTCATGCTGCAGCCACTGTGTAGTACTGTGTCGGAACACGAGGACAGGCAAAAGTATCCACAAGACAGGCACTAAGGGAATACATAAGAGTGATTAGTTGATGTCTGCATGTAATATGGCATGATTTCATTTATCTATTTGGTCTGGAAGACTTATTTCCTGGTGGCTTTTATTTTTGCATTGCGGTCAAGACTACAATATATTAGCCAGTGACTGAGGAAAGATAAGGAGTATGGGACTGTTGGTGAATGGGGAATTAGGGTTGCAGTTACTGATATCAGATGTATTCTTCATGTACAGCCTGGGCAGAAAGGAGCTATCTAGTTTTCTGCCTTCTTTCCTCTTCAGCTTCCTCCTCCTCCCTTTTCTAGCAGCTTGTCCTGCTCTGTGTTTTCTCTGCTCATTCTCCAAGTCTTGCTCTATTCCAAGGGAAAGATCTACTAGTGCACCCGTGTTTGGCAGCAACTGGCTTTTGCTGAAACCTTCAAGTCAAGAAAAGGTCCTGCAGCACTTGCCACACCACTCCCTGTAGACTTCTTCAACTTGAAAGACGTATGGAAAGCACCAAATACTTATAGAATTATACTAACAGCCAGAAGAAATCAACCAGCAACTAACCTGTAAGTAGTTGATGATCCCTTTCAATAACACTGGTGGGATTCCTTCCTGCTGTTTAAAGTGTGTTCAGCTGTGTGAGACTTAAAAGGGCATCGGCTGGACCATTGAAAACTCCAAAATAGCACTAACGGTATCAAATCAGGTTGCACACTGATTGACGTCATGATCTACCTGCTCTGCATTCTTATGGTGGACATTAGCTGAGCGTGCATTAATGCCCTCAACCGAGATGGTGTCCAGCGTGACGCGTGGCAGAAGCAAGCACATGCACAGCGGGCGCCATCTTAGTCCCTGTAAGGCACCTGTCGCGCCCAAACATTGGGCACCACCTTACCCAATATCATGCCCTTGGATTCTGAGTTCCAAGCCAATATCCTGTCCCTGGATTCTCAATTAAAAGATCCTGTTAAACATTGTCAATACAATAGGTACTATATATGAAATAACGATGTCTCTTTCTATCTAGTACCTTATTATCTCGGGCAATAGGAAAGATTAAGGGACACTTAATCTTGAATCACTTTTTCTAGATATCCATTCACCTTACCTCTATCTCTACATATTCATGTAGTCTCTTGCAGGTGGCGGAGAATGTTTCAGATGTCCCAAATTCAAAATACCAGAATTTGTTCTTCATTCTAAAAGAAAAGGACACAGCAGTTTACTTCATGCAACTAGTTCTTAGAAAGAAATGCTTTGAGTAAGCATTAATCAAAAAGAGTTGGCCAATAATCAGTCCAGAGCATCCAGCATTAAGGTACTTTTTGATTATTGAAATGTAGCTGTCAGCACACACACCAGTCTTCTGGCATCAGCTGGATCAAGAAATACAATAGCATCAACTGACCTTGTTCTAGTGACAGTGGCAAGCCCCCCCTGGGTTTTACAGGCTTTATTAGCTGCCACCAGCTTTGCCAGCTCTACTGCTCAGAGTCTCATGAAGAATTGGGTCAGGTGGGCACATAAAGAAGGGACAGCAGTGTTAGGAGGCCAGTCTAATCTCCTGAAATTAGAGCTGCAAATTCAAGATCAGCAAAGTAGGCCAAAAGTGATCTTGGAAGAAGACAACTCAGCCCTAGAAAACTCGACAGTTAGCAAGTTCAGTAGGGGACCATGGAGGCCATCTTATAGTGTGCACATAACTATGTATATCAGCTAAGGGTAACTTACATTTTATAAATCACATACAGGAGTTTTATATCTCTAAGATATTCAAAGTATAAAATATTTGTGTCCTATATGTAGGTGTTCATGCATCATTTACCCCTACTGTCACTTTAAGAGCATTACCGAAATAAAAGCTATTCCTCTTTTTATATGATAAACTGTTTTTACAATGATGAAAACTAGCTCCAAGTAAGATCTCTCATAAGAAAGGGGAGGGAAAATACACTGTTTAAAACGCAACACCAGAAAGGCTGCTGAAATTGCAAAAGTCAGTTCGGGACTCTGCATTTCAGCATTCAATGATGGACTGCACAGCCTCACAATGTTCTTAGTAATGGTGAGTGAGAAACTATACTGCCCGACATCTACTGTATAAACAATTGGACTGAAGTTGATTTTCTGATGACATGAAGCAGATGTTTGTTTACCTACTTTATCTTAGAATCTCCTTTTGTGAATTGTCTGAAATCAATTTAAATACTTTAATTCACTATCTGTAGCTTCTTTTTGGACATCCTATTTTCAAACTGACTTTTTCCATGACATAAATTGCTTTAAGTTACGTATTTTTCTGTTAAACCAAATGCATGTGTGAGTTTCCACTTCTAAGATCCTGCCAAAGTGTGCATATGGCCCCACATGTAGGTAACGTGTGCAGCTAAGGAGATAATTTATGGTGCTTGCTGTGCTAAGCTGTCCAAAGGGTTAGGGACTTAGTCAATGTTGGCAGCAAAGTACACAGCAGTTCAGCATTGTTCCATCATTAAAATCTAAATGTCCTAGAAAGAGAATCAATATTTCTAGTCAGCCTTCTGGCTACTGTTTAGCCAGTAGGTATGGATTACCTTTGGCTTCCTTAGTTCCTCTGGGAGTATTGTAACCCCCGGGAAGCAAAAATGAGTTTGCAGCCTAGTTCAGCTCACTGCTGAACATTTGAATAGTTGATATTGTATACAGTCAGTGCTTTGTATTACAGGTTAGCCTTGTCATCGGTCGACTGTTATAGGGTGGCAACATTCTACTTAATCTTTGCACACTACATGTGGTGCATGTCTTATTTACCAAGGAAAGATTCAGTCAAATTAAAATACTTCAGGTGGAAGAAAGTATCATGCTATTGATATCTTATGGATTTCTGAGTGAACTGAGTTAGCAGATTAAAAAAGAAAAAAAGTCTAAACAGAATATATGACTTTGTATTTGTCTGTTTTATCAATTAATGTTAACTTAATTGCTGATTGTGGTTACAATAACACCAAAGGGTGAATAATGTCAATGCTTTCACTAAATTCGGGCTTCAAAAACACATTTAGAGCTCCTTTAAGGGAAGGATAATGCTGCTGGAGTTCGTACCCATTAACACTAATAGATGTTTGTTGTGCTGTTAAGGAAGGTAAGGCAGTCAATGGTTACCTTAGGGACAGCACTGAATCGGATCTCTACTATACTGGAGGGGTACAAGTCAATTACAATTTTTTCAACTTGACCTGAGCTTGGTCCAATCTATCATTGTGAACGAGGTGTGTAACAGTTGGGTTTTGCAGTTCAAGTCTTTATTATCACAGAACGAGAAATTTCTTCTGCTCCCATTCTCAAAGGACTTGCTGAGGAAGTTAGATCAGGAATAGAAACATTAAAGCAAGTTGTGAACAGAGATTAAGAATTTAGGAAGTGGAAATATGCTGGAATGATGTTTCAAAGATACAAATATCAGTTGGCTTCCTTGACTGCTTAGTAGGAAAATGCACCACTCTGTGTGATACTGCATCACACAGGTCAAGGAAGTCTCAATTTAACCATTATTCTGTCGAGGGTTCGTACTCTTGGCTGCTATCCAATTGTGCCTCTTGGTGCACCTGTTTAGAAGGAATCAGGCTTGACTGTGACTCCCTCACCATAATATCTCCATGGTTGGACAGTCTGCTAAATTCACAGTTTATGAGCATACACAAAGACTAGCTACAATACTAGCCAGAATTTTATTCATGCGGCAGGAGCCCCGATAATGGGCCCAAAAGCTGGGGGCAATCCTGCCTCAGCCATTTGTGGGACCATTTGACCATCCAGCAACTAATTAGTTGCTATCATCGCTCTCGTCCCTTTAAAGGATGGGTACCTATCCCCAAAAGCTGCTAACCAAGCGGAGGGACTGTGCCTGAAAGAGAGGACACCATGGAAGCAGGCAAGTGGGGTCTGGCGATGTAGGGAGTGCGGTTGATGAAGCCTGGGTGGGTGGGTGTTTCTTGCTGCTGCAGCTGGGGGGCCCCTCTTTGAGCCAAAGAGTGCCCGAATAGGATGGTCCCCTCACTGAGCCTGCAGGGAGACCACCAGGGTTTACCAGGCAGTCTCCCCATGTGGTGGAGGGCCAACCCATCACTGATAAAATGCCAGTGCTGGTGGGAAGAGGCCTTAATTCACCACTTAAGTGCCTCAATTGGCCTCTGGGTGGGAGTGTTGTCCTCCACCTTCCCTGTCGCTGGTAAAATGGCATGGTGATGGAAGACGATGACCACTCCACCCTCCGCCATCCCTTGCCATTTTACAGGATGACTCTGCCTCTCAGCCCATCCCCAGAGGGCTAGTAAAAGAAGAAAGGAGATGTGATTATGAGATCCAATTGGGAACTGAGATAGCCAAGACCAGCTTTGTCAGAATGAAGGACTTGTTAACATCAAAGAAACTGAACCTGAATTTTCGGAAAAGAATGCTGATGTGCTACATATTGTCATCTATGTTATATGCCTCAGAGACATGGACAACAAACAAAGAGACTATTGATAAGTTGAATGCAATTGAGATGTGGGCATATCGGAGGATGTTCCGCATATCTTACACAGACAGAAAAACTAATGAAGAAGTGTTGGAAATGGCTGGAGAAAAGAGGAAATTAGTGCATAACATCAAAGAGAGAAAGATACAATATTTTGGTCACATCATTAGAGCAGAAGGTGCACAGAGACAATTATTAGAAGGAAAGATCGACAGAAAACGTAGGAGAGGGAAGCAGAGAAAAAATGGATGATGGATATAATGGACTGGATGCAGTTGTCCTATGCAGAATGCGTAAGGGCAGCACAGGACAGACAGAGGTGGAGATCCACGGCAGTCAACCTTCTGGGAAGAAGATGACATCAAAGAACGAACAAACATCCAGCCCAATGAGTTAATATATCCCAACTTGAGTAGCTTGCAGCACCAGGCCATTGTGCTGCATAAGTTATTTTTCTGTTCCAAGGAACCCTGGACAACAGATCTGTGCACTTTCTTAAATTCCTTCTCCACTCCCTGGATCCTTGGACATTTGATCATTGCACGATGTAAGTCATTCCTCCACTCCTAGCTTACTGAATATATGATGAATGTGCAGTTAGCAATTTAACAAGATTCAAAAGATAAATCAGAGCAATGCAAGATCTATGCTTCCTGGCATCGATGTCCCCTCAAGTCAAGGCCCCTTGTGATGACAGGATTTGAAGGTGCTTTCACTTGGCACTTTAAAGAATGCATTCACAATTTTGCTAAGTGGCAAAAGTATTCAGCACTTGAAGGGTTAAAACATGTCACTGATCTCCATCAAATTTCATGGCAATTAGAAAACAAAGAATGCAAAAAGACTTCATTCGTGCTGCCTATTGAAATAGTCCTAATTGGTTTGCACAAAACACTAGATTCATGCTCATTTCACCTCTGACATTTCAGCCCCAGATGGTCTAAATCATCAAATACATGCAAAAGCTTATAAATTACCAAAATCTAGATCTATTGGTTTCTTAAATCACAAATCCCATAAATTCTCCATCCTCTACTTTCTGCAGACAGTCACAACTTATTACGTCAAAACCTGAAAAGGTGTGATCTTCAGAACTCTTCCTTACAGTCTGGCACATAGTACACTGGGGATCTTTACAATAGTGAGGTGCCATTATGACTATATGGAAACATACGAGAAAGATTTTCTCTGTTCAGTGTTGCAAAATCATTAGCAGATTCTTTATACTTGCATTTCCAATTTTGCTGCAAAAAGCACACAGAGAAAATCACAGTTCCCACCCCCCCATACTACCACCCACCCACCACCACCTGCCCCCCCCGACCCCCACCTACCCCTGCACCCATCAACCCAGATTTGTTGAGAAATTTTAGGTCCTATTCCGTTTCAGGAGAAAGGCAGAGGTTCACCTAAAACGAGCACAGATCAGTTAAAACATTTCTGTGTTATTTTTGCTCAAAGCAAAAGCCATTCAAATTGCATTTTTAAAAATAATTTATGCTAAGAAGGCTGACATTCATTACCTAGTTGCCCTGAAAAAGGCGGGTCTTCACCTTGTGGCAGTTTGGTCCAACTGAATGGTTTGTTAGGCCACTTAAACGCCAACCACATTGGCGTGGGACTGGAATCACATATATGGTAGGTTGGATAAGGATGGCAGCTTTATTTTATTGATCAGCCAGTTGGGTTTTTAGAACAATATGACAGCTTTTACCTGATATCAGCTTTTAAACTGAATTCAAATTTTAAATTGCAAGAGTTGGACTTGAACTCACACTCTGCATTATTAGTCCAGGCCTCTGAATGACTTGCCCAGTAACACTGAGTACCACACCCTCATACAGGGAGAAGGGAATAAGTCCTGTTTTTCATCAATACAAATTTTGCATCCAGAGCAACTTGAAGCTGATGACAATAAGAACTTGACGATCTAAAGATATGAGTTTATGTTAAATTTTATTGCAATCTTTTTTACATTCCACGTGTTACGACCTCAATGAGACCGTTAACGTTAAAAATACGAGATATGAACCCCAGACCAATTTAAAGAATTACACACCAAAATTTCACATTTTAATAATTTTATTGTAACAATGAATATTAAAGAAATCCCCATTAACTAAAAAGTGCTTTGTAAGTAGCTGATACCCCAAATTATAAGAAAGGGTATTTTCTTTACTTATTAAACACTTGAAAACCTCACACCACACTTATGCGTTACATAGTTCTCTTCCATGGCGAAATCTTTTCAGTTAAAAGTCCCAAACTTCTCCCAGTCACAATGGGTTGGATCACCCGGACCTTTCTCAAAGTAAATGGACTCTTCACTCACTTCTCCGAGTACATTCGACCTGGACGTCTGTCAATAAAGTGATCCCTGGTGATCCGGTTGGTCTTTTTTTTCTCCGCAAACTTCAACGCTCAAAAACAGATGCAAGTATTTGCAGCCTTTTGCTGTATCAGTCTTCTCTGGGAGCAGGTGTTCCCTCTCTCTCTCACTTGAGGCTACCACCATTGGTTGTCATTCTTTCTCACAGCCTGTCTGCCTTCCGAAAATCTGATAAATTTAACTGAAATTAAAAGTCAATAGCTCATTGTCCTTTTCCGATATGCAAAGTCCACAAGTCTGGCTTCAGCAGCGTCATGCAGGCTTTCCATTGTTTCCAGGTGTTCGCAGCTGCCATGTGCATTTGCATCCTTGGAATCACTGACTCCTTGTTTGCAATCCAGAAGTCTGGGAGGTTGAAACCAATTGGTTTTTAGGTGCTATACCCCTGCAGTCTCTGTTTTTCAAAAAAAGTCTTTGATCTGTGTTCTCCGTTGTCCGGATAACCAAGATTTCTGTCTTATCTTTCAGCAGAGGTGATGTGAGGTCACCTGACTTCTCTGACTCCATCTTAAAATTTTAAAAATCACAGTTTTTAAAACATAATCATGTTACAAAGACCAGTGTTCAAAGCACATGTTTTGTTCTTTCTGTGTTTTGTCATCTTTTGCAAAATATAAGTGCAAATATGAGACATCCTATTAATTCGAGCAGTTTCCGAACCATCTGTTTGGAAATTCAAATTTTACGACAGTCGGATTTAAATTTCTCCACCATTTTGTAAATGAACAGCATGTAATGGTAATAACTGACTGTGTTAGCTTATATAAACTTGGACTGCTAAATATTTATCAGTCAGAACCCCTGGACTATGTAATGTTGGGCTGATTTTTACCAGCCCCTCAATGTCGTGGGTTGTGGCAGCAGGGGGCCCGTAAAATTCAGCAGGGAGAGGCCCGTTTTGATCCCCGATATAGAGAAGGGCCCGCTGCATATTACCGGCAGTAGGGGGACCTTGGTGCAGCCCCCCGATCTAAATATTTAAATGAACAATAATGAGATTTAAATTAACTTACCTGCAGGCGGCGGCCGTCCCACGCCGATTTAATGGCCGCTTAACGCACCTCGCGCGCCTACGGAACTCTGTATGGAGTTCCGAGGCGAGAACCTGGTGGGGACTGGGGAGGAATAAAATTTTCAGGGCGGGAGGGGTGGGGGAGCGGGGAAAACAATTTTTATTGGCTGTGGGGATGGTGGGAAGGGGTTGAAGGTCAAAGGGAACTAATTTTGGGGGGGAAGTTCGGGACTCTAATAAAAGTTTATTATGGGCAAGACGGCAATTAATATATAAATTACCCATTGGGGGGTGGGAGACAGGATTTAGAGTTGAAATCAAAATTTATTTTCATTTCCCAGAGATCAGGACCTTTAAATTTTAAGATATTACTGAAGGGCTTGAAGCCCTTTAAAAATGGTGCCTACGCGATGGCACCGGATGCCTTTGCCGGGGACGCAGCAGCCTCCCCTCTATGTCATCGGGGGTGGCTGCTTTGACCCCCTCTATTTATATCAGCCCCCATGCATAAAATTGTAGGGGCTGTGTGGTGACACTTCAGTGTTGGAAGGCCGCTGAGTTCAAAGCGCGCCGCCGCAGATCACAGCGCGTGAATAAAATCCAGCCCGTTTTCTCTGACAGCTGCAGCAAAGTGGATTCAAGAAAAATCTTCCTTATTCTTTGAATGATGCTGTCCTCCACATACTAATGAGCAGCTCGAGTTATCAATGGGGGAAATTATATGGACTGTCCCTTTAAAATAATGCTACATCAGAATACATATTATAAAAACCCTTCTTTTCCTATGCTTCATTTACTTTCTCTCAATTATAACAAACAACCTTTCAGAAGTTTGACATACTTTGCAGTGAATAGTCAGAAATCATGGCAGTTTAGTTCCCACAGCCAGCAATATTAAACACAATAGTACTTAACAGACATTAGTTTGCTGTGTAGTTGTTAACATCCAGAATAGTGACTACTGTACCAAGCTGGGTTTTTCAACTCTTTAAAGTCATTATATATACACACATACCAGCAAATTCTCACTAGATAATGTTTGTAAATGAAGTAATTATACCTCAAGACTGAAATCCCAGATCTGATCTTCCAAATTTCACTTTTGCAGTTAGATCTGGACAAAGAAATATATATGTCTATGAGACAAGCAGCCTTACAAATGCTACAAGAGTGCTATTTCTAAAGCAGTTCTACAGAGAAGCCACTGAACAGAATGAATGAAAATATTATTTTGCTAGAGTTCTACTGGTTTCACAATAGTGAAGTGCACTCAAATCATAATGTAGCTGACCTTAGCTTGCCAATAGGTTTCACCAGTATGCAAACATCAAGAGAGTCAAATAATTATCATGATTTTCCAATCTAAGGACATAGGTAATAGCAGCAGGTGTGGGCCATATGTCCCCTCGAGCCTGCTCCGCCATTCAATAAGATCATGGCTGATCTTCAACCTCAACTACACTTTCCTGCTTTATCCCCATATCCCTCGATTTCTTTAGTTCCCAAAAATCTGTTGATCTCAGTCTTGAATCTATTCATCGACTGAGCATCCAGAGATTTCTGGGGTAGAGAATTCCAAAGATTCACAACCCTCTGAGTGAAGAAATTTCTCCTCACCTCAGTCCTAAATGACTGATTCCTTATCCTGAGATTATGACCCTAGTTCTAGACTCTCCAGCCAGGGGAAATGGCATCTCAACATCTACCCTGTCATCTCTAGGATGAATTAGAACTCTCCTAACATCCATATTGGGATTTTTGCATTCTACTTCTTACAGAAGCAGAGGAGACAATGGACAGGAGTTGTGATGCAATACTATATTACAAATGAAAAGTTCAGAACATTGCTATATTTTGCATATGACTTCAATCTCCAAATGTCTCGGTGAGAGTCCCAGCTATGATTCTTCTTTGTATCCACTAGATTGCCAACCATATCTTTTCACAACCCCTAGACATCACTCAGCATCTCTCCCTGGCTCCAATTTTACTCGACTTAACCCAAAACCACATGCTTACATCAATAATAGAGGCATGCTAAATAAGTTTGACACATAATCCACAGTGCAGCTATTGTTACATCAGTGCACTGAATCGACTAGCAAAATTCCCTTCGGCAATCAACTTTAATTCAAAACTTGTGTATTTGCTATCCTTTTCTGTTAATCAAATCCAGAAAAAAGAGGTGCTTCATTTCTGTTTATAAACACAAGGCTTTCAATGTTTGGTAAAGGGGATAAGACCATTTTAATTCATTCAAACACTGGTTGGATATTGAATTATGTTTTCCAAGAGGGATATCTAGATCAAGCTGTAGGAAGTTAGAACAAATTTACAGCAGTTGGCACAAGTTCAACTCACTCCAGCTGAAAAGAAAAATCTGATCTTCCATGTCCCATTAACCCTGCACTAATTATTGTCATTGGCCCATCAGTGCTTGTTTATGATGACTCTGGCTGACAGAACACTGGGACACCCTGTTAAGTCCAGGACATGATGGGGTAGTTACTGGCACCAAATCATCTTCCAGTTACTTATGTATATTACAGGCTTCATTGGCTCATGAGCCATATATGGAGCATTGCACAATTACTGCTGTCAGAGAAATTAATTTATTTTTGTTTGATTTCATGAACCAGCTGTTCCACAGCAAATATCTTACAATCAACAGATTCAATGAACTGCTGCTTGAACCTTCTGAGCTCTCATGTATTAAAGTAATCTGAAAAAGTTATAGTTGAAAACACATCAATAGGACCATGCCAATGAGTGATGAGCAAAAATTAAACATTTCCAAGATGTCTATCACTGAGCAGATTTTTGGGGCGAATTTGCTCTCTATGCTGTGAATACAACAGGGATAACTTTAATGTTTGGTGATATCAGATCGGCTGCTCGCTACACACCTCGCCCGAAAATCAGATGGGTTGTACAACAGACGAATGGACTGATATCATCCCCTTCACATTATCACCAAAAAATAAAATTACCTCCAACTGTGCAAAGTTAATCAAGTTTTAGAACAGATTCCAATTTGTTTACATTTTCTCTTAAAACATACAATGACAAATCTTTTGAACCTTGGTGATGACCTGCAATATAAGACTTTTATTTCAATAATATTAAATAACTTAAAAAAATCATTTCTGTATTTTTGCTAATTAAGGCTTGCACGCACGTACATGCACACACAGCCACAGGTTGTTTTATTTAGCAATCAGAGAATCCAATATGAGGTATATAAACTGCATATCTCCATCTCACAAGATCTTAAAGGTAATTACCGATGAGGAAGGCCATTCAGTCGATCACAAATCATCCATCCGGCATGACCCTAAAGTCCTCCCATTGCAGAATCAAATTATTTATTCAATTATTCCAGTGTTTTTTCCTCCACTACTCTGTCCGGAGGTCAATTGCATACATTGATCACTTTGCATCCATATCCATTCTAGATTTGACTTTAATTAGTTTGAACCTGTGTCACCTTCACATGCTTGCAATTTAGTTCAAATAATTTTTTCGATTTATATTTTCCTATTTCCTATATGTTTACTATCTTATAGACTATCACCTCTCAGTTACCTCCTTTCCAGATTGAAAAGTTAAAACCCTCCAGTTTTTCTTCAGAATTCAGACTTTTAACACTTTGTGGCTGCTCTCTGCATTGTCTCCCACATTTAAACATCTCTCTGTGTCTTGGTGAAAGAACAGGACACTGAAGATGTGACCTGACTACATCCCACTACTTAACATCCTGCCGGAGCCGGAGAAGAGATGAAGACCACAGCGAAGAGAAATTGTGAAGGTAAATTTATGAGTAACCTGTGTTACCATCACAACAAACAAGAAAAGATGACATAACGCTAACATCCAATAAAGTTAACTGATGTTAAGTGTGGTCATAATAAATAACAACCAATTGACAAAATAATTGAGTCGAAGTGGGCTGAAAGCAACCATGAGGCATAAGCAAATGCGGGTGTCTACAGAGATGTCTAACAGCAATAAATACCATCACATAGTTTCAGTCCTCAGTGGTTCATGATCCTTCAACTAAGTAACAAGATGATTCCACAAAATAAAGACCAAACATGCACAATGAAGCTACTTGAGTTTCTTGTTCTGTGGTGCAAATGACGACTGCATGTATGATTATTATGTCTTAATTTTTCTTATAATTAAATGATGACCAACTATTGTATAAAATGTTAAACATGTAAGGGTGGATTTTTCTGACCCTTGTTCCTGGGAAACTCCCACTCAACTACCCCCCCCCCCACTCCCCACCCCCAGAATGTCCAGGTTTAATCAGGGCCTTTGGGTGCCAGCAGGTCCCATTCTTCAAGGACCAACATGCCACTGAAGGCCTGAGGGGCCTGCCAGAGAATGAGTCTTTTCAGGCTTTCATGAGAATATAAGATAGTACAGAACAAGAGAGGACCATTTGGAAAATTGAGTTCATACCCAAAGCACATGAATGTGCTAGAAATTCTGGTTGGTGCAAGGTGGAACTGCAGTGCAGGAGGTGGGAGGCTGGGGTCATTGCAATTTAAAACATAATTCACATCTTCTGGGTTTCTGTCCATCACGGTTGGACTTTACCTGTATAATTTAGGTTAGCTGAAAGCACACGAAGGATGCTGACAGGCAGCTCACTGATCTGGACTGGGGGAGGGAAATATGCAAGCCCTTCATGCCAGCAAACCAGAAATATTGCCCTGAAAGGTGTGCATGGCAATCTTGGTTTGGAGGAGGGAGCACTAAGCAATTGGCAGCTGATGGGAAGTTTCAGGGCCAGAAGCAGCATCTGCGCTACTTTGCGGACTCACAAACATCCTTATGTGGCCGATTTTAGAGTGGCCTTCAGTGAGCCCTGGTAATAGTGTGTTACATCCAGTACCAGTGGGTGGAGTGTGTGCAGCTGAAAATTACATTAGGGTTCTACAAATGGCATAGGATCCCGATTTCAATATTGCATGTTTTGGGTTGGAGGACTGGCTGCCTATTTCGATGCCAGCTCCGAAATCAAGTCAGGGAAGTCTTGGACAGACATTAGGAGGCAGGTTAATTAAAACATTTTTGTCTGCCTACCATCCCATTTTGTGTGAATGGTGCAGCAGACAAATTAAAAATCCCTCCCATTATGTGATTAAAGATAAACAGCCCTTTCCAAAGAAAAATCAACAGAAGAATATATGTATGCTATATATTAAATAGGATTTAATGAGAGCATTCTAGGATAAGAGTATAGACTTATTAACTTCATACAGTAACATCAAATAATTATCCTTCAGGTTAGTTAAAATGAGATGCTATGATGAGAAGGCTAATGTACTCGAGGCATCAGCTACAGTAGAAAAATGACCTTTCCTCACCCGTAACTCTTGTTGTTCTTGATAAACTGTAAACAAGCCACTTTTAGCATGCTGCTACTAGCTTGCTGGTCTTTGTGCTTGCGAACTGCCTTTGATGTAGTCAAGAAAAAGTGCTCCAGCATTGATCTTTTTTGACACTTAATACATCTTTCAGCATGATTTACTGCCTTATTTTCACACTGATTTCTCCTCTATCATAGGTGATAAATAATCACATACACATAACTAGTTTTTTAACGTTACAGTTTACCGATTAATATTTTTACATTGTGTCTATAATGGGATACATATAAAAAAAAGTCCAGCAGCAAATACTGCTATTCTTTGATATGGATTTAAATACAATCTGCTAAGTCAACAGTTAGTTCAATAAAATGGAGTTTTCCTTCATGCACATTCAGCAAAATGCATTTCTTTCCCATTTTCAAAAAAAACTACAAATCATTAAAGGGCCATTTCTGGCTGCTAACTATTAAATTAATACAGTGCAACATTTCTCAGGCTCTGTGGCGGACTTCAAATGTAATTTAGTCTGGATTTAATTTGTTTAATTAACTTGTTCTGCATCTCTAAATGAATTACTAAATCTATAATTTTGTGACTCTTCAATTCAAATGGGCAAAGACACCATTGCTACAATACACTCCTTTAGGTGTGTGATGCCAACAGTGATGATGTCACACTAACTGTTCCCCCTGTAACTGCCTTCAAAAAAAAGAAAACTACTCGTGTGAAATCAGCTCCACATTTCTTGTTTATTTTCTGTTTCAAATGTAGCGACTGCAGGTGACATTTCAGAATCATGTTTGAAATAATTTTTCTTATAAACAGCACTTTTATCTGGCAATCTATTTTTGCAGACACACACAATTTTTAGAATGCAAGTGGCCAATTTTCAGGTTGGCTTCGGTAATCAGTGGGAAGAATGATTGCGATGCCTGCCTGATGGTACTTTCATGGTTGGGCCTCATCAGAATAGAATTGGTAAGCTGCCTGAATGAGCATTTGCAGGAAGCTCAACGATTGAGTTAGAGGATGGAGTCCTCCACACAGCTGATTTGGAAGTAAGCACTTAAGGGAAGTGGAGGAAGTAAGCAAATATTTGAGGAGGGGCCACAGAGGGTCTGAAGAGTTTTGTGGGGCCAGAAGAAATATGCATGCTCCACTTGGCCACACAAACATCAGTCCCACAGGTTTTTATTTAGCATTTCCGGAGTGGCCTGCAGTGGTTTATTTAAGGATCATTGGTTTGGCCGCTCAATGTCTGAACCCACTCAGTGGAACACCAAAATTGCATTGCAATTGCAATAAATGGCCTTGGACCTCCAATTAAAATATTTTAATAAAGTCCCTGCCTGTTGCATAAGAACATAAGAAATTGGAGCAGGAGTAGGCCATTCAGCCCTTCGAGCCCACTCCGCCATTCAATGAGATCATGGCTGATCTTCTACTTCAACACCATTTTTCTGTACCATCCCCGTAGACCTTGCTGTTTTTAATATGAAGAAATCTATTGATCTCAGTCAAGAACATACTCAATGACTGAGCCTCTACAGCCCACTGGGTCAGAGAATTCCAAAGATTCACCACCTTCTGAGTGAAGAAATTCCTCCTCATCTCTGTCCTACATGGTCTGCCCCTTATTCTGAGACTGTGTCCCCTTGTCTAAACTCCCCAACCAGGGGAAATATCCTTTCCTGAATCTATCCTGTCGAGCCCTGTAAGAATTTTGCATGTTTGAATGAGATCATCTCTCATTGTTCTAACTTCCAGAGAATAAAGGCCCAGTCTATTTAATCTTTCCTCATAGGACAATCCCTCCATCCCAGGAATTAGTTCGGTGAACCTTCATTGCACTCCTTCTATGGCAAGTATATCATTCCTCAGGTAAGGAGACCAAAACTGCACACAATACTCCAGAAGCGGTCTCACCAAGGCTCTATAAAATTGCAGTAGGACATCTTTACTCCTATACTCAAATCTTCTTGTAATAAAGGCAAACATACCATTTGCCTTCTGAATTGCTTGCTGTACCTGCATGTTAGCTTTCAGAGACTCATGAACAAGGACACCCAAGTCCCTTTGAAGTGCAACACTTCACAGCCTCTCACCATTTAAAAAATACTCTGCATTTTTGTTTTCCCTACCAAAGTAGATAACCTCACATTTCTCCACATTGCATTCCATCTGTCAAATTTTTGCCCACTCGTTTAGCCTCTTCAAATCCCCTTGAAGCATCTTTGCATCCTCCTCACAACTCAAACTTTCACCTAGTTTTGTGCAATCTGCAAACTTGGAAATATTACATTCAATTACCATATCCAAATCATTGAAATAGATTGTGAATAGCTGGGGCCCAAGCACTGATCCCTGCAGTACTCCACTGGCTACAGCCTGCCCACCTGAAAATGACCCATTTATTCCGACTCTGTTTTCAGTCTACTATCCTGTTCTCACTCCATGCCAGTATATTCCCTCCAATCCCATATGCTCTAATTTTATTTACTAACTTCTTATGAAAAGCTTTGTGAAAATCTAAATATACCACATCCATTGGTTCCCCCGTATCTATTCTGCTAGTTACATCCTCAAAAAACTGCAACAGGTTTGTTAAACATGATTTCCCTTTCAGAAATCCACGTTGACCCTACGCAATCCTACCATTATTTTCTAAGTGCCCTGTTATCATATTCTTTATTATAGATTCTAGCATTTTCCCTATGACTGATGTTAGACTAACAGGTCTGTAGTTCCCTGTTTTCTCTCTCTCCATTCTTAAATAGTAGGATTACAATTGCCACCTTCCAATCTGTAGGAGCCATTCCAGAGTCTATAGAATTTTGAAAGATGATCACCAATGCAACTACTATCTTTATAGCCACCTCTTTCAAAACTCTGGAATTTAGATCATCAGGGCCAAGGGATTTATTTACTTTATGTCCCATTAATTTCTCTAGTACTTTTTTTTTACTAATATATGACTGCTTGTAATGGACCCACATTTGTTTTTACTAATCTTTTCCTTTTTATATACCTATAGAAGATTTTACGGTCTGTTTCTCTGTTTCTCGTTGGTTTACTTTCATATTCTTTTTTCCCTTTCTTAATCTTTTTCTTGGTCCTCCTTTGCAGAATTCTAAAATGCTCCCAGTCCTCATGCTTGCCATTTTTTGGCAACTTTATACAGGTTTCATGGAGGCACCTAAGATCACGTCGTAGGCACCAGCTGGACCTCATCGTCACAAGGAGAGCCTCTATAAACAGTGAAACAGGGCTGTGTTCTCGCACCTACACTGTTTGGGATCTTCTTCTCACTGCTGCTCTCACATGCGTTAAAGTCTTCAGAAGAAGGAATTTACCTCCACACAAGATCAGATGGCCGGTTGTTCAACCTTACCCATCTTAGAGCAAAGACCAAAGTACGGAAAGTCCTCAACAAGGAACTCCTCTTTGCTGACGATGCTGCATTAACATCACACACAGAAGAGTATCTGCAGAGACTCATCGACAGGATTGCGACTGCCTGCAACAAATTTGGCCTAACCATCGGCCTCAAGAAAACGAACGTCATGGGACAGGACGTCAGAAATGTTCCATCCATCAATATCGGCGACCACGCTCTGGAAGTAGTTCAAGAGTTCACCTACCTAGGCTCAACTATCACCAGTAACCTGTCTCTCGATGCAGAAATCAACAAGCACATGGGAAAGGCGTCTGCTGCTATGTCCAGACTGGCCAAGAGGGTGTGGGAAAATGGTGCACTGACACGGAACACAAAAGGCCAAGTGTTTCAAGCCTGTGTCCTCAGTACCTTGCTCTACGGCAGCGAGGCCTGGACAACGTATGTCAGCCAAGAGCGACGTCTCAACTCATGCCATCTTCGTTGCCTCCGAAGAATCCTTGGCATCAGGTGGCAGGACTGTATCTCCAACGCAGAAGTCCTCGAGGCGGCCAACATCCCCAGCATATACACACTACTGAGCCAGCGGTGCTTGAGATGGCTTGGCCAGGTGAGCCGCATGGAAGATGGAAGGATCCCCAAGGACGCATTGTACAGCGAGCTCGTCACTTGTATCAGACCCACCGGCCGTCCATGTCTCCGCTTTAAAGACGTCTGCAAACGCGACACAAAGTCCTGTGACATTGACCACAATTCATGGGAGTCAGTTGCCAGTGATCGCCAGAGCTGGCGGACAGCCATAAAGGATGGGCTAAAGAGTTGAAGAGACTTAGCAGTTGGCAGGACAAAAGACAGAAGTGCAAGGAGAGAGCCAACTGTGTAACAGCCCCGACAACTAATTTTATCTGCAGCGCCTGTGGAAGAGTCTGTCACTCTAGAATTGGCCTTTATAGCCACTCCAGGCGCTGCTCCACAAACCACTGACCTCTAGGCGCTTACCCATTTTCTCTCAAGACAAGGAGGCCAAAGAAGAAGACAACTCTTCCTTTGATCTAATACCATCCTTGATTTCTTTCGTTACCCATGGATGGTTTTTATGCATTAAAGGAACGTATTTTTGTTGTGAACTATGTATTAGTTCTTTAAATGTTAGCCCCTGCATGTCTACCGCCATACCTTTTAGCATCGTTTCCCAATCCACCATATCCAATTTGCCCCTCATACCTTCATAGTTTCCTTTGCTTAGATTTAAGACCCTAGTTTCTGATTGAACTACATCACTTTCAAACTTAGTATAAAATTCTGTAGTATTATGGTCACTCTTTCCGAAAGACTCCTTTACAACAAGATTATTAAATAGCCCTTTCTCATTGCATAATACTAGATCTAAAATAGCACATTCCCTAGTTGGTTCCTCAATGTACTGCTCTGGAAAACCACAGAATCAGAGAAAGTTTATGACACAGAAAGAGGCCACTTGGTCCATTGTGTCTGTGCTGGCCGAAAAACGAACCACCCAATCTAATCCCACCTTCCAGCATTTGATCCGTAGCCCTGCAGATTACGGCACTTGAGGTGCATATCCAGACCCCTTTTAAATGAATTAAGGGTTTCTGCCTCAACTACCCTTTCAGGCAGTGAGTTCCAGACCCTCACCACCCTTTGGGTGAAAAATGTTTTCCTCATCTCCCCTCTAATCCTTCTACCAATCACTTTAAATCTATACCCCCTAGTCACCGACCTCTCTGCTAAGGTATATAGGCCCCTCACAATTTTGTACATTTCAATCAGATCTCCCCTCAGTCTTCTCTGTTTCAAGGCGAACAGCCCTAGCCTATCCAATCTTCATAGCTGCATTTTTAAGTCGTAGCAACATCCTCATAAATCTCCTCTGTACCCTCTCTAGTGCAATTACATCTTTTCTGTAATGAGGTGACCAGAAATGCACACAGTACCCAAGTTGTGGCCTAACCAATGATTTATACAGTTCCAGCATTCGTTCCCTGCTCTTATATTCTATACTTCGACTAATAAAGGAAAGGATTCCATATGCCGTCTTAACCACCTTATTGACCCGTCCTGCTATCTTCACTGATTGGTGGTCATTCGCTCCAAGGTCCTTCACTTCCTCTACACCTCTCAGTATTTTCCCATTAATCTTGTATTCCTTTGCCTTGTTTGACCTACCCAAATACATCACCTCACACTTGTCCAGGTTAATTCCATTTGCCACTTTTCTGCCCATCTGATCAGACCATCAGGATCTTCCTGCAGCCTACAGCTATCCTCCTCACTGTCTGCCACATGGCCAATCTTTGTGTCATCTGCAAACTTCTTGATCATGCCCCCTACATTTATGTCCAAATTGTTAATATATACCACAAAAAGCAGGGGATCCAGTACGAAGCCCTGCTGAATGCTGCTGGAAACAGCCCTCCAGTCGCAAAAACACCAGTCAACAATTACCCTTTGTTTCCTGCCACTGAGCCAATTTTGTATCCACCTTGCTGCACCAATCTATCTTGCATACATTCCAAGAATTCATCCTCCACAGCATTAGTACTGAATTAGGTTTACCCAATCTATATGTAGATTAAAATCCCCCATAATTACTGTATTACCCTTGCTACACGAACCTCTATTTTCCAGATTTATACTGTGATTTACATTGCCACTGCTGTTTCGTGGCCTATAAACAACTCACACCAATGTTTTCTGCCCCTTGCTCTTTCAGGCAGGAGTACTAGCGGCTAATTTAGCAGCATGCTTGAAAATCTAGTCACTCAGGTCTTGGGCAACCAATGTGTACTAATTTATTAAAAATGGTCATCTGTCTACCACCCTGTTTAGTTAGTTAGAGATACAGCACTGAAACAGGCCCTTCAGCCCACTGAGTCTGTGCCGACCATCAACCACCCATTTATACTAATTCAATATTCCTACCACATCCCCACCTGTCCCTATATTTCCCTACCACCTACCTATACTAGGGGCAATTTATAATGGCCAATTTACCTATCAACCTGCAAGTCTTTTGGCTTGTGGGAGGAAACCGGAGCACCCAGAGGAAACCCACGCAGAACTTGCAAACTCCACACAGGCAGTACCCAGAATTGAACCTGGGTCGCTGGAGCTGTGAGGCTGCGGTGCTAACCACTGCGCCACTGTGCCGTCCCAGTCAAAAATGGCCTCCAATCTTTAACACTACATATCTCTTCAAGGGATAGTGCCTGGATGCCACCAATATGTGGTTCCTATAATGTGACATCTTTTAAAGAGAAAAATAAAAATATTCTAATACATATTTTACTTTTAAAAACACTTGGATTATATAAATTTTATTCAAGGAAAACAGGCTCCTCTTATCAGAAATAAGACAAACAATAACTTGTGCAAGAAATAACTTCTTGGTAGTTTTAACAGTCGAACCTTTTTCCCTACACTTCAGATGCAAGAACTAAGTAATCAAGCACATTACCAGACATTTTGGTTTGCACTTATTATGAGAATTGTTTTTTTAAAAAAGCTCAATGAACATACTTGATAAATTAGTTCAGGTAGTATTTGGACATTTAGGAAATTCTGAAATGTTAATTTAATTTAGTACAACAACATAAAAAGCACTAATATATTTCTGTGATTTATCATTGAATTCCTACTCTGCAATGAATGCCAGCTTCCATGAACACAGAAAATTAACCAAGGGTGTTTCTTTAAATATCAAGTATTTTACATGTTTTTAAAAGTATATTTCCCAACTTCCAAGAAAAGCAGAATAGAATAACTCAGTATTGAAGGAAGAATAAAAGGACCTGTCACTTTGATTTAAAATGATTTTTGAGAGGTAGATTAGGTGCGTTATTACAGTTTGCAGGAGGAACAACAGGAAAAAAACAGCTGTAGAAGGCAGACTGGATTACCAAGTCTACCATTGTCTGATGTATGTTCCAGAAACCCTAGCTGACTGAGAGTTTAAGTACTGGCTATACAGCATCAGGGACAACACCAAGGCATTCAACATTTCTGCTCTTACTCTTTGGCATCCTTGGGTTAATACAGAAAGTTGGAATGCAGCAGTCTTCTATTCCTTGTAAAAGCATGTAAGTTTGCCTTGAGCTCTGTCAACCCTGGCAGTACTGCTCTAGTTATAATCTTCCAGAGTACTGGCACACTGGCCTGTCTAATCCTGTAGAGCATAGATTAACACAGACATCTTAGCACAGGAGGAGACCATTCGGCTGTTTCCTGTCAAAAGTGAATTTGGGCTCCTCAAATGCAGATTTCACAGTCACATTTTCCTGCTTTCTCCCCAGTGCCTTTTATATACTTCTTCAAAAAGCAATTATCCAGAATCTATTTGAATGCTGCAATCGATTGAGCATTAAGCACTACTTCTGGCAAAGCATTCCACATTTCGATAATTCTTGTATGAAAACGTTTCTTCTATCTCTTGTATTGTGCTGATCGAAAGATCATGGCCTCTTTCCTTCATTTTACCTAACAAAAGAAATTATTTTTACTTGCCTTTTTAAAAAATCTATTTGAGCACTTCTACCAAATCTTCCTCAATATCTTCATTTCCACGGACTACAGCTTGAGTTGTTTCAGCCATTCTTCTTATCCCTAGCATCATTCTGATAAATCAACACTGCACTTTCTCTAGGTTTTTATATCCTATAGCAAGAAGCTCAAAAGTGCAAACGGCATTCCAGATGTCGCTTAATTTTATACAAAGTCATCATGGACTCCGCTTTTGTATTTAATCCATCCTGATATAAACCTCCCAAATCTCATTTACTTTATTAATAGCTTTTTTTTAACTTGGCCATCCACTTTTAAGAAATGATGGGAGTAATTTTTAACTTCACTGCCTGAGCAATAACCTGATCAATCAGATTGGCCACCCATTGTAGAATGCATTTGATTTTCACTCCTTGGCTCGAACTTGCACCCACAACCTTCTGACTCAGAGGCGAGAGTGCTACCAATTGAGCCCCGGCTGAGCTGAACATATTTGTGGCATGAAGAAAGGGCTGACTTTTTCCAGTAGTGGCGAGTTTCAAAAGCGACGGGAAGCACGCGTGAGATGTGTGCCGTGGAGCCGCAATATTTAGTGCGGTGGCTCATTTACATGGAGGGGGCAGAACGTCCACCCCCAATGACATAGAGGGGGCAGGCGCTCCGTCCCTGGCAATTGCGTCTGGCGACAACACGCGGGCGCCAGTGCCATTTTTAAAGTGCTTCAAGCCCTTCAGATCCATCTAAATTTTTAAAGGTACAGGTCTTTAAAAAATAAATTTAAAACTTTATTAGCAGTTTCAATCCCCTCTCCCACCACCACCCCATGATTTCTTTCTTTTGGGCCTCCTTATCTCGAGAGACAATGGATACGCACCCCATGATTACTCAATTTATTAATCGCCCTCTCCCCCCCAAAAAAAGTAAACTCTCGATCCTGACCTTTCCCCCTGTGAACCTTCTTCACTTTAACCTTCAACCCCTTCCCACCATCCTCTCAACCAATAGCAAGAGTTTTCCCTGCTCTGAAAACTTCACTCCTCGCCCCTCCCACCAGTGTTCTGGCTCGGATCTGAATGCGTGGGAGTTCCAGCAACTGACCGGAATATCAAAACAGGATGGCTGTTGCATCAATGTAGGTCTTTATTCATGTAATTTAAATAAATTAAAATATTTTAATTGAATTCCCATTGCTGAGTGGCGAAGGGCCACCACGAGGCCTCACCGCTGCTAGTAATATGGGGTGGGGCCTTCCCGGCACGAGGCCCATAGCGGGCCTCTCTGGAGGAATTTTCTGGGCCCCCCCGCCATGAGCCCTGAAGTCGAGGGGCTGGTAAAATCCAGCCCAAAGTAAAAGAGATTAAATCCATTACTGCCTTTGGGCCAGTTGCTGATGCACAACTACAGATCACATCCTGGAGCCTTCCAACAGAAAAAATCTAATTCTTCCTGTTTCTATTTCTCTAAATTAACACAGCTGTCAGAAAAAAAAACACGACTGTCCCAGCCTTTGATACATTTACTGTTTTTGTGGCCTTTTACCAATTGTCCATCAAGTTGAAACTTCCTGGTGCACGGACAGTACGCTCAGCATCTGCCAAAGGTATTTGTTATCTGTGTACTACTGCTGTCCTCCACACTAAAACATGAAGAGAGTAGTAACTCTCTTCTGCGGTGTTTTTTTTCAAACAGTCATGCTACATTGAACATTTTCAATCAAGAAGAAAAGCTGGTTGAGCCTTTTCCTGATCCAAAATATCTTTATATTTTTCCATAGGGAAAGACCAAAAACAGATGTATTCTACTTATGGTAATATTGGTATGCATTCAGTATGTATTGTGGAAAGATTAGTTATTGCGTGAAATCTACTTTGTTATTATTGCAGTAAAGCTGCATTATGTACTGTAATTAATTGAAGGTGATAAGCATTGCCACCTATGTAATGAAGCACCAATTAAAAAACTTAAGGGCAGAACTAATGGGGATTTACCCATTAATGATATTGCATCATATTTTTGTGTGGTAACTATCTGAACTAAAGGCAAAGTTTAATTCCTCTTATCTGTAAACGAAATGTTTGGCCACAATTCTGTCATCTACATGCATTATATGTACTAAGCAGGCGGTAATATTACTGCAGGCAGAACATTCAATCTTTAAAAGATACATGAATGTTTTAAATGGGCTAATGACTTTGCTATTATAGTGCACATTGGATTCTGCTGCAAATGTGCCAAGCAGTGCATCAATATAGAATAATAAAAGAGAAAACCATTCCAACGAGAGAATCTAACTATCTCCCCTTGACATTCAATGGTATTACCATCGCTTAATCCCCCACCATTAACATTCTGGGGGGTACTATTGACCAGAAACTTAACTGGACCAGCCATATAAATACTGCGGCTACAAGAGCAGGTCAGAGGCTAGGAATCCTGTGGCGAGTAACTCACCTCCTGATTCCCCAAAGCCTGTCCACCATCTACAAAGCACAAGTCAGGAGTGTAATGGAACACTCTCCACTTGTCTGGATGACTGCAGCTCCAACAACACCCAACACCATCCAGGATAAAGCAGTGCGCTTGATCAGCACCCTATCAACCACATTAAACATTCATTTCCTCCACCACTGGTGCACAATGACAGCTGTGTGTACGATCTATAAGATGCACTACAGCAACTCACCAAGCCTCCTTCGACAGCAGCTTCCAAACTCACGATGTCTACCACGTATAAGGACAAGGGTAGCAGATGTATCAGCACCATCACCTTCAAGTTCCCCTCCAAGCCACACACTATCCTGACTTGGAACTATATTGCCATTCCTTCACTATCACTGGGTCAAAAACCTGGAACTCCCTTCCTCAAGGGCAACTTACTCAACACAACTTTCTCAAGAGCAATTAGGGATTGGCAACAAATGCTGGCCTTGCCAGAGATGTTCACTTCCCATGAAAGAATAAAAAAACTAACCATTTTAGTTCTACATTTCTGCTTTAACACTAATTGAAAATCTTAGTCAATAACCTTTCTCTTTAGTGCCATTCTGTTCTACCTTTATAACCAATATTAAGTTTAATCTCCATCAAGCATGTCATATCATCCACTCTCTGAACTCTAGCAAGATGTCTGATCCTTATGTTATCCAGCCCATCATCCTCAAGATTCAAGCCTCCAAACTTATCTCTGTCCTATTCCATTTCTTCAATTTCTGTTATTCACAATCTGCCTTTCCACCTCCTTCAAAATTTGATTTTGTTCTTCATATTGTTATGAAAGTGATTCTGTTTTGTTAAAAATAATTTTTGAAAAGGAATTCATAGTTAAGCTAAATAAATGTGGACCAGGTTTTTTGTTTTAAAATGGAAGCCAACAAGGGGATAGTGAGGGAGCCAGCTTGGCAACAGTGTTGCTGTTTATCACATGGCTCAGGCTAGGCTTAGAGCAGAAACACTGGCAACAGAGGCAGAAAAGTGACAATCACTCCTTTGATTGGACAAACCCAGTTGCAACAAAGAACATATGGGTGGGCAGAAAACTGCCAAGCTGTTTGGTTGTTAGTCAGTGTGCATGTTTTACCTTCTGGAGGAAGAGACCAGATTCTTGCTGAATGTTTTTTAAAAGTTAAGTGCTGCTGAAGTGTCAAAAAGGGACAGAATAAGGAGAAAATTCCAAGGAAGAACAGAAAAACTACAACCCAGCTCGCTTTCTCGCAATTCCCTAAAGGACTCTGTGTAGTTCACTGAGAAATTGTCTTGTTTCCTTTATTTCAAGCAGGCCTGCTAAATTACTTTTCAACGCCTCCTGAAGAGACCTAATTTCTGGAAGATGCTAAAGATTCTGTCTACATGTGCTAGGAGGTTGGACTATGTGCTAGTTTGGTGCAATATGTCTCATCTGCTATTTTTCAGGGGTAGGTAAGTGATGTGCCCAGGGTGTTTCTTTTTGTCTGTAATAGAGCTCTGATCTAAAAATCCTTTTTTTTATTGATTTGGTTAACCGATGTGCATGTGTGTGTGAGTATGAAGGGACTAAGGTAAAGGAGTCTAGCAAAAATTTTATGTTGGATTTTTAAAAATTTGATCTATGTGATATTGTTTTATCTCATTACTAGTTAAGACTTGTTTTACAATAAACTATTAATTTTGTTGTTCAGTAAAGAAACCTGGTTAGTGTGTTCTATTCTGGGGAAATAGTGCATCAGGTTGATTGTGTCAGGAAGTGGGAAAACTTTAAAGAATATGTTGTGAACTGTGGAGAAATGGGACTGAATTAACAGTGCACTCTTCCACCTCAGTCACAACAGTATCCTTAAGAATCTCATCTCATTACTACCACCTGACTGCCCTTTCAGCTGTGCTTTCAAAAATTACAGAAGATGCTGTTTACTCTTATCCATCAATTTAAAAGTTCTGGCTGAATCCACGATCAACAATATAGTTTTCAACATGCCTGCTGCACTGGTGATCCTGTTGCCTGTTATTTATTTCTGGAAATCTTGTCCTGAACACTTTGGTGAATAATTTGTCATTGCATTGCTTATCTCCACAGCTTTTGACAGGATCTAACACCATGTACTTCTAAACAAGTTACTATGATACAGTTTCCAGCCAAAGCTATTTTCACAGTTATACAGAGGGGTTCATAGGAATTAACAGGATGATGATCCAGGATTCTTCCTGATATCATAGGCAGGAGCATGAAAAAAGAAGAGAGAACACTTGATATTGAAAGTTCTCTGCACAGTATTCACCTTTAACACAGAATTAATGTTGTGGAAGTCACAATCCACTTGAAACCAAAAGTGGCAGTTGATCATCATTTAGTCCATTGAGTCTATTCTACTCTTTTGTTGGGCATGGCAGTTCTATCTTTTTAATGTTAGCTGATGATTCCAGTGTCCAGCACCATTCACAACTTTTCTGATGATGATACAGTCCATCTGAATAACATTCAGGCTTTGGCAAACAAGGGACAGGTAACATTCATACTATGCAAGTGCCAATAACAACTATCTCAAACAAGAGAAAACCCAGTCATTTCCCACTGTCCTTCAATGGCACCACTGTCAACATTTTGGGGATTGCCATTGACTGTAAGTTCCAATGGACCACCCACAAAGGCCAGATGCTCTGCAATGAGTAGCTCACCTGCTGACTCCTCAAAGCCTATCCTTCATCACCTTCAAGACTTGAATCAGGAGTGTGATGGAGAGTACTCACTACTCACCTGGATAGCAAAAAGCTCTATATGATATAGGTGGAACAATTTGTTTGATTTGGTGGTCATGCCACTAGTTTCAAAATCGATTCCCTCCACTAGCGAGACATTGGCCTTGATATTTACTTGGCAGGGGGAGGGATTTGAGAGTGAGGGGTTGGGGAGATCTTATGGTTGGGACACCAAGGCTTGCATGTTTATTTTTTTGAAGAGATTCTCTGCCTGGAAACCAGCTTGATTGACAGCCTGGCTCCCTGCCAGGCAAGGAACACTCTGGAAAAGGGCAAAACTAAGGAGCAGGTAGGTTTAGTGTTGTTGGGGTTAGAGATCCCGTGGTGGTGGGGCGGGGTTGGTGCAATGTTGTTGAGTGTTTTGGGGATGATTGCCGGGGGTGGAGGATCGCAAGGGGCTGGGTGAGATTGGGGGATGGTGTTAGAGATAGAGGCAGAGATGGGGGACAGGGGGACAATACAAGATTGCAGTGAGATCTGGGGGGGTCGGTATTTACAGGAGGGCATGGGGGAGTTGGTGATGGTGGTGGGGGGGAGGAAGTAGGTGGTGGGGGTGTTGAGGGGAGATTGTGAAAGTGATGGGTTGTTTACGTGCTAGCTTGTGCAGTTCAGAGGCTCCTGCAGCTCCTGGCCCACAAGCAGTGCTGTAAAGGCACTTACCAGAAGGATCCAACCCTTTGCACCTCCTTTTGCCTGCTGGGAAATACAGCCAATATGGGTTAAAAATAGAAATTCTGTTAAAATGAAGAAATGCAACCTCCTTAAAAAAGTTCCAATGACCAACCTGCTCCTGAGAATGTATTGGTCACCCATCCCCGCCTTCATTAAAACCAGAAGTAGGCACATTTGAAGAGAGTTGGGTTACTGTTTCAAATTTTTAACATTTTAATTTCCCACCTGAACCAAACCCAGCAATTTTTAGGGTTAAAATTACCCTTACTGTGGCTGCAGCTCATGTTATATACAGGAAGTGCTCAAACATCTCTCTGACATTACTTCGTCAGTGTCTCACTACCATTAAGAAGGATAAGAGCAGCAGTGTTATGACAATGCCATCACCTCCAAGTTCTCAAGAGCACAGTGGGGATAAAGCAGTGGTGAAGAGAGAGAGAGAGAGAACCCAAAAGCACTGCGAAAACAGCAGACGGTTTGAGAGCACAGCAGGGATAAAGCAGTGGCAAAGAGAGAGAGCACTGCAAGAACAGTAGAAGGTCCGAGAGCACAGTGGGGTAAAGCAGCAGCAGAGAGGGAGAGCGAGCACTGTGAGAACAGCAGTCTGAAAGCACAACGGGGATAAAGCAGCAGCGAAGAGAGAGAGAGAGAGAGAGAGAGAGAAAGCACTGAGAGAACAGCAGAAAGTCCGAGAGCACAGTGGAGTAAAGCGGCGGCACAGAGGGAGAGAGAGCACTGCGAGAACAGCAGAAGGTCCAAGAGCAAAGCGGGGATAAAGCAGCGGTGAAAAGCGAGAGAGAGAGAGAAAGCGCTGCGAGAACAGCAGAAGGTCCGAGAGCACAGCGGGGATAAAGCTGTGGTGAAAAGCGAGAGAGAGAGGGAGAACTGTGACAGGAAACCAAGAAAATAAAATCAAGGAGTGACGTCACAGGAAAGCAGGCAAGTGATTGGTTGGTGAGTATTTTTCTTTTTCTCTCTCTAAACTAGGGCATTCTTTCAAATTAGAAGCCGGGAAATTAATAACCTCAATCAGGGTGAGTATAACAGGTAGTGAATTAATAATAGTAGCACAGAGTAAGTTTAAAGACATTAATTAAAATTAATAGTTTAAACAAGGCACCAACTAGACTGTAAAAGAGGAAATAGAGTTTTTTTTTAGATCATTGATGGGCAGCTGAGACTTGTTGCTTGCAATTCCTGCGCCATGTGGACTCCAGGATACTTCACGTGTCTTTGTCACTGCAGAGCACCAGGGAAGAGGAGAGTTTCTGGGATCGTACTTTCCAGGAGGTAGTCACCCCCAGGCAGTAAGAATTTAGGATACAAGTTTGTGGCCTTCCGGAAGACTAGGAACAGTCAAGAGGTGCAGGAGTATTTGGGATGTGTGCCGCTCTCAAACAGGTACTCAGCATTGGAGACTGCTGGGAGTGAGATACCCTGAAGGACTGCAGTCTAGTCCATGGCACTAATGGGCAAGGGACTGCACAGCAGGGAGCAGCAAAGTGTATAAATGCTGTCATTATAGGAGATTCCATAGTCAGGAAGACAGACAGGCATTTCTGCAACTGTCATCGTGAGTCCCGCATGGTGTGTTGCCTCCCTGGTGTCAAGGTAAAGGACATCACAGAGAGGGTGCAAAATATTCTTCAGGGGGAAGCGAGAGAGCCAGAAGTTGTGGTACATGTTGGTACCAAAAATATAGCAAGGGCAGGTATTGAGGTCCTATGGTCAGATTTTCAGGAGCTAGGGAGGAAGTTAAAGATTAGGACCTCAAAGGTAGTAATCTCTGGATTACTCCCAATGCCGCACCCTAGCGAGAGTAGAAATAGGGAGATAGGGAGGATCAATGAGTGGCTTGAAGCATGGTGCAGGAGGGAGGATTTCAGATTCTTGGGGTATTGGGACCAGTTCAGGGACGGTTGTGCCTCAACAGGACTGGGATCAATGTCCTCATGGGGAGGTTCAATAGTGTGGTTGGGGAGGGTTTAAACTAAATTGTCAGGAGGATGAGCACCAGCATACAGAAGTAGAAAAATGGTATAAGGTGCATAAAGTGAGAGTGCTGGACAGTATGAGAGAAGGAAGTAGTTCCATATTAGATAGGAGAAGACTGAGAAGGGCTATGAGGAATGCAAAGACAGGAACCAGTGCATGTATATAAACACATAAAGTGTGATGAATAACGTTGGTGAGCTACAAGAACAAATGACATTATGGGAATGTGATGCAGTGGCAATAACAGAAACGTGGCTTAAAATGGTGAGAACTGGGTGCTTAATATTCAAGGATATAAGCGTTCAGAAAAGACAGAGACAGATAAAAGGGAGGTGGGGTGACAGTACTGATGAGACATTGTAGTGTTGGAAAGAGGGGATGTCCTTGAGGGGGTTAGAGTTGAGAAGCAAAATGTGTATGATCATGTTACTAGCAGTATTCGGTAGGCCTCCAAATAGTGTGAGAGACACAGAGGAGCAAATCTGCAGGAAAATCACAGAGATGTGCAAGATCAATAGAGTGGTGAAATTGGGGGTCTTTAATTACCCAAATATCGATTGGGATAATTTTAGAGTAAAGGGAAAGGAGGGTAGGAATTTCTGGATTGTGTTCAGGAGAACATCCTTAATCAGTAAGTTTGCAGCCTGCTCCAGTAAGTTTGCAGTTTGGTACTGCTGGATTTGATGCTGGGAAATGAGGTGGGCCAAGTGGACCAAGTGTCTATGGGGAAGCACTTGGGTAAGAGTGATCATTGTATCATAAAGCTTAGACTCATAATGCAGAAAAGCAAGAACAATATAAGGTAGAACAGCTAGATTGGAAGAGGGCTAATTTCAATGCAATGACAAGGGATCCAGTCAGAATAAAATGCAACCAAAGACTGACAGGAAAAACTGGAATGTAACAATGGGTTATCTTTAAAGAACATATGTTTCAGGTACAGGATAGGTACATTCCAACAAGGGCAAAAGGTAGGGGAACAAAAAACAGGGCTCCTTGGATGATGAGGGAGGTAGAGATAATGCTGAAGCAAAAAAAGAGGGTGCATGATACATGATAGGTAAATTCTTCAAGTGAGAACTAGGCCTAATATAATAAGTTGAGAGGGGAGGTGAAGTGGAAAATAAGACTGGCAAAGAGAAAATATGACAATAGAATGGCAGTCACAACAGAAATCTTCTACTGGCATGTAACTAGTAAGTGGGTAGTAAGAGATGGAGTGGGGCCCAATAGGGACAAATAGGGTAATATATGCTTGGAAGCACAGTGCAAGGCTAGAATATTTAATGGATACTTTGTATCGGTGTTTACTAAAGAAGAAGAATCTGACAAAATATCGGTAGAATCGGAGACAGTAGAGGCTATGGATGGGGTAAAAATTGAAAGGGAGGAGGTACTAGAATGGCTGGCTATGCTTAGGATAGTCTGGATGGCTTGCATCCCAGGTTGCTAAAGGAAGTGGGGTGAAGATAGCAAAAGGGCTTGCCATAATCTTCCAATCTTCCCTCGACTGGAGAGTGGCAAATGTGAAAGGGTGTAAAGACAGTCCTAGCAACTACAGACTAGTTTGTTGAACATCAGTGGTGGGTAAGGTTTTAGAAATAATAATCAGGGGAAAAAAATCAATAGACACCTGGAGAGGTTTGAATTAATGCAGGGTAGCCAGCATGGATTTGTAAAAGGCTTGACTAATCTAATTGAATGTTTTGATGAAGTAACAGAGAAGGTAGATAAAGGGAATGCGGTGGATTTTGTCTATGTGTACTTTAAGAAAGCATTTGATAAAGTACCACATAAAAGGCCAGTTAACAAAACTGAGGCTCATGGAATAGGAGGGTCAGTGTCCAATTGGATAAAAGATTGGCTGAAGGACAGAAAACAGTGAATCGTGGTAAATGGTTGTTTTTCAAATTGGAGGAGGGTAGACAGTAGTGTTCCACAAGGGTCAATGCTAGGATCACTTTTTTTTTGCTATATCTTGGAATACAGAGTAAAACTTCAAAATTTGCTGATGACACCAAACTTGGAGGAGTGGCAAACAGTGAGAATGATTTGAATCACCTGCAACAGGATATCGATAGACTAGCAGAATGGGCAGACAAGTGGCAGATGAAATTTAATAAAGACAAGTGTGAGGTGACGCATTTTGGCAGAAGGGATAGGGTGAGGCAACATAGACTTAATGGCACAGTTCTAAAGAGTGTGCAGGAACAGAGAGACCTGGGGCTGCATGTGCATCAATCTTTGCAGAGGGACCTGGGGCTGCATGTGCATCAATCTTTGAAGATGGCAGGACAAAGCTCTGGTTCGACCCCAACTAGAGTATAGCGTCCAGTTCTGGTCACCACAGTTTAGGAAGGATGTGAGGGTCATTGAAAGGGTACAGAGGAGATTTACCAGAATGGTTCCAGGGATGGGGGATTTTAGTTACAACGTTGGTTGGAGCAGCTGGGGTTGTTCTTCCTGGAACAAAGGAGATTGAGGGGTGATTTGATAGAGGTGTACAAGATTAACACAGGCTTAGATAAGTTAGACAAGGAAAAACTGTTCCCATTAACTGATGGTAGAAGGACCAGGGGACACAGATTGAAGGTTTTAGGCAAGAGATGCAGGGGGAATGTGAGGAAGAACTTTTTAAAGCAGTGAATGGTAATGACCTGGAACTCGCTGCCTACGAGAGTGGTGGAAGAAGAGACAATCGATGATTTCAAATGGAAACTGGATGGGCACTTGAAGGAAATAAACTTGCAGGGCTACAGGGATTAAGCAGGGGAGTGGGACTGACTGGATAGCTCTACGGAGAGTCGGCATAGACTTGATGGGCTGAATGGCCTCCTTCTATGGCATAAATGGCTCTATGACTGTTCATAATTGGTCTCACAATTGTCTGATTTCATGTTCCTCCATTGAAACTGAGTCAATATCCTGGAATTTCCAACCTAACACCACTGTGGGTGAATCACCACAGGGATTGCAGTGGTAAAAAGAAAAGGCCCACAACCACTTTCTCGGGACAGCTAGGGACTGGAAATGAAGGCAGCTTTGCCAGATTCGCCCACACCACGACAGAAAAATAAAGAAATTACACTTGCATCTTTTTAAGAAATAAGAAACAACTTGGTTTATGTAGCACCTTTCACGGCCTCACAACATTCTAAAGAGCTTTAAAGCCAATGAAGTACTTTTTTAAATGAAGAAGAAGTCAATGTTGTAATGTAGGGAATGGAGCAAACAATTTACACACAACGTCCCACAAACAGAAAAGAGGGGCTGAATTTTACGAGTGCGCCGCAATTCGCAGCTGTGCACTCTAATGGCGGCATGCATCCCGCGCAGATGCCCCGTCCCTGAGCCCCCACAATATTACGCGCGGGGGCTCATTTAAATAGAGGGGACGGAGCGGCCGCCCCCGATGATGTAGAGCGGGTGGCTGCCGCGCCCCCAGCAACAGCGTCCGACTCCACCGCCATTTTAAAGGGCTTTAAGCCCTTCAGTAACATTTTAATATTTAACAATGTCGCATCGTAAAATTTTATTAAATAAAAAATTTTGTGATGGAGGCCCTTCCCCAAGTCCCCCAATGGTCATTTCATTGCCCGAAATGACCAACAATTGGCTTTTTCAAATACCCGAACTTTCCCCCCCAACCTTTAATCTTTTGCCCTTCAACCCACCATCTCTGCATCCAATCAAAATTGTTTTCCCCACTCCTCCTACCCTCACTCCCTGAAAATTTTATTCCTCCCCTCTCCCTACCACCTCACCTTGGAACTCCGCGAAGGCTGAATGGAGGCCATAAAATCGGCGTGGGATGGCTGCCGCTTGCAGTTAATTTAAATATCATTAGAGTTCATTTTAATATGGAGATGAAGGGCCTGGCGCCAGGTGGCGGGGGGTGCCGCACCGAGGTCCCCCCACCGCCAGTAATATGCGGCAGGCCATTCTCGACGTCGCAGATCGAGGCAGGCCTCTCCCCGCAGAATTTTATCAGCCCCTGCGTCGCGACCTGCAGCATAGAGGGGCTGGTAAAATTCAGCCCAACATGTTGACCAGATAATCTGTTTTAGTGATGCTGGTTCAGCACGACATGTTGGCCAGGCCACTGGGGAAAACTCACTTGCTCTTTTTCAAGTAGTGCAATGGGATCTTTTATGCCCACTTAAGAGAGAAAATGAATCTTCAAATCACAGAATACAGAAGAAGGTCATTCAGCTTATCATGCCTTTTCCGAATCTTTGTAAGAGCTATCCAATTAGTCCCACTCCCCTGCCCATTCCCCATAGCCCTGCAACATTTTCTCTTGAGGTATTTATCCAATTCCCTTTTGTTAGTTATTCTGAATCTGTTTCCACCACCCTCCCAGGTAGTGCATTCCTGATCATATCAACTCATTGTATATAGTTCTCCTCATGTCACCTCTAGTTAATTTGTCAATTACCTTAAATCAGTGTCCTCTGGTTACCAACCCTTCCGCTACTGGAAACAATTTCTCCTTATTTACTTCATCAAAACCCTTCATGATTTTGAACACCTCCATTAAATATCCCCCTTAACCTTTTTGGTTCTAAGGAGAACTACCCCTGCTTCTCTAATCTCTCCACATAGCTGAAGTCCCACATCCCTGGTGTAATTCTAGTAAATGTCCTCTGCATTCTTCCTAAAACGTGATGCCAGAATTGGCCACAATACTCCAGCTGGTACCTAGCCTGCGATTTATAAATGTTTAACAAAACTTCCTTGCTTTTGTACTTTTATGCCTCTGTTTATAAAGCCAAAGACCACAAATGAATTTTTAAATAGCCTTTTGAACTTTTCCTGCCACCTTAAAAGATTTGTGTGCATGCACCCCCTGTTCCAGCACAGCCTTTTAAATTGTATCATTTACTTTATATTGCCTCTCCTCATTCTTCCTACCAAACGCATCACTTTGCACTTCGCTTTGTTTCATTTCATCTGACATGTGTCTGCCCATTTCATCGGTTTATCTATGTCCTTCCGATCTGTTACTGTCATCCTCATTGTTCACTACATATCTGAGTTTTATGTCATCTGCAAACTTTTGTAACTTTGAACTGCACATGCAAGTCCAGATCATTAACATATATCAAAAAGAGCAGTGGTCCTAGTATCGACCCTTGGGAACACCATTGTATACTTCCCTCCCGTCTGAAAAACAAATGTTCACCACTACTGTCTGCTGCCACAGCCCCTTTAGTCCCATGGGTATAGTTAACAGGTCTATTCTGTGGTACTTTATTAAACATCTTTTGAATGTTCAGAAACACATCAAACGCACTTACCTTCATCAACTTCTCCATTACTTCAAAAAAGAACTCAATCACGTTAGTCATATCAAGTTGAGCAAATCCATGCTGGCTGTCAGTTATTTCAATTAATTTTGTCTCAGATTTTTGTCTCAATGGGGCTTCAGTTTAACTTTTGAGCTGAAATATGGGGGCACCACAGTGCAGCTCACCCTCTGTACTACATTGAAGTGTCAGGCCAGATTATGTGCTCAAGTTTCTGAAGTGGGCCTTCAGCCCACGTATTGCTTCTCGAAGCTGAGAGTGCTACCGCTAAGCCATGGCTGACACCAGATACAATTCTGCACCTTTTCTTTAGGTTCCTGATACCCTTCATTTCTAGCCAACAGCATAGTGAACCTGGACCCAATGCTCCAGCAAATAGCTCAGTTGAAAAAAATTCTGTACATCAGCCATACCTAATGACAAAAGATCATTTACACCAGTGCATTAGTTACATGCACTGGGTTCATTGATTACAAAGTGTTGCTACTTGTCAATAGTTTTTATAGTATTTGCGAATGAGAGGGTTGATAATAAAGCAATTTCTGTGGGACCCACAAAAAGTAGCTGCAACTAAAGAATTTTCTTCTTCAACCCACTTCCACTTTAATAAGTGGGACACTGCAGCTTTCATAAATTGTACGTGGATATTTTACACAGACTGTAATATTGTTATGCTGATGACTACTGACATCCATTAGCACCAATACTAAAATATTATTGTTCTCCCTAGATTACTTATTGCAATGAAGGTTAAGTGGATACTAAAAACAACACCTCATTAGTGTATACCTTCTTTCTTATGCTGCACTAAAGGTTTATCTCTTGATTTGCCATTCATAAAATGTAGCATACAATATATTTCACTGTATAAACACAATTACAGTACTATTGTCAATTCCTGATTACTTTAAGCTGCAACATCACATGCCAAGCTTTCATCAAAAATGGCAATCATTCATTTTGGTCCAATTCACTCATGCTTGAAGAGAGTGTGGGTTAGAGAGTCAGTGCTACAATGTCGTAGCTCTCTCCCTGACCCATACTCCCTTTGATCATGGCTCCCCGTTGTAATCTCAGGATTGGTGAATTTTCCCATTAGCCACATACATTTAAATGGCTTTAATCAATGCAACTCTTACTGATCACTTCATCATTCTTGAACATTCTCCAGCAATTGGTAACTGTCACACACAATTTTTAGATGATTATAAAGGGCTAAATTGTGGCGAGACTGGTTTCAATCTCATAATGAAGAGCTGGAACCTGTCATAGCCGCTAAGCGCATTGCACTTTTGAACTACAAGAAAGCCCCCAGCGATTTAACATCCGCAGCACTTAAAGCAGCCAGAAGTACTGCACAAAGAACAGCTAGGCGTTGCGCAAACGACTACTGGCAACACCTATGCAGTCATATTCAGCTGGCCTCAGACACCGGAAACATCAGAGGAATGTATGATGGCATGAAGAGAGCTCTTGGGCCAACCATCAAGAAGATCACCCCCCTCAAATCTAAATCGGGGGACATAATCACTGACCAACGCAAACAGATGGACCGCTGGGTTGAGCACTACCTAGAACTGTACTCCAGGGAGAATGCTGTCACTGAGACTGCCCTCAATGCAGCCCAGCCTCTACCAGTCATGGATGAGCTGGACATACAGCCAACCAAATCGGAACTCAGTGATGCCATTGATTCCCTAGCCAGCGGAAAAGCCCCTGGGAAGGACAGCATTACCCCTGAAATAATCAAGAGTGCCAAGCCTGCTATACTCTCAGCACTACATGAACTGCTATGCCTGTGCTGGGACGAGGGAGCAGTACCCCAGGACATGCGCGATGCCAACATCATCACCCTCTATAAAAACAAAGGTGACCGCGGTGACTGCAACAACTACCGTGGAATCTCCCTGCTCAGCATAGTGGGGAAAGTCTTTGCTCGAGTCGCTCTGAACAGGCTCCAGAAGCTGGCCGAGCGCGTCTACCCTGAGGCACAGTGTGGCTTTCGTGCAGAGAGATCGACTATTGACATGCTGTTCTCCCTTCGTCAGATACAGGAGAAATGCCGTGAACAACAGATGCCCCTCTACATTGCTTTCATTGATCTCACCAAAGCCTTTGACCTCGTCAGCAGACGTGGTCTCTTCAGACTACTAGAAAAGATCGGATGTCCACCAAAGCTACTAAGTATCATCACCTCATTCCATGACAATATGAAAGGCACAATTCAACATGGTGGCTCCTCATCAGAGCCCTTTCCTATCCTGAGTGGTGTGAAACAGGGCTGTGTTCTCGCACCCACACTTTTTGGGATTTTCTTCTCCCTGCTGCTTTCACATGCGTTCAAATCCTCTGAAGAAGGAATTTTCCTCCACACAAGATCAGGGGGCAGGTTGTTCAACCTTGCCCGTCTAAGAGCGAAGTCCAAAGTACGGAAAGTCCTCATCAGAGAACTCCTCTTTGCTGACGATGCTGCTTTAACATCTCACACTGAAGAATGCCTGCAGAGTCTCATCGACAGGTTTGCGTCTGCCTGCAATGAATTTGGCCTAACCATCAGCCTCAAGAAAACGAACATCATGGGGCAGGATGTCAGAAATGCTCCATCCATCAATATTGGCGACCACGCTCTGGAAGTGGTTCAAGAGTTCACCTACCTAGGCTCAACTATCACCAGTAACCTGTCTCTAGATGCAGAAATCAACAAGCGCATGGGTAAGGCTTCCACTGCTATGTCCAGACTGGCCAAGAGAGTGTGGGAAAATGGCGCACTGACACGGAACACAAAAGTCCGAGTGTATCAGGCCTGTGTCC
This sequence comes from Heterodontus francisci, assembly GCF_036365525.1. NCBI lineage: Eukaryota > Metazoa > Chordata > Chondrichthyes > Heterodontiformes > Heterodontidae > Heterodontus > Heterodontus francisci. The sequence goes on along the minus strand of NC_090372.1, from coordinate 105,001,963 downwards.
TCAGTACCTTGCTCTACGGCAGCGAGGCCTGGACAACGTATGCCAGCCAAGAGCGACGTCTCAATTCATTCCATCTTCGCTGCCTTCGGAGAATAATTGGCATCAGGTGGCAGGACTATATCTCCAACACAGAAGTCCTTGAAGCGGCCAACACCCCCAGCTTATACACACTACTGAGTCAGCGGCGCTTGAGATGGCTTGGCCATGTGAGCCGCATGGAAGATGGCAGGATCCCCAAAGACACATTGTACAGCGAGCTCGCCACTGGTATCAGACCCACCGGCCGTCCATGTCTCCGTTATAAAGACGTCTGCAAACGCGACATGAAATCGTGTGACATTGATCACAAGTCGTGGGAGTCAGTTGCCAGCATTCGCCAGAGCTGGCGGGCAGCCATAAAGACAGGGCTAAATTGTGGCGAGTCGAAGAGACTTAGTAGTTGGCAGGAAAAAAGACAGAGGCGCAAGGGGAGAGCCAACTGTGCAACAGCCCCAACAAACAAATTTCTCTGCAGCACCTGTGGAAGAGCCTGTCACTCCAGAATTGGCCTTTATAGCCACTCCAGGCGCTGCTTCACAAACCACTGACCACCTCCAGGCGCGTATCCATTGTCTCTCGAGATAAGGAGGCCCAAAAGAAAGAAAGAAATAAAGAACATAGGTTTTTTTTCCTGATTAAGCATCTTTGTTCTTTTTATAGTTTTCCATGATAAATCTGCTTTCAACTAAAATCTGAAAATGATAATAAAAATAAATGTAATATTTTAATGTGTACTGAGCTGGCTTTGGGTAGTATCAAGGGATAGCAGATAGCTATAGGCCCAAAATCCTGGCAGACCTGTGCAATGGGGAGTAGAAAAAGGGCAGGCTCCAATCTGCTGATTCTGTTCCACTTTGTCTGGGTTGTCGCTTTCTAGTATGGAGGGCTGTGAGCAGACCTTCTACCCTCACGCTAAGACGCTGTTTCTATTCAACGTTCCAGCTATCCTAGGAATTTCATTCTTTATTCCTGTTATGAGTAGTTTTCTGTCTTTTGGAAAGGCCCCCAGACCTTACCAAGACTAACTGACTGATTACGGAGGAGATCCATTATCTCCTGATGAGAAATGGCTCCTCTTGGATCTAAAAACTGCAGCACCAGTTTTATATTTGGTGCAGAAGGCCAAACAAAGGTGGATTGGGTGGACAGGGACTATTGAAACACAGGTGAAGATGGTGGCTGCCCACTCTGTGTTATTCAGTCCCTCCCTGCTATTTGGGCAGAGGTCAATGGCCAAGAATGTGGGCAGAAGTGGGTTCAGCTAGTGGACAGACTCAGCAGCATTTCCAGCCAGTATCTTCTTCTCCCTCTCATTTGTATCACTCTGCGCATCGACCACCATAGAAGAGTGGACATATTTTCCTCAGCTCTGCCCCTAAGGGAATGCCCATTCTTTGGGTGCAAAGGTCAGGAAAAAAAAGAACAGGAATGCATAATACCAAGATCCACTCTTATACTGCCCCAAAATTTCTTGGGTTTTCCAAAAGAAATCTGGGAGCAGAGTTGAGCCTGGTTCTTTGCCTACAGTAGGCAGAGACCCTGCAACTATGTTGCAACCTCTTCCACCTTCTGCCTTGCCAGGAGACGAGACTTCCCTAGGACTGCCCTAGAATCTGGAATAGGCTACTGAGCCTCAACATAAGGAGCTCCTATGCAGCACCCGAGAAAAGGGCGCCAGGAAAATTAGCCCCTTTATAGCTGATCTACTTCCAATTGCAAATTTGCCACTCTGAAATCAGCCACTTGTGCACAAAATAAATCAGAGGAGCGTCTTTCCCTGTGCTCCCTGTGATCTGCCCTAAAGCTTTCACAGAGCAGCACAATTAAAAGTTAAAAGTTCACCAGAGCTCGAATTCTGGCATGAATCTACTTCCTACCTCCAGTTTTTTTTGAAAAGCTTCACCATGTATGAGGATAGGATTAAAATAGAGAAGAGTTCCTGCTCACTGACGCTCAGTTTGGGTTCCGCCAGGGCCACTCAGCTCCTGACCTCATTACAGCCTTGATTCAAACATGGACAAAAGAGCTGAACTCAAGAGGTGAGGTGAGAGTGACTGTCCTTGACATCAAGGCAGCATTTTACCACGTATGGCATCAAGGAGCCCTAGTAAAACTGGAGTCAATGGGAATCGGGAGAAAACTCTCCGTTGGTTGGAGTCATACCTAGAGCAAAGGAAGATGGTTGTCGTTGTTGGAAGTCAATCATCTCAGCTCCAGGACATCACTGCAGGAGTTCCTCAGGGTAGTATCCTCGGCCCAACCATCTTCAGCTGCTTCATCAATGACCTTCCTTCAATCATAAGGTCAGAAGTGGGGATGTTTGCTGATGATTGAACAACATTCAGCACCATTCGCGACTCCTCAAGATACTGAAGCAGTCTGTGTAGAAATGCAACAAGACCTGGACAATGTCCAGGCTTGGGCTGATAAGCAGCAAGTAACATTTGCGCCACACAAGTGCCAAACAATGACTATCTCCAACAAGAGAGAATCTAATCATCTACCCTTGACATTCAATGGCATTATGATTGCTGAAACCCTCGCTATCAACATCCTGGGGTTACCATTGACCAGAAACTGAACTGAAGTAGCCATATAAATATCGTGACTACAAGGGAAGGTCAGGGGCTAGGAATTCTACGGCGAGTAACTCACCTCCTGACTATCAAAAGCCTGTCCACCATCTACAAGGCACAAGTCAGGAGTGTGATGGAATACTCTCCAATTGCCTGGATGCGTGCAGCTCCAACAACACTCAAGAAACTCGACACCATCCAGGACAAAGCAGCCCACTTGATTGGCATCCCATCCATAAACATTCACTCCCTCCACCGCCGCGCACAATGGCAGCAGTGTGTACCATCTATAAGATGCACTGCAGCAACGCACCATGGCTCCTTACAAACCCACGACCTCTACTACCTAGAAGGACAAGGGCAGCAGATGGATGGGAACACCACCACCTGCAGGTTCCCATCCAAGCCACAAACCATCCTGACTTGGAACTATATCACCGTTCCTTCACTGTCACTGGTTCAAAATCCTGGACCTCCCTTCCTAACAGCATTGTGGATGTACCTCCCCCACATGGACTGCAGCAGTTCAAGATGGCAGCTCACCACCACCTTTTCAAGGTCAATTCGGGATGGGCAATAAATGCTGGCCTAGCCAGCCATGCCCACATCCCAGGAACAAATAAAAAGAAAGTTATTATGATCTAGTATGCACTGGCTGAAAGGGTGGTGGAAGCTGATTCAATAATAACTTTCTGAAAGGAATTGGAAGTATACTGAAAAAGAGAAAATTTGCAGGGTCTTGGGAAAGGAGCAGGGCAGTGGAACAAATTGATAACTCTTTTGGAGAGCTGGCACAGGCATAATAGGTTGAATAGCTTCTTTGTGAGCTATTGGATTCTATTGGCTTGATTTTCAAATTGGGGTCGGGACCAGACACTGCGGTCCTGACCTCGCATTGGGTCTGTGTCACTCATGTGATGCAATCTTCAAATGTCAATGTCCTAACTGGGCTGGAGGTGAGCGCGGCACCCAATTAGTGGCACCGAGCTCTGCAAGGAGGTAGGAGATGCCTTTTGGAGCAGGAACCTCAAAGGCAGACAGAAACCATGATGGGGCCTGCTGCCCTTTAGCAAGAGAGGAGGCAGGAATTCGGAGGGCTAGAAGCCTCAGAACACAGAGAATCAGCCAAATGGCCAAGCAAATGGCATTATGCCCACGTTCGCAGCGAAACCCCTGGTGGCAACAAATCTTTTAGTGTTAACAAATGCTTTGCAGCTCCCTGAATTGAACCCGACAGGAGTGCACTAAAGTGCACCTGACTGTTCAGGTTTGGCGATTTCCAATTTGAAAATCGTCTCCTGACCTTCCCCGGTCTGCTAATAAGCTCCTCAAGGAACTTAGTGGGCCGTTAATTGGAGGTGAGCAGGTTCCCGGTTCCCCCTCCTGCCCTCCCTTTGAAAACTGTGATGCATTCTGGAGGCATCAGGATCCAGTGACGCCCTCTAGGCACACAATTTTCAATGCATGCCTACACCCATCTCGCCCACCTGCAATAGAAAATTCAGCCCTATGATTCTAAGTAACTGTATCAACATAATGAGCAAAATTTGTTGACTAGCATTGGAAGCCTAGAAATTCAACGATGTTGCACCAGTTTTACAAACATACAATGGGCGCAAAGCATCCAAAACGATAGATGGCATGCACGACATGTTCTGAGCCAGAAGTGCACCAAAAGCCGTACTGGCATCGGCATCTAAAGAGATGTGCAGTTTCTGCTTCTGAAACAGACTCCTGTTTGACACCTCCTTTACCAAACCAGGTCTACATGAGGCCTAACTAGCAGGAGTGCTCCTTTGCCTTCACATTAAAACTATGGGCTGGATTTTGTCATGCAGGGTGGGGCTCCCGGTGCTGGACTAAAAAGGTGAGGGGTACCCCATCTCGGCCTTTTGGAACCCACCCACCAGGTGTGATCTAACGACGCGCAGGCACTTAAATGCCCAATGGCAGGATCCCCGCCCCTTTCAAGATGGGGATCCCGCCTCCAAGATATGCTGGCCAATCAGACAGCTGGCAGTTGAGTTGTATCAGCAGCGCCACCTGGAGCGGTGGCCACTGTGGGTACTGCAAGAGGCCTTGGAACCAGGCCTAGTGCTGGAGCTTGGACCCAAGGTAAGTGAGGTGGGCTCACCCGGGCCAGTCTGGCAGGCCCTGGCAAGGGTGGAAGTTGGTGGAGGGTGGGCATGTAGTCCAGGGGGAGGGGAGTTAACGTAGGTGAAGTGTTTCCTGGCGGGGACCCACTGAGGACCACAGACTGCCCACGGAGGAGATGGCTGTCAGTGGCCTATCCTGCTGTTGACTAAATTATGGTACGATGGGAAGGTGATGGGCTCCCCGCCCCCTGCCTCCCATCTCGGTTCTATGGGCTTCCCTGCCTCTGACCCCATCTCCGAGAGGCCCATTAAATTCAGCCCCATGGGTCACTGCCAGCTACTGATCACTACCTATCCGATCGCTGCCTCCCACCAGTTCAGATCATTGCCGCCCCCTTTCCCAATTGCTGAATCCCCCTTCTTCTGTTATCTCCCTCTTTCCAGATCACGTATCCCCTCCCAGTCACCCCTCCCTCCTGATTGCTCTCTTTGTTAGCCCTCCATCCCTACTGCCTACCTTCCTCTTGCAAGACCTAGCTGAGGGCCACTGCCAATAACACAGCAGTCTGAAAGTGAAATGATGTTTGCTGGTGAGCTACCTGGGAATGCCCAGCAGGGGTTTGTGGCTCATTGAGTCTGTTGTAAATGAGCATATTCTTGGGCCTACGTGTGTCGGCGTAGAGCATTCTCTGTGCCAATGTGAACCAGTTTCGAGGCTATGAATTGAATCTGGCTTCACACACACTGGTGCCAATCAAAAAACAAACTGAAAACAGCACAAAATTAGATAGTGTTTACATATTTCAATGACCTGTCCCGCTACCTAGCCGGCTCTCCTAATTCCTGATATTTATATTTATCATTGCTGGTAGATTAAAGAGTAACATCACTCTGTACTGTGACTAATGAGAAAATTATAAGTGTTTAACACAAGCACCATTCTCGATTTGTAGTGCAGAATATTACACAATATTGTGCATTTAGCTGGCAAAACTGCCTGAATTCTGTTAACCTGATTGCTTGAACTCTGTTAACCTGATTGCTTGAACTCTGTTAACTTGATTGCCCATGCACTAAAAAAGCTTTTGAGGTCTTCAATATAAAGACATATTTATTTTGTGGTTCTTCATTTTAAATTCATAACAAGGCCACTCCCCAGATTTAATGGTTTCAAACTGGATGAAGTACCTCTGTCTAAGTAAGCTGCACCATGATGTTACTGAAGATCACCCCATGCTTGCTGACTGACATTGGCTTCTGGTCTGACAATACCTCAATTTTAAAATCCTCATCCTCATTTTTAAATCCCTCAATGGCCTCTCCCTTCCTTACCTCTTGTTACAACCAGGTGAGGAAAGGGTCTCAGGCTCCCCTCGCACACCTTTCCTGATTTGGCCGCAACAGGGTTTATCTTTTAAAACACAGTGTTTTTAGCTTAACACCTTAGTGAGTCCTTGTTCACTGTTCTCTAATTGTAACTGTAAATGAACCAATCAGACAGGTTTTCTCAGGTTTAAACAAGAAAGATGTAAGTTTATTAGCCTTATCACTCTATCTTGGTTAAAATTACTAAAATATGCAATGCAACCATGCTTGCATGCATACGCGATAAACACACACACAAATAGATACAGAGGGGAAGAAAGAATTAAAGGGCAAGGTTTAAGTAAGGTTGGCAATAAATAAAATTCAGTTACTGTCTTTTGGTTTGGATGTAAAGTCTTTGGTTGGAGTTGAGGTCTTGCAGTTCTCGCTGGGGCCCACTGCACACTTTCAAATTTGCTTCTCTGGTACCCAAAGGCTGAAGAGGTCCTCTGTCTTGAGGCTTAAACTGCTTCCATGGTTCCTTGGGACTTTGCTTGAGAGAGAGAGACACGGAGAGACCTTCCTTCACTTTTGCCTTCAAATTGCAGTTTGCTCAAAACTTTCTGTGAGGCACAATTAAAACAGTTCCCAGTCTGGCCAGCAGGTAAGTTATGTGAGCAGCTCTTTGTTTGAAACTTCATCTTCTACGAAGGTTGGTGATTCTCAAAGTTCTCCAGTCACACTCGGTGGAGTGTGGAGCTCTGGCTCTTACACAGACAAAGAAGGTTGATTGTTTTGATTGCCCAGACCAATCTTGTTAATTGAATCTGTGAGCACTTCCATTGTCTCTTTATTCAACTGTCTCTCAGAATACAAATATGCCACCATGCTTCAGCTGCCCAACTCTGTCGTCTTTTTTAAACAAGTTCTGTGCAATGTCCAGCAAAACGTTCAAGTAGTGTTCCATCTGATAAAATTAATATGTTTCCATTTGGCAGGTGTGGTTTCCATCACACTCTGTAATCTCTTCCAGCCCAACAAATTTCCAGATCTTTGCACTCCTCCAATTCTGTTCACTTGCGCATCCCCGATTTTAATTGCGTCACCATTCGGCTGCCTTGGAATTCCCTCCCTAAACTTCTCCATCTTGCTTTGTTTTAAGATGCACCTTAAACTCTACCTCTTTGACCAAGTTTTTTGGTCACTCTCCTGTAGTGTTGTCCTGTTTTGAAATTGCAATTGCATTGTGCATTGTGTACTCTCGTGGCTGCTGTAGAACACATATGCTAGTAAAGTGAAAGTGAAACGAAGACAGAATAAAAGAAGAGGCCTTTACGTTCAGCTGCTGTAGTCTTTGTTTCTCTGTCTTTACTTCATATCCTATACTAAACTCAGCTGAATCTCACTCAAGTCCCGAGGACATAACATCTCCAGATATATCCTTCTGTGGCTCGAGGTCAAAAATGTTTTTATTGATATCACTCTTACTAAATGCCTTGGAACGATTTGCTATGTTAAATCCACTATGTAAATGTAAGTTGTTGTTGAAGATGAGTGCAGAAACTGAAATTAATCCTAAATAACCCTAATTGGGCCAGTTTGAGCTATTCACCTCAAAGTTAAACCAAAAGTGTTTGGCAGTTTGTCATTGTCTCCAAAAAAAAAGCACCAAGTGTAAAAACCACAATTATGTGAGTTTCCATTTACACTGAACAGTACAGATTGAAACCATCTTATTAGATGAGTATGGGTAAAAGTTCCATTATTGTGACTGCAAACTGCAGCCTTGATCTTCAGTATTAATTTCTATGTAACTTTGGATCTCTAGTAGTTTTTCCAGTCAGCCTCATGACAAGCTTTTCCACCAGCGTATTTCATTGTTGTTATTCACACTGATCTTTTCTCTAAAATTCATATATCTGTTTCTTTGGATGACCTTTCTGCTCATCAGACAGAGAACGTTCATGTTGGGAAACGGAGGACTATTATTCCACTTCTGTCATCTATATAAGTCAGTTGTAGAACAGACCTCTCACAAACAATTGGTTGGGAGGGGTGGAATTTGGACTGAAATGGGCATCAGGTCTGCAGTACGGCCACTTCGTCCATCCAAAGCTGGCTTGGGTGACCCTACCAATGGGGTTACCTCTTAACTGCCCTCTGAAATAGCCTAGCAAGCCACTCAGTTGTACCAATCCGCGTTAGAAAATTTGAAAAAGAATAAAACTGTACTAAACACCCGGTATCGACGTAGGCACCAGAAATGAGAATGACATAACCAGCCCAGTCGACCATGCAAAGTCCTCCTTACTAACATCTGGGGACTTGGGCCAAAATTGGGAGAGCTGTCCCACAGACTAGTCAAGCAACAGCCTGACATAGTGATACTCACTGAATCATACCTTACAGCTAATGTCATGGCATCAGATCAAACTTGGGCTAGGAAACCCCCTGCTGTTTACCACCTATCGACCTCGATCAGCTGATGGATCAGTACACCTCCATGTTGAGCATCACTTGGAAACACTGAGGGTAGCAAGGGCACATAATGTAATCTGGGTGGGGACTTCAATGCCCATCATCAAGAGTGACTCGACAGTACCACTACTTGTAATATTCTGCTGCTGACGAGTCTTATAACAGAATATTTGAGAGACTGACGGTTAGAGGAACAGGAGTGAATAAACATGCATTTGTAGCTTCTAATTTCACTCTACATGACGTTCTATACAGGTTCTATTACATCACTTCCTGTGATGACACTCTCAGACTATTTACATATTCTGCCCAGTAACAACCCTATATTACGTTATACTACATCTCCCCCCAGGTCTCTGATTTCACTTCTCAGAATGTTAACCAAGGTGGCAATTTTACAAGTCTACTATAGCGCATTCTTCTCTCCTTAGAAGGTGTCTGAGGTTTCGAGTCTTTTAGTTCTTCCTTCTCATTCTTTTGTACTTCAGTTGAACTATTTGATGACTCAAGTTCTTCACTCTGGTTGTCCTCTGGGTTGATAGCTGATTGCAGCTCGGTAGGTTCATCAACTTCTTGAGATGATTGTTTCTCTTGTATCTGCTGTTTCTTTGGTATCTCCACCAATGACCTTCTGTTTCTTATCATCCCTTGATCAGTTTGGACAATGCATGATCATGAATATGGTGACTGTTCTATCACTTCACCGTACCTTCTCTGATCTCCAACCCAAACTGATTCTCCAGGTTGTATGTCTGTCAGGTTTTTGGTTCTGTGGCGTCTGTCATAATTCTCAGATTGAATAAATTTTCCTCTATCCTCTCTCTCCCTCATTTTTTCCAAATCATCTGCACTCACTTGTGGTTTAAGTGTTCTTGGTAGTATAGGAAGTTGTGTTCTTAACCTTCGTCCCATCAACAATTCACATTCAACCATTCTGAAGTGGTGTTTTCATCTCATGACGATTGACAGCACACATGATACACCTCAATATCATCTCTTCAATATCTTTTGTTATACCAGGCCACCAAGCTGACTGTCTAGCCCTGGCTCTGCACTTTGTTATTCCTAAATGTCCTTGGTATAATCTTTCCAAGATCTCTAATCTTAGTATCCTGCGGATGACTAATCTCTCGTTAAATATCAACAAATCATTGACAATACTCAAATGACCTCATTGCTTATAATATTGTCTTAATACTGGGTTGTGTGGCATGGATGCTGGACATCCATGTAAACAATATTCTCGAACTGCTGCACATTATTCATCTTTTTGAGGCTTCCTGATTTCACTCACCTGATTTGTAGCAGGTAAATACTCTGTAGTTGTTACAGCAAACTCTTCTACTTCCTCAAAAAATAGAATGTCACTTTTTTCAGATCCTGCTGATGTAATGCATGACAACGCATCTGCTGTTATTTGCTGTTTCCCAGGAACATATTTGGTTTTAGTGTTGAAACCCATTAACCTCAAATGAAGCCTTTGCACTCTTGGAAGTAACTTTCCTAGTTCTTTTGTATTTAGCAGAGTAACTAATGGTTTGTGATCCATTTCAATCTGAAATTGAAGACCGAGCACATAGTCAGAGAATTTCTCACATGCCCAAGTCACTGCCAGCGCTTCCTTCTCGATGATTGCATATCTTTGCTCTGTTTCTGTCAAAGAACGAGATGCAAAATACACCTGGCCTGCACTTCCCACTGCTTTGTACCTGAAACAAGACTGCACCAAGCCCTGTTGTTGATGTCTTCGCTGCTATAATTGTTGATAATTTTGGGTCATAATGTGATAGTACTTCTGAAGAAAGAAGTTTCTGCTTGATTTTTTCAAAAACTTCTTGTTGGACCTCACTCCAGCACCAGGCCTAGTCATCTTTAATAACTGTCGCAGTCGTTTATTTATCATAGCCAGATTTGGCAAAACCTTCCCACCTGATTGACCATGTCCATGAATCTTTGCAATTCTGTGATATTTTTAGGCTCAGAAAAGTCTTTGATGACTTTTGTCTTTTGAGGGTCTGCTCTGATGCCTGGTCCATCAATAATATGACCTAGAAATTGCACTGTTTATTGTGAAAAAACACACTTTTCATTCAGCGTTAGACCAGTTCATGAGGTCTCTGCAACACTGCTCTTACTCTTGCATCATGTTCCTGTTGACCTTTGCCGTGGATCAACACGTCGTCCATGTGACAGATGATCCCTTCTAATCCCTCCAGGATTCTGGACATAGTTCTTTGGAAAATATCCAGTGCTGACCTAATTCCAAAAGGTAATATGTTGAAACAGAATCTTCTCATGGTGTTATGAAAGTCGTCAATAGTTTAGATTCTTCTTTCAAAGATACTTGCCAAAATCCACTGTTAGCATCTAATTTAATGAAAATCATGCTTCTCCCGAGCTTTGCCAGACTCTTCATCCACTGATGCCATTTGTTGTATTTCTTGCTCTACAGTCTTGTTTAATTGCGTAAGGTCTACCAAATGGACCCATTTGGTTTCTTCACTGGAACCATACCTGAACACCATCCAGTCGGCTTAGCAACTGGTGTGATGACTCCCTGTTTGGTCAATAGCTCAATTGCTTTCTTAACTTTCTATAAGAGCAGGTGTGGATTTATTTTCTTGCTGTATGTAAACACAATGGTTCTGCATCTTTTCTTAATGTGATGTGGTAGGCTGTTTTTAGTTTTCCCAAACCTTTGACTGATTTAGAGAATTCGGCCCTAAAATTCCTTGGCTGTTCCTCTATGCCTTTCAGCTCTTCAATTCTGCATATTAACTGTAGATTTGTGCAAGCCTTTCTGCTGAATAGAGAGCAATTCTGGTTCTTAATGATATTTAATATCTCAGGAATTTCTGCTCTGTGGTAACTCAGAAGCGTTTCCAACTCTCCTTTTACCTTCAGCTCAATGCCTCCAGGTCCATACAGTTTTTTACCTGTAGGTCTGATGGTTACATTCTTCAGCCACGGCTCCATATCTGTCAGTACTGAAACTGCTGCTCCAGTATCCAGTTTGAATCTTGTCTGATAGCCTCCTACAAGAATCTCTGCTGTCCGGGAATCTTCACTTGCTCCGTGGATTTCTCCTCGAAACAGTAATTCAACACATTGTACATCCTGTACTTTGTTAATTTTCTTATTTACTTTGGGTTTGCTTTTCATATTTTTCAGCCCTGGTTTCTTTCTGCGGCATACCAATTGGAAGTGCCCCCTCTTTTTACATACGGAACACTCCGCTTCTCTGGCTGGGCAATTTTCCCACTGGTGTCTCACTCGGCCACACCTACTGCAGTGAGATGCTGCTAACTCTAGAAGCTCTTTCCGTCCTTCCTGTCTTTGACCGCCATTTTTCACCTTCGCTTTCTTTAAATATACAATGGTATCTGCTACTTTTGAAATCGGACTCTCCCCGTGCCCTCGTACAACAACACGGTTATATTTTCTAACCTCTGCTTGCCTGCTTATCTGAATTGCCTTGGTTAATGTGAGATCATCTCTTGACTGCAGATGCCACAAACTGCCATACTCAGAATCTTCAGTGAGCTTATATAAGTCATTGATAAAGGAACCAATACTTTTTCCTCTCTGCTGAAACCATTTATTGAACTTGGCGCGTTTGACGATCATGCTTTTTTCTGACGTTAAAGTATGACTCCAGAGCTTTAATATCCTCATGCATAGCTTTTTCTTTGTTTATGCCCTGTGTTACAAGGATGTCATCCGTGCACTCCCCTATGACAGATAGTAACGTATTAACCTGCTCCTTGTCTGGCGCGAGACCTGATGCAGTACGGTACCTAGTAAATCTTCAGACCCATTTGGGCCACGCCTCTGCTTGGTTCTGTCCAGCTACTTTCTCGAAGTTCTCTGGTAAGGGCAGTGATTTTTCCATTTCTTCTTCAGTTTACCATTGTCACCACTACCACGATATGATATTCTGATGCTGATTAGTCTTAGAATATCTGAGAGATTGAGGTTACAGGAACGGGAGTTTATTTACATGCATCTGTTATCTACGGCTTCTAGGTTCAGTCTACACGAGGTGCTATACAAGTTAGGTTACATCACTTCCTGTAATGACACTCGCAGACTATTTACATATTCTGACTAGTAACAATCCAATATTACATTATACTACACTACTGACTGACCTGGTCATGTCCTGAAGGACGAAGCTGCAGATGGGCCTGCGGCAGGTGGTAAGGTAACCACCATGAGGGAAAAACATGCTTGACCTCGCCTTCACCAATCTACCTGTCACAGATGCATCTCACCATAACAGTATTGGTAAGATTGACCAACACACAGTCCTTGTGAAGATGAAGACCTGATTTCACAATGAAGATACTATCCATCGTGTTGCTTGGCATTATCACTATGCTAAATGGGATAGATTCAGAACAGATCTAGCTCAAAACTGGGCATCCGTGAGGCACTGTGGACTATCAACAGCAGCAAAATTGTATTCAACCACAGTCTGTAACCTCATGGCCCAGCATATCCCTCACTCTACCATTACCATCAAGCCAGGGGATCAACACTAGTTCAGTGAAGAGTGCAGGAGAGCAGGCCAGCAGCAGCATTAGACATACTTAAAAATGAGATGTCAGCCTGGTGAAGCTACAACACAGGACCACTTGCATGCCACAGAGCGGAAGCAGCATTTAATTCAAAATGTTCAACAAAAATACCTACCATTGAAAAATTAAAACTCAGCAAGAAAGATCAAGCTGTGGCTTACTCAGGAAGTTAAGGATAGTATTAGATGAAAAGAAGAGGCTTATAACGTTGCAAATAATAGTACCAAGTCTGAAGATTGGGGGTGTTTAAGAAAGCAGCAAAGAGCCACCAAAAAGTTGATATAAAGGGAAAAAATAGAATGAGAATAAACTAGCTAGGAATATTAAAACAGATTGTAAGAGCTTTGACAAGTAAAATGGAGGAGAGTAGCTAAAGTAAATGCTGGTCCTTTAGAAGGAGAGACAGGAGAAATTATTATGGGGAATGAGGAAATGGCAGTGACATTAAACAAATAGTTTGTGTCTGTCTTCACAATAGAAGACACAAATTGCATAACCAGAAATAAAGGGTAACTAAGGGGCTAAAAAGAGTGAGGAAATTAAAGTAATTAATATCAGCAGAGAAAAAGTATTGGAGAAACTTAAGGGACTAAAATTCGACAAATCTGCAGAACCTGATAGCCTACATCCTAGGGTTCTAAGAGAGATAGCTGCAGAAATAGTAGATGCGATGGCTATGATTTTCCAAAATTCCAAGGGCCACAGACGCATGGGAACACCACCACCTGCAAGTTCCCCTCCAAGTCACACACCATCCTGACTTGGAACTATATCGCCATTCCTTCACTATCGCTGGGTCAAAATCCTGGAATTCCCTTCCTAATAGCACCGTGGGTGTACCTGCACCAAATGGACAGCAGCAATTGAAGAAGGCGGCTCACCACCATTTTCTAAAGGGTAATTAGGGATGGCAACAAATGCTGGCCTTGTCAGCGATGCTCATATCCCAGGAAAGAATGAAAAAAATAGGGTTGGGCCACATTTGAATGCAGCTGACAAGCTGCAGGTGTCAAATTGGTGCCCTGTTGTGGTATGTTTGTTGTGGGAGAGTGGAAAATGATCCAGCTCTTGCACTGGGCTTTCCAGCAATTCAGGCCCATGGGGGTGTGCTGATCCTGAAGGGCACAAGCATAGGCTGATAATTGGTGTCAGTATTTTGCTGGAGCCAGGATAAGTACTCCTGCTCATCCGAGCCTCTCAAAAAAAAATTAAAAATGGTTTGGGACCTTTTTGTGGGGAGGCTAGTAGTGATTTCTTGAAGACACACAGACCGTCCACTTGTACTTCAAAATTGCAGTTGGGTTGCTACACCAGTATAAGATCCCAATTTGAATATTTAAACAAGCTAACTGCCCATAGTGCACTGTTCGCCCATTTACAAGCTCACCTGAAAACCACATCAGGCAGGCCTTGGTCATCCAATATCTCCAATCTCAACTTCCCCCAACTCCATGAGCCTGCTTATTAATCTTTTGTGTGGTACCTTATCAAATGCCTTTTGGAAATACAAGTATACGACAACTTCTAGCTCTCCTTCATCTACCCTACTAGTTACATCCTCAAAAAACAAGACTTCACTTTCCTAAAGCCATGTTGACTCTGTCTGATCATACTAGGATTTTCTAAGTGCATTGTTAAGACTTCCTTAATAATACGTTCTGGCAAACTGCCCTTTCAGGTAAGAAAGAGGCCGGAATTTTACATCGGCCTAGAGGCCCCGCCCACTACAGAAAAAGTCAGTGGCCAGTCTGCCTCCGCCTGGCCTGGAAACCACACCGTAATTTTATGTGGCCCAGGCCCTTAGTTGGCCTCGGGCAGGACTTCCGTCCCTCTGAGGCAGCAAGTCCCGCTTCCAAGAGCTGCCAGCCAATCAGCAGGCCAGCAGCTCTTTAGTCCCAGCAGCGCCACTAGGACTGGGACTGCACCCAGATTGGACCGGCAACATGGACGAGGCCCTGGAATACAGGTAAGTGTGTGGGGCCTCACCAGAAACAATCAGCTGGGCCCTGGCAATGCAGGGGAGGGGTCACTCAAGAGAGAGGGAGAGGTTCTCCAGTGGGGACGGCTTGTGCCGCAGGGGGATCTCGCTGTTGGGCATAGGGTGCCCGATCAGGAGGGCCCCCCCACAGCCCACAATGTTTTACTGGGCGGCCTTCTGAGCTACTGTACCGTCCACCCACTGCTGTTAATAAGTGGCAATTAATTGGCCACTTATGGGCCTTAATTGGCCTGGGGTAGGCGGGCCGTTACTCACCTCCCTTGCCACTTGTAAAACTGCTGGGTGGCGGGAAGGCAACAGAAACAGCACCCTCCCCACTCAATTTTATGCACCCCACCCCACCTCCAGCCCGCACCTGCCGGGGGCGTAAAATTCTGGCCTGAGAGTGGACGCTGCCATACGGAGGTGTCCTCTCCCTGATTTTTGAAATTTTGAAATAAAAAATAGAATCAGCAGCCAGGCCCCCATTTGTGATGGTGGCCTGTGGCTGCGGCTGAAGCCAAGCAGGCAGGAAGGGCCTCGAAGCCTGCCTGGAGCGCTGGCCCCATAGTCTGCTGCCAGAAGTCTTCCTCCAGGCAGATACACAGTTTCCCAATGCCTGGAGGCCAACTTGAAAATTTCCAATCATTATTAACAGGTCTTTCAACAATCTTAATTGGTAACCCACTGCTTACAGTCGAGTAGTCCTGCTGCCGCCTTCCTCCCCCCCACCCCCCCACCCTGCCTCCGGGAAAGTAGCCCAGGCTGGGATGGTGCCGGAGAAACATCACTCCAGTTGGCGGCATGAAATTATGCACCTCTATCCTCGCCTACATCGGGGCCTAAAAATGCAGTCCCATGTCTCTGTAATAGTGATTAGCTCAAACCCATTTATCTCTATTTATGCCTCTAGTTCATCTATCTTGTTATGAATGCTTTGTGCAGTTAGATAAAAAGCCTTTAAATTTATTTTTTTACCACTATTCTTTGCATGGACCTTATTTGCTGATGCAGTATTACCATTAAACTCTCTGTCCCTTCCTGTCACTCTGCTTGTCTTTATCCAAATTGTAACACTGCTCTATTGCTTCAACTTTTCTCTTTAGATTTCTAAATTTCCCTTCACCTGACCCCTCTCCCAGCTTTTAGTTTAAAGCCTAGTTTTACTCGCCAGGACGCTGATCGCAGCTTGGTTTAATTTGAGCCGAACCCAAGGGACCAGCTTCCTCTTTCCCACTTTCCCCAGTTGTGCCAGTGCCCCATGAATCAAAACCCCTTCTTCTCACACCACTCTTGAGTCCCATCTACAAACATTCACTCCCTCCACCACCGATGCACAGTGGCAGCAGTGTGTACCATCTACAAGATGCACTGCAGCAATGGACCAAGGCTCCTTAGACAGCACCTTCCAAACCCGCGGCCTCTACCAACTAGAAGGACAAGGGCAGCACATACATGGGAACACCACCGCCTGCAAGTTCCCGTCCAAGTCACACACCATCCTGACTTGGAACTATATCGCCGTTCCTTCACTGTCGCTGGGTCAAAATCCTGGAACTCCCTTCCTAACAGCACTGTGGGTGTACCTACCCCACATGGACTGCAGCGGTTCAAGAAGGCAGCTCACCACCACCTTCTCAAGGGCAATTAGGGATGGGCAATAAATGCTGGCCTGGCCAGCGACGCCCACATCCCATGAATGAATTTTTTAAAAAGTCACGCATTTAATTCTCTAATCTGCTTGACCCTATGCCAATTTGCACTTGGCTCAGGTAGTAATCCAGGAATTATTATTCTTGAGGTTCTGCTTATTAATTTAGAACCCAGTTTCTCAAACTACTTACACCGAACCTCATTTATAGCTCTACCTATGTCGTTGTTCCAACATGGACCAGGGCAACTAGATCCTCTCTCTCCCATTCCAAGTTCTTCTCCAGCCGTGAGTGTCATCTCTACGGCCTTCTGGACTCAACTCAATTCTGATGAAAGGTCACAGATCTGAAACGTTGGGCTGAATTTTACGCCGCGCTAGCTGGTCGGATGGTGGCGTGCGGGCAGCGTAAAATTGAGTGGGAGGCTCCGGGAGGCCTAACCGCCCCGCTCCCACCTCCGGTCAACTTTACGGCGGTCAGGCGGGGGGGGAAATGGCCCGCCCGCCCGAGGCCAATCAAGGCCATTAAGTTGCTACTTAATGGCCACTTAAGGGCCCTCGCCCGCCTCCACGTGTATTTTACCCGTTGCAAGCGGGTGTGCCGGGGATGTGAAAGGCCGCCCAGCGATGGCTGCCAGCCTTTCTGTGCCCCGGGGCGGGGGGTGGCCATGTCAGTCGGGCACAGGGTGCCCGATTGAGGGCCGTCCCCACCTCCCAACCCACCCCCTGGACCCAAGACGCGCTCCCCCCCCCAAATGACCACTCCAGCCTCACCAGAGAAGTACCGATCTCCCTGGTGAGGCAAGCTCAACTTACCTGAGGTCCTGGCTCCATGGTGTCGGCTGGGCTGCAGTCCCAGCAGTGGCTACCATTCCCGGTGGCGCTGCTGGGACTGAGAGCTTCCAGCCCGCTGATTGGTTGCCAGCTCACTGAGGCGGGACTTCCTCCCTCAAGCGGGTGGAAGTTCCGCCTCAGAACAATTAAAGCCCGGGGACCCATAAAATGCGGGATGGATCCCCGGGCTAGGCAGAAGCGGGTGTAAAAGTCGGTGGCAAATTCCTGTCCGCCTAAGGCAAAATCCAGCCCGTTAACTCTGTTTCTCTCTCCACGGATGCTACCAGACCTGCTGAGTATTTCCAGCACTTTCTGTATTTATTATGGAATTTTAAAACCTATTCAACAGAACCAATCTAACTATAATCATCATAACACCAATCCATTCATAACTGGGTAGAAAATGTGATGGCTGCATCATCAGTCCATAAATAGCAACAGCAGACCTCTTTTAATAGGGAGGTCACTCTAGACTACAACATGTTTCCTTCATCCAAGCATTGCTATTACGAGAAAACATTGTGGAATGTATGAACAAATGTTTCTTTTAAATGGATATTTCCATTAGCTCAGGTGTCCATGATATAGTGTGCGAAATGTAAACATTAAAACCTTTTATCCGTGACTGTAAATGAAGATTAGAGTCTGAAAACAATCATTCACCCAGTCAACTGACAATCTCGTCAGCAGTAGGACTGGTACAAAATATTTAACTATGCCAGTTCTGATATGCTTTTTAAAAAAATGTTCTTTCCTTTATCCTGACACTCCTAATGGAATGGGCCTTGCAATTCTATAGAGGTTCTCCCATTCCGAAACCACCCATTTCTCTCCACTCCACTCCCCCCACCCTCCCCCATCGGCCTGGAGGTGGCACAAAAGGCTGTCTTCAACTATTTATATTTCTCTCAAGGTTTTCCCAAGTCTTGCTATCTGGTACCATATGTGTTAACCTAAATAGTGAGTGCTAGTAGGCTACTTCGACTGAGTTTGTTTCTGTCCTCAATCGACATCCATAGCATGTTCAATTTCCAGCAGAGGTGACAGTGATCTGAACCAGTTGCCTGGCTATTTTTTTCCTTATCTAATCTCAAGGGTGCTAAGGACAGAAATATTAATTGACTTGAATGCAATCAGCTAATGCCCACTTTATATTACAGAATCCTTTCAAGTAGAGTTGGTTTAGTCATAGATCTGGTCACAATATTGTGGAATCCTCCCCATTCATAAAATGGAACAGATTCTCCAACATTGCAGATAATAGACAAACTTCAAATGCACAGTAATATGACAGGTACAATTTGTGACTTTCACTGCAGGCTACCAAAGGAAGAAATGCACAGGATAGCAAACTGGTTGCACTGTCATTCTTCGCTCACTATATTCTTAGGCCACTCACAGGCAGAAACATTGGTAAATTACAATCTTGATGGTCGCACTTAGATTTGTTACAACCAGCATGGTTGCCTTCAAAGAACCCGGGGAAAAAATCAAGGAGTGAACCTGAAATCTTTCTAGACTGCGTGGCTCAGTGATGGATGTTTTTTTCAAAGGTTGATTGCAAGGGACTTGCCTCTGATTCCTTTTACATGTCACTGGATGTGGAACAGGAAATGTAGCGTCTCCTGGGTAAATTTGGATTTTTGATACACTATTTTACAAATCAACTGCAATCTCTTCAGCTGGATTAACAAATTTACCAGCACATATTCCGATAAGGTAGTTTAATAACTGATTAATAACAATTAAGGGATCATTATTGCAAGAGCATTGTAATTGCTGATTTTATTCGTTTACACTGGTAAAATCTCATTCTTGGAAATGTTTCACATTTGCACATTCTCACATTTCAGTTCAAGGGCCAAAAGCACCAAAGCAACAGGTTTTTCATCCATTTTTTCTGATCAGAGGAAAACATTGTCACAGATTTGTTTTGTTATTAAACCTAACAACAAACTTTCTGTTGAAAGTTAACACAAGGCTAACTGGCAGCTCACTAGCACCATCATTTTTGCAATACTGCTATGGATCTGGGTAACAGGTGATTTCTGTTAACTGAATAACTTGCTTCCCACAAAATGTTTATACGCTTATCAAATGTATTCACTTATTAAAAAATCAGAAAAAAATGTCCATAATATGTTTCTGCTGATCAATTTCAGGAAAAATTTAAATTGTAATGGGGCAGTTTTATGAATCAATGGGCAGGATTTTCAGTTGATATGGGGATGAGAGTGGAGGCAGGCAGACATGATTTATGCTGCCAGCTGGCATCCCAGTTTGCTGGCACCATCCTGCCCCTGAGCCATTTTCCTGTAGGCCAGATCGGGGGTGGAATGGCTACCTGCCCTCAAGCAACAGGTAGATTAATTGTTAAGGTAATTAAAAGGCCAATGATCAGAGACTGTCTGGAATTTTACAGTTGGCCTCTGGGCCCCCTGCGGCATCAAGAGCACAGCAGCTGCCTACAGGTTGTGTCCTGGAGGGAGACAGTGGGGCCAGCACTCAAGGCTGACTTTCTGACCCTGCCCCCGCAACTCCCCCAACCCCCCCCAACTCCCACTTGGCTACAGCTGCGATAGCAGGCTGCCCTGTGGAGGGTTTTCCTCTCCACAATGGTGGTCCAGCAGCTGTGGCCACTTTCTTTTCAAAAGTTTTAAAAGTGCTGAGAGGGCACCTCAAGTTGGAGGCACCCTCTCTCTCCCTTACCTGCAATGGCAGGCTGCAGCTCTTTTTGTGTTGGAGGGTCTCCTATTGGCTCTCCAGCTTTGAGAGCCTACCTGTCTTCCTTAATTGGACAATGAGCCCACACTCTGGCCATTAATTGGCCAATCCAGAAAAAAATCAATGTCTGATTGCTTTTCCAAAGACCATGCAAGGTCGGGACCCGCATTTGACCTTGACATCAGTGTCTGACCCAAAACGCTAAATGCTGCCCAATGAATTTGTTTCAGGGCATTATTTTAAATTTCTTTAACAGAACAGTAGGAGTCACACAGATATGATTATGGGTTGCAAAGAAGCGTAAATGTTAAAAAAAAGGACCTTTATATAAATTAGAACTAAAACCATAAATTTGTTAGATAGTTTTGGGATTTTCAGATTCTTCTCATTTAACAGAAATGTTCACTGATCACATTATGAAAGATTGATGTGATAGTGCCTGTTCCTTTTATTCAAAATCACAATTCAAATTATCTGGCAATTCAAATGTTCTTTCAGCACTAAATTCCCACTTTGCTTTATTATTTGCATTGCTTAGTTCAAAATATAATGATTCAAATTTTTAGCTGAAAAAATCCAGATTTTGCTGGAGCGGGACATCTCACAATGTGACTCACGAGTTAGATTTTTTTGCCTCATTCTTCAGCTCAAAGCTTTTTTGTTCTGTGAATTGAGAATAGTGAGAGCAATGGGGCATTTGGGACCATGGTGAACGACAAGATCGACACTATCTACTTAGCCAATGAAGTTTAAGGATTGGAAAAGAAACATAGGAAACATTAACAGCGAAGGAGGGTCAATTAGAGTCAAATCAGGTCCAGAAAGAGAAATAAGCAGAGGGAAAGAAAGGTTGGATAAGAAGAGAGAAAAAGAGACCAAAAAGTATGAAAAGAATTTTAAATTAAAAAATGGGCTGGGTGAAGAAGTTGAAAGGATGCTATCCTAGCCTGAGATAACACAGAACAAATATCAGAGGAGACTCTTTTTTTATTCATTCATGGGATGTGGACGTCGCTGGCCAGGCCAGCATTTATTGCCCATCCCTAATTGCCCTTGAGAAGGTGGTGGTGAGCTGCCTTCTTGAACGGCTGCAGTTCATGTGGGGTAGGTACACCCACAGTGCTGTTAGGAAGGGAGTTCCAGGATTTTGACCCAGCGACAGTGAAGGAACGGCGATATAGTTCCAAGTCAGGATGGTGTGTGACTTGGAGGGGAACTTGCAGGTGGTGGAGTTCCCATACATTTGCTGCCCTTGTCTTTCTGGTTGGTAGAGGTCACGGGTTTGTAAGGTGCTGTCCAAGGAGCCTTGGTCCATTGCTGCAGTGCATCTTGTAGATGGTACACACTGCTGCCACTGTGCATCGGTGGTGAAGGGAGTGAATGTTTGTAGATGGGGTGCCAATCAAGCGGGCTGCTTTGTCCTGGATGGTGTAGAGCTTCTTGAGTATTGTTGGAGCTGTCAGGACACACTCCTGACTTGTGCCTTGTAGATGGTGGACAGGCTTTGGGGAGTCAGGAGGTGAGTTACTCACCGCAGGATTCCTAGACCCTGACCTGCTCTTGTAGCCACTGTATTTATATGGCTACTCCAGTTCAGTTTCTGGTCAATGGTGGCCCCTAGGATGTTGATAGTGGGGCATTCAGCGATGGTAATTCCGTTGAATGTCAAGGGGAGGTGGTTAGATCCTCTCTTGTTGGAGATGGTCATTGCCTGGCACTTGTGTGGCGCGAATGTTACTTGCCACTTATCAGCCCAAGCCTGGATATTATCCAAGTCTTCCTGCATTTCTACATGGACTGCTTCAGTATCTGAGGAGTCGCGAATGGTGCTGAACATTGTGCAATCATCAGCGAACATCCACACATCTGACCTTATGATTGAAGGAAGGTCATTGATGAAGCACCTGAAGATGGTTGGGCCTAGGACACTACCCTGAGGAACCCCTGCAGTGACGTCCTGGAGCTCAGATGATTGACCTCCAACAACCACAACCATCTTCCTTTGTGCTAGGTGTGACTCCAACCAGCGGAGAATTTTCCCCCTGATTCCCATTGACCTCAGTTTTGCTCGGGCTCCTTGATGCCATACTCGGTCAAATGCTGCCTTAATGTCAAGGGCAGCCACTCTCACCTCACCTCTTGAGTTCAGCTCTTTTGTCCATGTTTGAACCAAGGTCGTAATGACGTCAGGAGCTGAGTGACCCTGGCGGAACCCAAACTGAGCATCACTGAGCAGGTTACTGCTAAGCCTGTGCTGCTTGATGGCATTGTTGATGATACCTTCCATCACTTGACTGATGATTGAGAGTAGGCTGATGGGGCGGTAATTGGCCAGGTTGGACCTGTCCTGCTTTTTGTGTACAGGACATACCTGGGCAATTTTCCACATGCAGGGTCGATGCCAGTGTTGTAGCTGTATTGGAACAGCTTGGCAAGAGGCGCGGCACGTTCTGGTGCACAGGTCTTCAGAACTATTGCCGGAATACTGTCAGGGCCCATAGCCTTTGCAGTATCCAGTGCCTTCAGTCGTTTCTTGATATCACGCGGAGTGAATCGAATTGGCTGAAGTCTGGCATCTGTGATGCTGGGGACTTCAGGAGGAGGCCGAGATGGATCATCAACTCGGCACTTCTGGCTGAAGATTGTTGCAAAATGCTTCAGCCTTATCTTTCGCACTGATGTGCTGGGCTCCCCCATCATTGAGGATGGGGATATTTGTGGAGCCACCTCCTCCAGTTAGTTGTTTAATTGTGCACCACCATTCACGGCTGGATGTGGCAGGACTGCAGAGCTTAGATCTGATCCGTTGGTTATGGGATCGTTTGGCTCTGTCTATCGCATGCTGCTTACGCAGTTTGGCACGCAGATTGTCCTGTGTTGTAGCTTCACCAGCTTGACACCTCATTTTGAGGTATGCCTGGTGCTGCTCCTGGCATGCCCTCCTGCACTCTTCATTGAACCAGGGATGGTCTCCTGGCTTGATAGTAATGGTAGAGTGGGGGATATGCCGGGCCATGAGGTTACAGATTGTGGTTGAGTACAATTCTGCTGCTGCTGATGGCCCACTGCGCCTCAGGGATGCCCAGTTTTGCATTGCTGGATCTGTTCGAAATCTATCCCATTTAGCACGGTGGTAGTGCCACACAACACAAAGTAGGGTATCCTCAATGTGAAGGCAGGACTTCGTCTCCACAAGGACTGTGCGGTGGTCACTCCTACCAATAGTGTCATGGACAGATGCATCTGCGGCAGGCAGATTGGTGAGGACAAGGTCAAGTATGTTTTCTCCTCTTGTTGGTTCCCTCACCACCTGCCGCATACCCCTTCTAGCAGATATGTCCTTTAGGACTCAGCCAGCTCAGTCAGTAGTGGTGCTACCGAGCTACTCTTGGTGATGGACATTGAAGTCCCCCACCCAGAGTACATTCTGTGTCCTTGCTGCTCTCAGTGCTTCCTCCAAGTGCTGTTCAACATGGAGGAATACTGATTCATCAGCTGAGGGAGGGCGGTAGATGGTAATCAGCAGGAGGTTGCCTTGTCCATGTTTGACCTGATGCCATGAGACTTCATGGGATCCAGAGTCAATGTTGAGGACTCCCAGGGCAACTCCCTCCCCACTGTATACCACTGTGCCACCACCTCTGCTGGGTCTGTCCTGCCGGTGGGACAGGACATACCCGGGGATGGTGATGGCAGAGTCTGGGACATTGTCTGTTAGGTATGATTCTGTGAGTATGAATATGTCAGGCTGTTGCTTGACTAGTCTGTGGGACAGCTCTCCTAACTTTGGCACAAGCCCCCAAATGTCTGTAAGGAGGACTTTGCAGGGCCGACAGGGCTGGGTTTGCCATTGTCGTTTCCAGTGCCTAGGTCGATGTAGGTGGTCCATCCGGTTTCATTCCTTTTTATTGACTTCGTAGCAGTTAGGTACAACTGAGTGGCTTGCTAGGCCATTTCAGAGTGCATGTAAGAGTCAACCACATTGCTGTGGATCTAGAGTCACATGTAGACCAGACCAGGTAAGGACAGCAGATTTCCTTCCCTAAAGGACATTAGTGAACCAGATGGGTTTTTACAACAATCGACAATGGCTTCATGGCCATCATTAGACTAGCTTTTAATTCCAGATTTATTAATTGAAAACAAATTCCACCTTCTGCTGTGGTGGGATTTGAACCCATTTCCCCAGAGCAATACCTGGGTCTCTGGGTTACTAGTCCAGTGACAATACCACTACGCCACCGCCTCCCCTTGCACTTCTGGTACTTCGGGATGCTCCGGGGCGGCACATCTGTTGTTCTCTGTTGGGACCTGTATTTCAATATTCAAATCACCTATTTAAATACATTTAAGTGGAAGCTGGAGTGATCTTCCTGGCTGTTTCTGATCTTCCGAGCGCTTCTGCGCCTTTACTTTCCAGTCCAGGGAAAGCTGGCGCCACCGAGATGGGAAGGGGGAATCTCTGCATTTGTAGCGAAGTACGGGGGGAAGGAAGGGGTCCACTCTGCATTGTCAATGTCGTGGGAGGGGGAAGCATTGAACTCTGCACTTAGGTTAGTTGGGGGTGGGGTGAAAGGGATCAACTCTGCACTTATTGCAGTTGGGATGGAAAAGAGGTAATCAAGGCTTTTCTGCTGTACTGGGGGTGGGTGGGTCAAGTTTATTTTTTTTGTTGCAGTTGGGGGGGAATGAGGTCAACTTTGACCTGTCAACACAGGCCTGGCAGCCCTTTAAAAATGGCGCCAGAACCTGCACAGAAACAGGTGATGCCGTTGATTGGGGGGGATCGGCTGCTCTGCATATTATGATGAGCTGCTGCATGTTAGATTGCGGCAGAATGGTGGCCCGTGGCTGCACGTGTGGGCCTCCATATTTTTTTGCCTGCCACTCCCGGCAGCGTGAGAATGAAATTCAGCCCACTGAATGTAGGAGTCCATGCCTACTCTTCCTGACCCCACAAAATCTTTTAAACAATGTCTCGCTCACGAAAAGTGTAGTGATGAAAATACAGAACCAAACTGAAGAGTTATAAAAAAATTGACTTTTTCTTTTAAAAAGTGGACAATGTACTGCAAAATAGCTGCAGATGGTCAGCTGACTTGGTCTGTATATTCAAACTGCCGCACCATCTCTTTAGGACAAAAGGATACTTTCTAAGCTAAGAGGTGTCAATTACACCCATGCTGAAACTATGAAGAAACATTTCTGAATTGAATGGATTCTTCTGAAACAAAGAAGGTGTGAAGTAGCCACATGCTGGTCCATTGTTAGACACCACAGGGAGGGGGCCCTGCATCTCTGAACAGGGGCAACATGTGAGAGATTTTTACCTTAAAATTAGCTTTCTGGAGGGAGAGGGGAGAGATCACAACAACATCACAAAAAGTCTTTCCAGCTGAGAGCTGTGAGTGATCGAGCAAAAAAAAAACAAAGAAGGAGCCCTGCTGTGAATTCTACCCTTCAACGTGGTACAGCAGAGAACTGAAATTGACCACCACCTCCAGAATGAAGTCTCAACCACCAGAAAATCTACAAACAACACCAGCCTGCAACTTTAAAAGAGAAACAGTGCTATAAGAAGATTTAACAGGTTTATCATGAACCCTGAACACCTACCTACCTCACTACAAAACACTTACACTTTTCCTCTCGATCTATTCACGTGCATGAGTGCGCGTGTGAATGGGTGCATGGGTACGGTTTCAATCATTTTAGGAATTAATATTGTTTAATAAATAGTTAACCATCTATTTTAAACCTACAATAAAAACCTGCCACTGTCTGTTTATTTGACAAATAAAATACAAGGGATTAAAACCCTAGTAATAAAAACACTTGTTGTGGTCAGTTGGGAGGTATGGGAACCACCCACACCCCTTACCACCTGGTGGTAACAACAAAGTTACCTTTTTGAAGAGGGCTTCAGCAGTCCCATTGAAGATCCCTGGTTAGGCTTCTCAACATCTGAAGCAATCGGATTAGCATGTGCCGTACATGCTTCACTCATTTCTCCTTCAATGCTGCAGACAGGATCCAACAGCGGGTACAGGACTCAAATTTCAGATTTTGGGCAAGAGTGTTGGGCATTGATTTAAAGGCCTGCCTGAACGTTGATTCAAGGGGGACAATGGGTGCATAAGGTCCCAGCTAGGTTTGCCAACTCTGCTAAGAGTTATACCAGAGCAAAGTACTGAGGATGCTGGAAATGTGAAATAAAATCAGAATATGCTAGAAATACTCAGCAGGTCTAGCAGCATCCATGGAAAGAGAAACAGAGTTAACGGGCTGGATTTTAAGAGCCTGCTGTCACTCACAGCCGTGAGCTCAAAAAATGGCACGCGAACATGCGGGCTGCACACGGTAGAGCCGCTGCGATCTCCCGCGCCGCGGCTCATCTAAATAGCTGGGGCAGCCTCCCCCCACCCCCCACAAACACATGGAGGGGGCAGGCTACCCAACTCCAGCAATGGCATCAGCTGCTTGTACGCAGACGCTGGTGCCCTTTTTAAGGGGCAGCCAGCCATGCCGGAATTTAAAATTTTTAAAGATACACCCCCCCAAAAATTTATCAAATAAAATTCTAACGCCCTTTTCCCACCTCCCAATAACAATTAGATTAACTACTTGCCCTTTCCCCCCTCAAAACACTTACCTTTAAAATCTGACCTTGCCCCCGCCCAAGCCTGAACAAAGTTTAAAGTTCACCCCTTCCCACAATCCCCTATACTCATTACGTTTATTTGACCCCATTTCTGCCCTCCCCCCACTCCTCTGCACTGGAGATCTTAACTCCTCCCCCCTCCTAAACAGTGTCATGCCGGCTTTCCCCAAACGAGGAATTGAAGGCGCAAGAGTCTCGGCCGCCGCACTGAGGATAGCAGCGTGCCTAGAAGATTGAAGGTAAGTTTATGTTAATGTATTCATTTTATTGATTTAAATATGTAGATGCAGATTCCGTCGTCCAGCTGGGGTGGGATGCTGCCATAAAGCTTCGCTGTCGCCGGGAGGGTCGGGCCGGGCCTTCCCGGCGTCGAGCTCCGTGGCAGGACTCTGTTGCAACCATCGTCTGGCGCCCCCGACTATGGAGCCCGACATCGTGGGGTTGGTAAAATTCAGCCCAATGCTTCAGGTCAAATGCCCACAGTTTGTAAATGTTTCTGCATTTACTGTGTAAATGTTGGGTCCCCTGAAATTGAAATCTTTTCTCACAATGTTGCATAAGTAGCTGTCATGTGAGAAGTTCCAGGAATGAGGAGGCCACCCATGAGAAGATGAAAGAAAGTACACAGTGTGTGCTGCAATTGTAAATTGTGAACTCTATTTTACAGGTGGAAATTAATTCTCCAATCCTGGTGACTCCTGGACAAATCTGGAAGGATTGGCAATAGGTCTTCTAGTGAAATCTTCCACTTCTACAGCTGGATTGTGTGTGCTCGGTGGGGATGGAACTACAGAGGCGCAAACAACAGACACAAAGCTGTACTTTTCTCCCATGCCTGAAGTGCCTGAAAGATTCAGCTTTTGTTTTTGGAGATTCCCGGACAATCTGGGAGTGTTGGCAATCTTAACCCTGTCTGATTTTCAGTTGCTGGTCGCCTATTTTTCAGGCGAAGGTGGATGACCGGCATTTGAAAGTCTGTTCTATTAATTTATTAACATTATCTTCTTTAAAAAAAAAGATTGGATAATAATAGTAAGAGGCACACAAACAACTTGGGCACAATGCTAAAATGTCTGCAGTACTTTTAAATCTTGTGATTTTGTAATTTAGTAACTGTGGGGCGCGACAGCTTCAAATGTGAATTATTATTATTAATTTCACTACGATGAATTAGCGTGTTTCAGGCACAGAAAACAGCAGCACTGATTGTATGATAATTGTTTCATCACTTCATTTAAAAGTACTTTTCAAAACCTTAATTTAGAACACATTGGAAACTTACACATTACACATTACTGAACATTTCTCGAGTCCTGCCTATGACTCACCTTGTATTAAACTGCACATTAAAGCACTGGCCTAGTTAGAAAGTCTGTCCTGTGTGATGAGAAATTATCTCTCTCTCTCTCTGTCTGTATTACTTTGAATTGATAATCTTATTGAGTAGCTGAGAACAACTCAATTTGCAACTCTGACTGTTACTTTACCTCGATTAGAGACACTTTTATATTAGAGTTAAGTTCCAGAAAAACTCAAGAGACCTGTGATCTCCATGGGTTGCTCTGCGGCAGCGCCCTTTAAACTCGGTGGAGTGCCTGCATTCAGCAGCTGCTGCAGCGCCCCTGTGATATTTCACTCGAGGGCTCATTTAAATAGTGTGTAGCGGCGGCGTCCACGTCCCCGGCAACGGCATCCTGCGCCACCACACAAGGGCAGGTGCCATTTTTAAAGGGCTTTAAGCCCTTATAATTACTTCAAATTTTTAAATGGGCAGCAGTATGAAATTTTTATTAAACAATAAAAAATGTGAATGGCCCTTCCCCAACCCCCCAATTGTCATTTCAATGCCCGAAATCACCAACACATTCCCTTTTCCCTACCTGAACTTTACTCCCTAAGCTTATAACAATTGGCCTATAATCCCTTCCCACCATCCCCGAATGCAATAAAAATTGATTTACCCGATCCTCCACCCCTCCCGCCCTGAAATTTTTATTACTCCCCCCTCCCCACCAGGTTCTCGCCTCAGAACTCCATGTGGCGTTCCGATGGCGCGCGAAGGCCGAATGGAGGCCATAAAATCGGCATGGGACGGCAGGTAAGTTAATTTGAAAATAATTACTGTTGATTTAAATATGCAGAAGAAGGGCCCGCCGCCGGGCGGTGGAGGGGGCCGCACTGAAGTCCCCCCACCGTCGATAATATGCAGCGGACCCTTCTCGACGTCGTGGGTCGAGGCGGACCTCTCCCTGTAACATTTTACCAGCCCCCATGCCGCGACCCATGGTGTCAAGAGGCCAGTAAAATTCAGCCCATTTATGTGTTTCTGTTCCTGATTTACCATCTGATCTGCCACTGTTCTAAATGTAGGCCCACTGGAGACTCTATTCTAATGGGAGAACTATGCACTGCATTTTGCCACGATTTGTGTGGCTGAAATTAAAACATAAAATTCTTAAGGGGCTTGACAGGGTAGATGCTGAGAAAAATGTTTCCTCTGGCTCGGAAATTTGGAACAGAGGGTCACAGTCTCAGAATAAGGGGTCGGCCATTTCAAACTGAGATGAGGAGAAACTTCTTCACTCAAATGGTTGTGAATCTTTGGAATTCTCTACCCCAAAGAGCTGTGGATACTCAGTCATTGAGTATATTCAAGACAGAGGTCAACAGATTTTAGGCTACTAAAGGAAATAAGAGATATGGTGCGGAAAGGTGGAGTTAAGGTAGAACATAAGCCATGAATTGTTGAATGGCGGAGCAGGTTTGAAGGGCCAAATGGTGTACTCCAGTTCCTATTTCTTATCTTCTTAGGTAATCTCATGAACTAGGGAGTGGGATAATATATTATGCATGCTATTATCTAGATGCAAAATGCACACACGGTTTTACAGTATTTATAAAAGTATTATCACCACATTGGCATAAAAAAGGCTTGCGTTTAGTTAGTACCTTTCACAACCACTGGATGTCCCAAAGTGCGTTACAGCTAACAGAGCATTTTTGAAGTGCGGTCACGGTTGTAATGTAGGAAACATGCACACAGCAAACTTCTACAACAGGAATGTGATAATGACCTGATAATCTGTTTTGTGATACTTTGAGGGATAAATCTTTGCCCAGACACCAGGGATAATTCCCCTATTCGTCCTTGAAATAGTGCCATGGATTCTTTTATATCCACCTGAGAGGGAAAACAGGGACTCTGTTTAACATCTCAGCTGAAAGTCAGCACAGCACTCCCTCAGTTCTGCACTGGAGTGTCAACCTTGATTTTTGTGCTCAAGTCCTAGAGTGGGAAATGAACCCATTACCTTTTAACTCAGAGGCAAATGTACTACTGAACCACAGCCAACACCATAACCATAATTCAAATAGTTAAGAGTTGTGTTGTGAGTCCTGGTTAAAGAACATTTTCAAAGTTACACAGATCAAAATTCATGAACATATGCTTGTAGACATAGACAATATCACTGACTCCATGTGGGTGAAATTTAACTTCAGCTGAAGCAATTTCCATCACCTCTGAGTCAGAAGGTTATGGGTTTAAGTCTCACTCCAGGCCTTGAGCACAAAAAAAACAAGGTTGACACTCCAGTGCAGTACTGAGGGAGTGTTGCACCATCAGAGGCACTGTTTTATGGATAAGATGTTAAACCAAGCCCCCATTTTCCCTCTCAAGTGGATGTAAAAGATCCCATGGCACTACTTTGAAGAAGACAGGGGAGCTATCCCCAATGTCCTGGCCAATATATATCCCTCAATCAACACCACAAAAACAGATTATCAGATCATTATCACATTGCTCTTTGTGGGAGCTTGCTGTGCACTAATTGGCTGTCGCTTTTCCTGTATTATAACAGTGGCTACACTTCAAAAATACTTCATTGGCTGTAAAGCTCTTTGGGATGTCCTGTCGTCATGAAAGGTGCTAAATAAATGCAAGTGTTTCTTTCTTTCCTTTTAAGTTATTGAAGGTGGGTTATATAATGGCCGCCCTATCCATTTTTCACCCCAGCTTAAGTTGAACTTCTCCCCCATGTATTTACAGAGGTTTGAAACCCAATGTATCTTTCCAGGTTCCACAAGAACATTGATACCCAAAGACGCTCGCAAGGTGGGCCCTCTATATTACTGCCTTCAATGAAGGGGATACTGTGGACCTACTGTTGACTCTATAAAAGTGTCGTAAATGATTCTTAAAGGGTCACCAAGAATTTCAGCCAGCAAAATACCTATTGGTAATCAGATTGTTTGTGTATTCTAGGAAGTAGCAGAAATATTGAAAAACATAAGAATTCTGAGGAACACCAAAAGGCCATTATGCCTAATAAATCTTAAAAGAGTACCACAATATTTCCACCATTAAGTTTCTTTTGCAGTAATGTGAAGTAATAAGAAGTAAATGTGCTCCTACATTATAACAGTGGCTATAATTCAAAAATTCTTAATTGGGTGTAAAGTCCATTGGGATGTCCTGAGGTCATGAAAGGTGCTACATAAAATGCATGTCTTTCCTTCTTTAAGTTGTTCAAAATATGCAGTGTCTATATTTCAGAACTCTTCACACACATGCCTTTTTTAAAGATCATGTCAGATAGAACGCCTTGGATAGACCTGCACTAATGCCATCATTATGGTACAAGATGAGAATGTTGGATTCATTCAGTGAGAAGACAGTAGTGCGCTGCTTCTCAAGAAAGTAAAATGTCTTTTTTTTTGCTTGATTAGTGATTACCATTTTCCAAAGGTTTCTTTTGTCTGTTAAGAGTGTTAATGTCCCAGTACCTGGCTGGAATGAATAGCACTTCATTAATCAGAGTACATTTATAGAGCTCAAAAATGATCATGGAATTTACAACTAAGAAAAAGATATGTAATGGGAAGCAACAACACTGAATATCCAAATCAGTAAAATCTGGCACTGTCATAAGTTGATCGAATGTAAACTTTACTGAAGAGGGAGCAGAAGTTAAAAACAAAAATAATTATACAGTCATCAGACATCGCTGATATATAATAGACTTCAGTAGAGAAAGACCAGTGCATTAAAAGCTTGGTTAAGAAAAATACAAAAAATGCATTTAAATGAGATCCTGCTGTGGCAGAGGCTAGGCCACAGGTGATATTTCAATGAATTACACTCATAAGTGGCCATGAATTATAGATGACAGCCTAGTTAGAGAAATTATTTTATCTCAAATTAGGACCAAGCAATTAGGCAACTGGAGGCGTTGTATCCCGCAGCAATATGAAAGCTAGTGCGGCAGGCTGAGTTGGGTCATATGACATGTCCTTTGAAGAAGCAGATAATTAAGCTAAGCATCTCTTAATGTTCTGGTGTCCCTCTGCCTTTTTGAAAGGTTAAAACAGCATATTTTAAAGTCTGGGTGTTGGCAAAGAAAGTAGCAGCAGACCAGGTTTAGTTATTGAATAGCTGTAGCTTGTCTGCATGAGTTTTCTTTCCTAGCTAATTGTATTTTTTTGCCAAATTCAAACAGTAAAATCTTTTCCAGATTTTTTTGAATAAGTTAGACTGCCCACAGGTGTTGGAGAAATGTCATCAAACATTTCCATCAGTCTGTAGATGCTTAAAAAGCACAGTAGACTGTAGTTCGATCATTCTCTACACATAGAACACTTTTGGGTACCAGTTTCAGTATCGGACTGCTGCCTGCCAAGAGAGAAATGGAGCCGACAGATTGGTGTTACTCTGCTCACTCCTCATTGATCTCGGGCCTGAGAAAATGCTTGCTTCACTCACTGGATATTGGTTACATTTTATTAATTGAGAGCAACTGTCCTACCTGGGAACTTTGTTTTAAAATTTCACTGGCTGCAGTTACAAAAGAAGTGCAAGAATTCCTGAAGGATGGTCCAACACCATTTGCTAAAGTGGAATTTGTATAACTTCACTACATAGTAATATGAATCCAAAAACCACTTTTCATGGCATCCTGAAAATAATGCGATTACAACAAATACCATGAACAGTGACACTCGCATTGGTTAATGTTCTGTACCTTTCATAAACTAACTGCCATATTAAGAAAACTGGACCAGCCACATAATTACTGTGGCTACACGAGCAGGTCAGAGGCTGGGTATTCTACGGCGAGTAACTTGCCTCCTGACTCCCCAAAGCTTTTCCACCATCTACAAGGCACAAGTCAGGAGTGTGATGAAATACTCTCCACTTGTCTGGATGACTGCAGCTCTAACAACACTCAAGAAGCCTGATTGCATCCAGGAAAAAGCCTGCTTGATTGGCACCCGATTCACCACCTTAAACATTCACTCCCTCCACCACCGGTGCACAGTGGCAGCAGTGTGTACCATATACAAGATGCACTGCAGCAACTCACCAAGGCTTCTTCAACAGCACATTCCAAACCCACTACCTTTACCACCTAGAAGAACAAGAGCAGCGATGCATGAGAACACCATCACCTGCAAGTTTCCCTCCAAGTCAACACTATCTTGTCTTGGAAATATATTATCACTCTTTCACCGTCGTTGGGTCAAAATCCTGGAACTCCCTACCTAATGGCACTGTGGGAGCACTTTTATCATATAGACTGCTGCAGCTGAAGGTGGCAGTTCACCACCACCTTCTGAAGGGAGATTAGAGATGGGTAATAAATGCAGGCCTTGTCAGTGACACCCAAATCCTGAATCACTGAATTTAAAAAACTGCAATGCTAATGTGCAATTAATGTAGGCACCATCAAAGGTAGTCTTCTTTATAAATCACAGAAAAATACTTATAATGGGTTCTGCATCTGTCACTATGATTCTTACCAACACTCTGTGATGTGAATAGTTCACCTACTTTCAAAAAATGATGGCCTCAATCATCTCAGTGACCATGGTACACCACCAGCAGCTATGGTAGTCTTTGAATATTGATCTCTATTTTCTCTTTCAAAATGCAAAAGTAAGTTGTCCCTTTAGTCTTAATGTTATATAAAAACAAATAGGTCTCTTGTGGTATTCTTCATGGGGAGGGCACGACCTGGTGTGATTTCTGACTTTTATTATGGTTATAATGTGTTTGCAGTTTATGTGTTACAGTCTAAATGTGTTTGCAGTTTGACCATCATTATAACACTACAGATTTTACTGAAACAATGGGGGGAGTTTTCCCAGCTCCTTAGAGGCAGATTTAGAGGCAAGGAGGCTGCTTTTCCTGGGGCGGGCTGCTTGTGCTGACATCGACCTGCCTGGTAACGGCGGAAGTCAGTTAAGCCATTATAGCGGCAATTAATGGGAATGTTTTTAGGCAATGGCAGTTTGCCGAAGGTGCAAAGCACCTCTGCCGTGGCTGCAGCTCATCTCCTCACAGGAGGCGAGAGCACAGCAGGTCAGAGCGCCATGAGATGCATATGCTGAGTTATCTTTAAAGAAGCAAATTGGTTATCTTCAGGACATTTACAGGCAAATGCTTTCAACTGGAAGTGTTTCCCCTGCAGACGGACCCACCAGATAGTGCTAGGTGTGAGGATTTGGCTGCCGGTTCCAGGGTCAATATCGTGCCTCCATCTTGTGCTGCCCACCCTTTCTCTGTCCACCTGAGAAACACACACAGTTCACTTTGGGGTTCCGACCACCTTTCACTTCAGGCGCTCTGATTGGCCCTTCCACATCACTAGCCCACTTGTCAACCCTAATTGGATGGCACTTCCGGAGGCGGCCTCTTAATTAGCCTCCGCCAGAAAGATCGCACATATTGTCCCCCAATGCACACTTCTGGTTTCCCGATGTCGGGACCTGTGTGCTAGTGGCAAACTTCAGCTCAATAGATCACCAACTGACCAAACACAGACATATCACATATCCAAGTGAAAGATAGAGGCCTCATAAATATAGGGTGGAAATTACTGTTGATGATGTTAATCTATGAACACTTAACATACATGTACCAACTTTATCTCACCATTGTTTTATAGACGTGTCAATTTATTCTAGCAGGTTAATTGCTACATTAAAATAGCAAAGAGAAGGAGTGAGTGTTAAGAATTTGTACAATAACATTGTGACAGCAATTTATTCCCCATAATAGCTGCAATATTATTTACCTACCAGTTATAATCATAAAAGGCTGCAGCATGGAAGAAGAACATTCAGCCCATCATGTTTATGCTGTTCTTTGCAACGTTGTCCAATAGAAATTGCTGACTAGGCACAGATGTGGCTATGGTGACACTGTTTCAGCCACATGCAATATTTTTAGTGGAATGTACCTTACACACACTCTCACAATACAGGAACATGTGCTTCACAAGCATCTATCAATGTAATCAAGGAAGTAAAGCAGTTAAAACAATCAACCAGTTAAAACAATCAACCAACACTTGTACACGCTGCTTTTCATCTTCTCATTTTACCAACAAATGCACAAAAAGACTAAAGTACATATGCATGTTTTGTGACAGAGTCTATGATTCATTTTTTATTTACTAATGAAAAATGCATTTAGCCTATTGTGCTTGGCGACTAATGTACTGGACAGCACTATGTTATAGCAATTCTAAAATAATCCTGCAGCCCTGCTTTGTCCCAATAGCTCTACTGGGTAGAAATTTGTCAGCAGCCTGTTTTAGATGTGAAAGCAGCAACGCTGCAACTCATGCCTGAACTGAGAGGCCAAGGTTGGCCACCGGCCAGAAATTGGGCCTCACCTAAATAATCTGAGAAAGCTGCACTCTTCCCTTAAGAGATTCAATGGCATCAGCTTCCCAATGGCAAAACATCTCATATTCTAATAGTGCTCCACCTATCAAAATTTCTTCTAAATTCTCTCAGTTTTAAATTGTTAATCCCTTAATAAAAGACTCCAACTAGAGGAAACTGTCCTTCTCCATTCACCCTACGTTCAATGATTTTGAAAAACCTACACTGAATCTCTGCTTAGCCTTCTCTGCAGCACTGAAAATAGTCCCAATATCTCAAGACTTTCCACATAACTGCAGCTTCTCAACCTGGTCAACCCTTATTGTACGCTCTCTATAGCTTTAATGTTGTAAAATGGGATACTGAAAACGGCATGCAGTAGTGTAACTGTAGCCTAACCATTGCCTTGAAAAATCTGCCACTCCCTCTTAGCCCTTGTACTCTATGCCCCTGTTTAAAAAATCCGAAATGCTCATAGTTCTGAATGCTCCAAAACTTCCAGGTAATTACACATTTGAATGCCTCAGTCTCTCTGTTCTTCCAAAGCCTTCAATGTCTTTCCATTGAGTTTCTAATCCATTTTTTGGCCAGGATTTTACAAACTCCCGATGTCGGGTTCCGTGGCCGGGTGGGGGGGGTGTGGGGGGGCCAGAAGATCGTTCTGGCAGCGGCCCGCCACGGAGCCGGATGCGTGGAGTGCTGGACGCGATCTTCCCACTGGTGGCGAGGCTCCGTGGCGGCCCCCCTGCCATTGGGCGATGGGACCTGGATTAAAATATTCAAATTAGTGGAATGCTCACTCAGAGTGCAGCCGCCACTCAGGTGCCTTCACTTTCCCATCTGGAGAAAGCAGGCGTCGGAAGGGGGAGCTTAACAGGGTCAAATTTACATTAATTTTTTATTCGTTCAGGTGATGTGGGCATCGCTGGCTAAGCCAACATTTATTGCCCATCCCTAATTGTTCTTGAGAAGGTGGTGGTGAGCCACCTTTTTGAACTGCTGCAGTCCTTGGGGTGTAGGTACACCCACAGTGCTGTTAGGAAGGGAGTTCCAGGATCTTGACCCAGTGACAGTAAAGGAATAGCAATATAGTTCCACGTCAGGATGGTGTGTGACTTGGAGGGGAACTTGGAGGTGATGTTCCTATCCATCTGCTGCCCTTGCCTTTCTAGGTGGTAGAGGTCATGGGTTTGGAAGGTGCTGTCAAAGGAGCCTTGGTGAGTTTCTGCAGTGCATCTTGTAGATGGTACACACTGCTGCCACTGTGCATCTGTGGTGGAGGGAGTGAATGCTTAAGGTGGGGTGCCAATCAAGCAGGCTGCTTTGTCCTGGATGGTGTCGAGCTGCTTGAGTGTTGTTGGAGCTACACTCATCCTGGCAAGTGGGGAGTACTCCATCACATGCCTGAAGTGTGCTTTGCAGATAGTGGACAGGTTTTGGGGAGTAAGGAGGTGAGTTACTTGCCACAGAATTCCCAACCTCTGACCTGCTCTTGTAGCCACAGTGTTTATGTGGCTGGTCCAGTTAAGTTTCTGGTCAATGGTAACCTCCAGGATGTTGATGGTGGGGGATTCAGCAATGGTAATGTCATTGAATGTCACAGGGAGACGGATAGATTCTCTCTCATTAGAGATGGTCATTGCCTAGCACTTACATAGCACAAATGTTACTTGTCATTTATCAGCCCAAGCCTGTACGTTGTCCAGGTCTTGCTGCATGCAGGCACTGAGTGCTTCATTATAGGAAGAGTTATGAATTGGACCGAACACTGTGCAATCATCAGCAAACATCCCCACTTTTGACCTTATAATGGAGTAATTGATGAAGCAGTTGAAGATGATTGGGCCTCGGACACTGCTCTGAGGAACTCCTGCAGTAATGTCCTGATGTTGAGATGACTGGCCTCCAACAACCACAAACATCTTTTTTTGGGCTAAATATGACTCCAACCAGTGGAGAGTTTTTAAGATCTCCTGTACCCATGAAGTCTCTTTCAGTCCCATTCCAAATGGGCACACAAAGTAAAAGAGTAGACATCACAAATATTGGAGAATTATGCTTTTGGTCACTTAAATATTCTCGCATGAAAATCTAGGATCTTCATGACCCTAATGCAGGAAATAGGCACAAGACTTCATCTCTGTCAAAAACAGAAAAGTGGAGAATGAAGCAGC
This sequence comes from Heterodontus francisci, assembly GCF_036365525.1. Classification (NCBI taxonomy): domain Eukaryota; kingdom Metazoa; phylum Chordata; class Chondrichthyes; order Heterodontiformes; family Heterodontidae; genus Heterodontus; species Heterodontus francisci. The sequence goes on along the minus strand of NC_090372.1, from coordinate 104,964,197 downwards.
GCCTGCTTGCCCAATTCCATTCTTCCTCTGCGTCACATGCACATCTCTCCTGGCACACGGCACTGGGGATACATCCTTTGTAATTTTCCTTTCACCTTGAAGTCATTTGTTTTTCAAAATTTAAATTTGCCGTATTCAAATAACTACCTATTTACAGAGTACTATATTTTCTTCCCCAGCCCCTCCCCTGGGATCCTAACAAATATTTACAGGTCACAAAAAGGACCACAAGCCTGACCTGGTTTAATAGTTAGCAATGCCACAGCAAGTTACTAAGTACAGTGTTAAAACCATGCTGTGAACATCAGCAGCTGTTGTCTTCACAGATCATTTGAAGCTACAGATTCTGGCTCCTTTATTTCATTAAACGTAATGACTGCAATGGAACATCTCTACAGCTTTCAGTGTTGTAAACCAATATTTAAAGATTTATGATAAGATTCTGTATCTCAAAAGAATAATGTTCAGGCTTATTTTGACTAATCTTGGGCCATGTAGGAAAATAACTGATGTATCTTTTTAATAGACTGACAGCAACTGAAAGCAAGTGGTTGGATGCAAAACTTTATAGGATTTATTAAAATGTTGAATAAAATAAAACTTGCCCACATTTTTGCTACCTCCTCAACTATGAAGAAAACCAATGAGTTTTGTTATAGACTAAACGCATATAAAAAGTATTCGCTCATCTTCAATATTCATGTGTAGGTCAATCAAAAACATTAACGGACTGGTCCAAAGACTTAAAATATAACTGGAAGTCCAAATTGCTCTTTTACCATCACAGCAAATCTGAACTGCAGGAAGGTCTAACAAAGTAAAACACTGCTGTTGCATCTCAAGCATGGTTCCTCATGTGCACCTGTGACTCATATTTGATCTTGGCCAGTAATGTGAGGTTAGCTCAATAAAATATTCCTGTAGTGTTCCCAGCATTTTATATATGAGGTGCAAAATTCACCTTAATGAGATTTTCTCAATCTTCCAGTAAATGTGTTCCATTGCAGTCATGTGCATTGGGCAATAACAGTGTTCTCTTAACAAAAGTGCTAAACATTATATCATACTATTAGTGCCAGAGAACCTTCTCAGCTGTAACTATTTAAAAATATCAAACAGTTAAAAAGAATTGCAAATAATTTTAAAAAAAATCTTTAGATGCTTTTATTTAAAATTATCAGGGGAGAGTGCTTGAAGATAATTGCAAAACTCAGCAGAATGAGGGAGCTGAAATGAGGTCAGTAGTTTTGTATAGTGCTTTTAACAGAGAACATCCCTAAATGCTTCAAGTAGGTGCAATAAGATTTAAAAAATGGACACTGATCAAAAACAGAACATTAGGATGGGTGACCAAAAGATTTGTTGAAGAGGTGGATTTTAAGGAGAGTCTTAAAGAACAAAAGTGCAGTGGAAAGGCAGGGGGTTTATTGAGGGAATTACAGAGCATGAGGGAGGCGGTGGCGCAGTGATATTGTCACTGGACTAGTAACCCAGAGACCCAGGGTATTGCTCTGGGGACATGGGTTCAAATCCAACCACAGCAGAAGGTGGAATTTGAATTCAATTAATAAATCTGGAATTAAAAAGCTAGTCCAATGATGGCCATGAAACCATTGTCGACTGTTGTAAAACCCATCTGGTTCACTAATGTCCTTTAGGGAAGGAAATCTGCTGTCCTTACCTGGTCTGGCCTACATGTGACTCCAGACCCACAGCAATGTGGTTAACTCTTACATGCCCTCTGAAATTGCCCAGCAAGCCACTCAGTTGTATCTAACCGCTACGAAGTCAATAAAAAGGAATGAAACCGGACAGACCACCCGGCATTGACCTAGGCACCGGAAATGACAACGGCAAACCCAGCCCTGTCGACCCTGCAAAGTCCTCCTTACTAACATCTGGGGGCTTGTGCCAAAGTAGGGAGAGCTGTCCCACAGACTAGTCAAGCAACAGCCTGACATAGTCATACTCACGGAATCATACCTGACAGACAATGTCCCAGATACTGCCATCAGCATCCCCGGGTATGTCCTGTCCCACCGGCAGGACAGACCCACCAGAGGTGGTGGTACAGTGGTATACAGTTGGGAGGGAGTTGCCCTGGGAGTCCGCAACATCGACTCTGGACCCCATGATGTCTCATGATATCAGATCGAACATGGACAAGGCAACCTCCTGCTGATTACCACTTACTGCCCTTCCTCAGCAGATGAGTCAGTACTCCTCCATGTTGAACAGCACTTGGAGGTAGCACTGAGGGTAGCGAGGGCACAGAATGTACTCTACTCAATGTCCATCACCAAGAGCGCTCGGTAGCACCACTACTGGCCGAGTCCTAAAGGACATATCTGATAGACTGGGTATGCGGCAGGTGGTGAGGGAACCAACAAGAGGGGAAAACATACTTGACCTCGTTCTCACCAAACTGCCTGCTGCAGATGCATCTGTCCATGACAGTATTGGTAGGAATGACCACCGCACAGTCCTTGTGGAGACGAAGTTCCGCCTTCACATTGAGGATACCCTCCATCGTGTTGTGTGGCACTACAACCGTGCTGAATGGGATAGATTTCGAACAGATCTAGCAATGCAAAACTGTGCATCCATGAGGCACTGTGGGCCATCAGCAGCAGCAGAATTGTACTCAACCACAATCTGTAACCTCATGGCCCGGCATATCCCCCACTCTACCATTACCATCAAGCCAGGAGACCAAATCTGGAAGGCATGCCAGGAGCAGCACCAGGCAGATCTCAAAATGAGGTGTCAACCTGGTGAAGCTACAACACAGAACTATCTGCGTGCCAAACTGCATAAGCAGCATGCGATAGACAGAGCGAAGCGATCCCATATCCAATGGATCAGATCTAAACACTGCAGTCCTGCCACATCCAGCCGTGAATGGTAGTGGACAATTAAACAACTAACTGGAGGAGGTGGCTCCACAAATATCCCCATCCTCAATGATGGGGGAGCCCAGCACATCAGTGCGAAAGATAAGGCTGAAGCATTTTGCAACAATCTTCAGCCAGAAGTGCTCTGTTGACGATCCATCTCAGCCTCCTCCTGAAGTCCCCAGCATCACAGATGCCAGACTTCAGCCAATTCGATTCACCTCCGTGTGATATCAAGAAACGACTGCAGGCACTGGATACTGCAAAAACTATGGGCCCTGACAATATTCCATCAATAGTACTGAAGACCTGTGCTCCAGAACTTGCTGCGCCCCTAGCCAAGCTGTTCCAGTACAGCTACAACACTGGCATCGACCCTGCAATGTGGAACATTGCCCAGGTATGTCCTGTACACAAAAAGCAGGACAAGTCCAACCCGGCCAATTACCGCCCCATCAGCCTACTCTCATTCATCAGTAAAGTGATGGACGGTGTCATCAACAGTGCCATCTAGTGGCACTTGCTTAGCAATAACCTGCTCAGTGACGCTCAGTTTGGGTTCCACCAGGGCCACTCAGTTCCTGACCTCATTATAGCCTTGGTTCAAACATGGACAAATGAGCTGAACTCAAGAGGTGAGGTGAGAGTGACTGCCCCTGACATCAAGGCAGCATTTGACAGAGTTTGGCATCAAGGAGCCCTAGCAAAACTGAGATCAATGGGAATCAGGGGGAAACCCCCCGATGGCTGGAGCCATACCTAGCGCAAAGGAAGATGATTGTGGTTGTTGGAGGTCAATCATCTGAGCTCCAGGACATCACTGCAGGAGTTCCTCAGGGTAGTGTCCTCGGCCCAACCATCTTCAGCTGCTTCATCAATGACCTTCCTTCAACCATAAGGTCAGAAGTGGGGATGTTTGCTGATGATTGCACAATGTTCAGCACCATTCGTGACTCCTCAGATACTGAAGCAGTCCGTGTAGAAATGCAGGAAGACTTGGACAGTATCCTGGCTTGGGCTGATAAGTGGCAAGTAACATTCGCGCCACACAAGTGCCAGGCAATGACCATCTCCAACAAGAGAGAATCTAACCATCTCCCCTTGACATTCAACGGCATTACCATCGCTGAATCCCCCACTATCAAAATCCTAGGGGCTACCATTGACCAGAAACTGAACTGGAGTAGCCATATAAATACCGTGGCTACAAGAGCAGGTCAGAGGCTAGGAATCCTGAGGCAAGTAACTCACCTCCTGACTCCCCAAAGCCTGTTCCACCATCTGGAAGGCACAAGTCAGGAGTGTGATGGAATACTGTCTACTTGCCTGGATGGGTGCAGCTCCAACAGCACTCAAGAAGCTCGACACCATCCAGGGCAAAACAGCCCGCTTGATTGGCACCCCATCTACAAACATTCACTCCCTCCACCACCAACGCACAGTGGCAGCAGTGTGTACCATCTACAAGATGCACTGCAGCAATGCACCAAGGCTCCTTAGACAGCACCTTCCAAACCCACGACCTCTACCAACTAGAAGGACAAGGGCAGCAAATGCATGAGAACATCACCACCTGCAAGTTCCCCTCCAAGTCACACACCATCCTGACTTGGAACTATATCGCCGTTCCTTCACTGTCGCTGGGTCAAAATCCTGGAACTTCCTTCCTAATAGCACTGTGGGTGTACCTACCCCAAATGGACTGCAGCAGTTCAAGAAGGCAGCTCTCCACCACCTTCTCAAGGGAAATTAGGGATGGGCAATACATGCTGGCCTGGCCAGCGACGCCCAAATCCCATGAATGAAAAAAAAATCTGAAGGCACAGTTCAGGATGGTGGGGTGAAGGGAGACTGTCAGAAACTGTTGTTTGTGATATACATAAATGATTTGGAGGAAAGTATAGGTGGTCTGATTAGCAAGTTTGCAGACGACACTAAGATTGGTGGAGTAGCAGATAGTGAAGGGGACTGTCAGAGAATACAGCAGAATATAGATAGACTGGAGAGTTGGGCAGAGAAATGGCAGATGGAGTTCAATCAGGGCAAATGCGAGGTGATGCATTTTGGAAGATTCAATTCAAGAATGAACTATACAGTAAATGGAAAAGTCCTGGGGAAAATTGATGTACAGAGAGATTTGGGTGTTTAGGTCCATTGTTCCCTGAAGGTGGCAATTCAGGTCAATAGAGTGGTCAAGAAGGCATACGGCATGCTTTCCTTCATCGGACGGGGTATTGAGTACAAGAGTTGGCAGGTCATGTTACAGTTGTATAAGACTTTGGTTCGGCCACATTTGGAATACTGCGTGCAGTTCTGGTCGCCACATTACCAAAAGGATGTGGATGCTTTGGAGAGGGTGCAGAGGAGGTTCACCAGGATGTTGCCTGGTATGGAGGGCGCTAGCTATGAAGAGAGGTTGAGTAGATTAGGATTATTTTGTTGAGGGGGGACCTGATTGAGGTGTACAAAATCATGAGCGGTATAGACAGGGTGGATAGCAAGAAGCTTTTTCCCAGAGTGGGGGATTCAATTACTAGGGGACACGAGTTCAAAGTGAAAGGGGAAATGTTTAGGGGGGATATGCGTGGAAAGTTCTTTACGCAGAGGGTGGTGGGTGCCTGGAACGCGTTGCCAGCGGAGGTGGTAGATGCGGGCACGATAGCGTCTTTTAAGATGTATCTAGACAGATACATGAATGGGCAGGAAGTAAAGAGACACAGACCTTTAGAAAATAGGCGACAGATTTAGATAGAGGATCTGGATCGGTGCAGGCTTGGAGGGCCGAAGGGCCTGTTCCTGTGCTGTAATTTTCTTTGCTCTTTGTTCTTTGTTCTTTGGAGGTGGGTGAAGCTTGAAGACACTGGGTTGAATTTTACCAAGATCACGACATCGTGCTCTGTGGCAGGAAGGCGGTGGTGGCCTGAAGATGAGTACAGCAGAGGCCCGGCCCAATCCTCTCAACAGCAGCAGCAAGGCTCCGAGGTGGTCCCCCCTCCGCCACCCCCGCTGCTGGGCGACAGAACCTGCATCAACATATTTAAATCCTCAGTGCAGCAGCCAGTACTCCCGTGCGTTCAATTCCTCGTTTGGGGAAAGCCAGCATAACACTGGTGGGGAGGGGGGAGCAGTTCAGATTTCCAGAATAGGGGTGGGGGGAGCGGAGTCAAATAAATGTAATGAGTGTAGGGGATGGTGTGAAGGGGTGAACTTTAAACTTTGTGCAGTCTGGGGGCGGGAGAAGGTCAGATTTAAATTATGTGTTTTTTTGGGGGAAGTTAATGTACTTGTTATTGAGGGTGGGAAAGAGTTGTTAGAAGTTTATTTGATAAATTTTGCGGGGGGGGGGTTGTATCTTTAAAAATGTAAATTTTCCGGCAGGGCTGGCTGCCCTTTAAAAAAGGCGTCAGCATCTGCACACAGTCAGGTGACGCCATTGCCAGGGATGGACAGCCCAACCCTTCCATGTGATTGGTGGGGGGGGTGGGTGTGGGTTACCCCAGCGATTTAAACGAGCCACCGCACAGGAGATCGCAGCAACTCTTTGGCGTGAAGCGTGTGTGTGCAGGCCACCATCTTTTGAGCTCACCGCCGAAAGTGGCGACGGGCTCTTAAAATCCAGCCCAATGTCTTCGGCCTTCTAAATATTTAGGTGGAGGAAACTGCAACTCATTCAAGATTGGATGTCGGACAAGTTTTTGCTCTTGTGCCCTTTTTATGCCTATAAAGTGGATGCAGGTCATAGAATTTCTAACTCAACGTTCCTGAAATTCTGAGGGATTACCATCAGTTTCCCATCACGCGTTTACCGAGAAACAAGTATACCGCAGAAATGGAACAAAATAGCCACTTATGCTGTTCCTCCACGGTTCCCACCAATTATGGAGTCATTACTGCACAGAAGGAGGCCATTTGGCCCATTGAGTCCATGCCGGCTCTCTGGAGAGAAATCCAGTCAGTCCCATTTCCCCCACTCTATTTCTGTAGCCCGGTGAGTTTATTTCCCTCAAGCGCCCAACCAATTTCCTTTTGAAATCGTTGATTGTCACTGCTTCCACCACCCTCGTAGGCAGTGAGTTCCAGGTCATTACCACTCTCAGTGTAAAAAAGGTTCTTCCTCACATTCCCCCTAAATGTCTTGCCCAAAATCATATATCTGTGTCTCCTAGTCCTTGTACCATCAGCTAATGGGAACAGCTTTTCTTTGTTTACCTTATCTGAATCTGTCAGAATCTTGTACACCTCTATCAAATCTCCCCTCAATCTTCTTTGCTCCAAGGAGAAAAACCCCAGCATCTCCAACTTAACCTTGTAGCTAAAATCCCTCTTCCTGGGAATCATTCTGGTAAATCTCCTCGGCACTCTCTCAAGGACCTTCACATCCTTCCTAAAGTGTGGTGACCAGAGCTAGAGACAATATTCCAATTGGGGCCTAACCATAGCTGTATAAAGGTTCAGCATGACTTCCCTGCTTTTGTACTCAATAGCTCTATTATGAAGCCCAAGATCCCATATGCTTTGCTAATTAATCTCTCAATATGTCCTGCCACCTTCAAAGATCTATACACATGAACCCCCAGCTCCCTTTTTCCTTGCACACTCCTTAGAACTGTACCATTAAGTCAATATTGCCTCTCCCTATCCCTTCTACTCAAACACTTGTCTGCATTAAATTCCATCTGCCACTTATCTGCCCATTCTGCCAGCTTGTTGAAGTCGGTTGTGTCATCCTCACAGTTTGCCACACTTCCAGGTTTGGTATCATTGGCAAATTTTGAAATTTTACACTGCATTCCAAAATCCAAGTCATTTATATATCAAAAAGGCAGTGATCCTAGCACTGAACCTTGGGGAACACCACTGTCTATCATCCTCCAGTCTGAAAAGCAACCATTTACCACAATTCGCTGCTTTCTGTCCTGAAGCCAATTTTTTTATCTAAGCTGACACTGGACCCTCCTATTCCATGAACCTCAATTTTGTTAACCACCCTTTTGGTGTACTTTGTCAAATGCTTTCTTAAAACCTATATAGATAACATCTATTGCATTCCCCTCATAAACATTCTCTGCTATTTCATCAAAAAATTCAATTAGATTAGTTACACTAGGTCTGTCTTTTAAAAATCCATGCTGGCTCTCCTTATTTAATTCAACCCTCTCCAAGTGCCTGTTGATTTTTTTCCCTGATTACTGTTTCTAAAACTTTATCCACCACCGATGTTAAATCAACTGGCCTGTAGTTACTAGGAATATCCTTACACCCTTTCTTGAATAAGGGTGATACATTTACCACTTTCAATCTTCTAGCACCTTGCCAGTATCTAGGGAAGATTGGAAGATTATGGCAAGCCCTTCTGCTATCTCCACACCCACTTCCCTGAGCAACCTGGATGCAAGCCTTCCAGACCAGGTGACTTATCTACTCTAAGCATAGCCAGCCTTTCCAGTCTATCCTTCCTATGAATTTTCACCCTATACATTACCTCCAGCAACTCTGCTTCTACTGATACTTCGTCAGTATCCTCTTAGTAAACACTGATACAAAGTACTCATTAAGTATTCTAGTCTTGCCCTGTGCCTCTAAGCAAAATATCACCCTCTTTGGTCCTAATAGGACACACCCCACCTTTTAAGCCGGTTGAAGATTTTTGGGTTCCCTTTCATGTTAACTGCCATTCTATTCCCATATTCTCTCTTTGCCAGTCTCATTTTCCTCTTCATTCCCCTCTAAACTTATTGTATTTGGCCTGGTTTTCGTTTGAAGAGTTCACCTGACACGTACCATATTACCAGACTGATTCCTGGGATGACAGGATTGTTCTATGAGGAGAGATTGAAGAGACTGGGCCTATATTCTCTGGAATTTAGACAAATCTTATTAAAGCATACAAAATTCTTACAGGGCTTGACAAGGTTGATACAGGAAGGATGTTTCCCCTGGCTGGGGGGTCTGGAACCAGGAGACACAGTCTCAGAATAAGAGGTAGCCCATTTAGGACTGAGATGAGGAGGAATTTCTTCACTCAGCGGGTGGTGAATCTGTGGAATTCTCTACCTCAGAGGGCTGTGGAGGTTCAGTCATTGAGTATGCTCAAGGCAGAGATTGATAGATTTCTAGATATTAAAGATATCAAGGGATAGTGTGGGAAAATGGCTTTGAGGTAGATCAGTTAGATCATTGAGGTAGATCTAGCTGAATGGCAGAGCAGGCTCGAGGGGCCAAATGGCCCACTCCTTTCCCATTTCCGAAATGTCGATATCCCTTTCTTTGTTTTTTTCATATTCTCTATCTCCCTCATCATCCAGGCTGTCCTGGCTTTGGTTCCCTTACTTTTCCCCCTTTTTGGAATGTAACTAGCCTGTACCTGAAACATCTCCTCCTTAAAGATCACCCATTGTTCTGTTACAGTTTTTCCTGTCAGTCTTTGGTTTATTTTTACCCTGGCAAGATCCCCTTCCATCCCATTGAAGTTAGTCCTCTTGCATTTTACAAGTTCTATTTTAGATTGTGCCTTGCTCTTCTCCAATTACTACTCTAAATCTTATGATATGATGATCATTCTTACCGAAGTGTTCCCCCACTGACACTTGGTACACTTGGACCCACCTCATTCCCCAGCACCAGACCCAGCAATGTCTCCTTCCTAATTTGAATGAGAACATACTGGTCGAGGAAGCTCTCCTGAACACATTTCAGAAATTCCTCCCCCTCCTTTCCCTCTTCCCTAACCTTATCTCAGATGATTTTTGGGTAATTAATTCCTCCAATATCACCACTCTATAGTTCTTGCACATCTCTGTGATTTCCCTGCAGATTTGCTCCTCTCTCTCTCACACTACTTAGAGGCCTACAGAATACCCCATCAGCATGATCATACCTTTCTTGTCAACTCTAATCAACTGGATTCTATCCTTCCCCCTCAAGGAGCTCCTCTCTGTCCAACATTACAATGTCTTCCCTAATCTGTACTGCCACCCCACCTCCCTTTTTCCTTCCCTATCTTATCTGGACACTTTGTATCCTTGAATATGAAGCGCCCAGTCCTCACCGTTTTTAAGCCATGTTTCCATTATTACCACTACATCATATTCTCAAACAGCTATTTGTGCTTGTAGCTCACCAACCTTATTCAACACACTTTGTGCATTTACATACATGCATTCCAAACCTCTCTATGTGTTCCTTGTAGTCCTTCTCAGTCTGCTCTATCTAATATGGTACTACTTCCTCCTCTAGTACTATTAAACACTCTCACTTTATGCACCTCTTTTCTACTTCTATATGCTGGTGCCCACCCCCCAGCCAATCTAATTTAAACCCTTTCTAACCACACTAGTGAATCTGCCCATGAGGACATCCGTCCCAGTCCTGTTAAGGTGCAACATATCCCTTTTGAATAGGTGCCTCTTGCTCCAGAATTGGTCCCAATGTCCCAGGAATTTACAGCCTCCCTTCTTGCACCATGCCTCAAGCCACACATTGATCCTCCCTTTCTTCCTATATTTCTACTCTCGCTAGCGCGTGGCATTGGGAGTAATCCAGAGATTACTACCTTTGAGGTCGTACATTTAACTTTCTCCCTAACTCCTGAAAATCTGACCGAAGAACCTCAATACCTGCTTTCTCTATGTCAACGGTAGCGACATATACCACAACTTCTGGCTCACTCCTTTCTCCCTGCAGAATATTGTGGAGCCCGCTCCATGATGATCTTTACCCTGGAACCAGGGAGGCAACACACATGTAGGACTCACAAAGACAGTTACAGAAATGCCTATCTGTCCCCTGAACAATGGAATCTCCGATAATGACTCCAGTTCTACTCTTTGCTGTTCCCTCCTGTGCAATCCGTTGCCCATTGGTGCCATGGTCTGGACTGCACTCCATCATTCCCTGTAATCCCTAAAGCTGAGTACTGGTTTGAGAGTGGCACACACCCTGAAGACTCCTGCAGCTCTTGTCAATCATCTCAGTTCCAGGACATCACTGCAGGAGTTCCTCGGGGTAGTGTCCTAGGCCCAACCATCTTCAGCTGCTTCATCAATGACTTTCCTTCAATCATAAGGTCAGAAGTGGGAATGTTCGCTGATGATTACACAATGGTCAGCACCACTCGCGACTCCTCAGATACTTAAGCAGCCTGTGTAGAAATGCAGCAAGACCTGGACAATATCCAGGCTTGGGCTGATAAGTGGCAAGTAACATTTGTTCCACAGAAGTGCCAGGCAATGACTATCTCAAACAAGGGAGAGTCTAACCATCTCCCCTTGACATTCAATGGCATTACAATCACTGAATCACCCACTATCAACATCCTGGGGGTTACCAGTCACCAGAAACTGAACTGAAGTAGCCATATAAATACCGTGGCTACAAGAGCAGGTCAGAGGCTGGGAATCCTGCGGCGAGCAACTCACCTCCTGACTTTTTAAAACCTGTCCACCATCTACAAGACACAAGTCAGGAGTGTGATGAAATATTCTCCACTTGCTGGATGAGTGCAGCTCCATCAACACTCAAGAAGCTCGACACCATCCAGGACAAAGCATCCTGCTTGATTGGCACCCCATTCACCACCTTTAGCATTCATTCCCTCCACCAGCGACGCACAGTGGCAGCAGTGTGTACCATCTATAGGATGCACTGCAGCAATGCACCAATATTCCTTCGACGGCATCTCCCAAACCCACGACCTCTACCACCTAGAAGAACAAGGTCAGCAGATGCATGGGACATGGGAACACCACCACCTGCAAGTTTCCCTGCAAGCCACACACCATCCTGACTTGGAACTTTATCACCGTTCCTTCACTGTTGCTAGTTCAAATTCATGCAACTCCCTTCCTAACAACACGGACTGTCGTGGTTCAAGAAGGTAGGTCACCACCACCTCCTGAAGGGCAATTAGGGATGGGCAATAAATGCCGTCCTAACGGCATTGATGCCACGATGCCCACATCCCGTGAGTGAATAAAGAAAAACTTCTGACAGTTACGATAGGAGACCAGTGGTAACTGTATTGAATTTCAGGGTCAAGGACATTAAAGTAAATCCAAATTAATTTTGATTAGTTTCATTTTTAAAAGGACACTTCTGATGAAGTTACTTCTTCAAATACACAATATAAAAGACCCACTGCTTCAAAATGTCCATTTCTATGACGCCATAAGGTGACTGAGAAAACTATATTCCAAATAAGCATCCACACATGTGGCCCTGATTACAATATTTTAATCAATGGATATTAATTAACGCCTTCTCAATGGACTGGCTTTTGGTTTGAAGCCACCGAGAAGTGGCTCAATTTGACAATTGTCAGTGAGTAAAGATCAAGATTAAATTGAAAGTGAAGAAAAGAAAGTATTGTGGAAGCACTTGTTGGAGATAGCCTGCGTTCATTACTATCCATTTGTGTTAGTGTCTTTCATCACTGCAGAGCTGCCAGGACATAATTACAGGAAAAACTACAAGTGATTCTAGGATTATTCTAAGTTAGAACAAGTAATGAAGATCCCTGACGAGGACCTTTAGATCCCCTCCTGTAAATCAAAACACATTGATGGCATTGGTAATTAAACACAGCTGCATCAGACTAAGATTAGGGGAATGAGTTGAAGATCCTGGCATTCATTTAATCAGTAATGATATCATTAAGCTTGGATGTCAGGGAGGAGCATCATGGCTCTTACAAGTCATTGTCTGTTAAGTATTTGCTCTCACCATAACTCACAGATCACACATTAGCTTTACTTTATGCAGCGAATATGATCAAAGTCAATTCACTGTTCTCACTGTTTCTAATGTAGGAATAACTTTTGCAGTTCTAAACTTTTGTCTTCTCTTAGATTATTTTAAAAATTAATCTTGAAGGAATGCAAACTTTTGACACTGATTTTTAAATAATAATATTTATCAATTTGTCTCTAGGTGCTGGTGCACCTCCAAGAACCTATTTTTGGCCATTTCCTTGGGTATTTTGCAAGTGTCCAATACACAATGGTGCTGGGAATTTCCGTAAGCATGCACAGAAGCCCGACATTAACATGTTGACTCATTAATTAAAGCATATTAACCTGCCTAATTTTGTTAATGAAAAATGTTGCTCTTGAAAAAAGGACAGGAAAATGGGTGCAGATTAGCTGGCTTTAGTCTACTCTGTCCACAAATCATTTCTTAAATCCTATGTGCACTTGCACATTACCTCAAACAAAGAATGGTAGCAGAAATCTCAGAGATGTAACACAGGAGAAGGAGATAGTCACATTCCTAATGTAGACGTTGGTTTGGCTCCAAGTCCTGAAACTCCAAATCCTATGATCTGTTACCAAAAGTTCTGTGGAGGGGGATGTCTGTTCATCCAATGTTCCTGATGCTGACTTGCAGGGTTAGCTTATTTGAAATTTATGGGTGGAAAAATTAGTTCAGGTCCTGCCAGCAATTGGTACAATGTGCCTGGGAGAACTAAAACATTTTCTGGTGGTGAGGAGTGAGAAAAATCTTCCTGAGGTGCAACATCAATATTTTAAACTAGACTGCACCTAATTTAGAGCCAGTAGGCAGAAAGGTGAAGAAATAATTCCATCAACAATTAAAAAGAGAACAGCTAAGTACTGAGAGTGATATAAATAACCTTACTGTAATTAGGCATGGGTGGGGGGTTGCAGTTGTGGGTGTGGTAGCAAGAGACCTGCCAACAGCTCAGCATGAACCACACAGAAGGAAGGAAGCAGTACAGCCAGTGAACGGTAACTCTCTAGACCTAGGACCTTTTCCAGAAGCAGTTTAATGACCATCCAAGGTCAACGTAGTAAGTGTGTTGGCAGCAAACTATATATTATGTATATATAATGCATATATATCTTCTATATATTACATCACAAATTGCATCACACCCCAGAGAGAAATCTGAAAGGTTTCTGCCCCATCAAGCCATCAGTATTTTGGGGTCTCTGCCTCTTGCATATTTCTGACAATATGTTCCAAGTAAATCAACAATACTGGAATGTTGACAAGCTTGCAGCCTAATTTCGGGGCAATCTCTATATGAGATTAAACAGTTTACCTGCTGATAAAATGTATGTCTACATTTCAAAATATACATTGAAAACATTTTCAAAATAATTTTGCAAAATTACTTACATGTGCAAATCGATATATTAGGTCTGTTATATTCTTCTTTCTTCCCCCTCAGATTTCTCATGCTTTTTCATTCTTCCCTAGATTAATTCTGCATCTCCAGATTCTTTTTTGTTCAACACACTGTATACAGATACCCCAAATCTCTTTCAAATTTCCACCCCCAAAAATAAGACAACAGCAATAGAGTTTTGTGTTAGACAGAGAGTAATAGGTACACATTTTGCAAGACAATATTATTGAGGCTAAACATCATGAAAGTAAAACTCAAATGATTTATATCAATTATCTGGACCCTATGAGCAGATTTCAATCTTGAAATCCCTTGCTTATATCAATCGTTGCTCCTAATACATACCATTTCATATTTATGTGGGTTTGATTAGGTTTTTGTATGACAGCAGCTGTTAGCGCTGTCTGCTGCTTCTTGTCTTTGACGTGTGATGACAAAGATAAAGGGCTTAACAGCTATGATGTCATCATGGCAGAGACTGTAATTGGTCGCTGAGAAATTCTATGTCCAGTGCGGAGACAAAATACCAGTAAATGTAAGGGAAGTATTGAAACCAAGTCACTGGGAATTAATTTAAGTATGATGACAGGACAATCAACTTGGAATAAAAGGGACAGTAGCAATATGGATACACAATTGGCTGAGTGACAGGAAACATAAAATAATAGTTAATGGATGTTTTGTGGACTGGAGTAAGGTTTGTAGCAGAGTTCCCCAACGATCAGTGTTAGGACTCTTGCTGTTCCTGATATATATTAATAACTTAGACCTTGGTGTACAAGACAATTTCAAAATTCACGGATGATCCCAGGAGCAAATCAAGCACAAGGCAGCAGAGGCTGTAATATTGGTGTAGCTCCACAAAAATTATCCTAAAACTATTTCTACACCTTTTCTTAAGCAGCTACAGTTAGAGAAACTACCAAGCCTGTTTGTGAAGAAGACACTGAGACTAGGATGCTTTGGTGAAGACTGTTTATTGCTTGCCACAGAGCTTACTTCTCCACTCCTAACAACACCCAGCCTATACTGGCTGGCTTTTCTTTATGTGCACATCTCAGTACAATTAACTAATCAATACCCAACACCTGTTCACCCTATAACCTTCAACTACGAGGTATTTCACATACATTAACAGAACTTATTAAACACAAACAGCTACCACCGCTCCTTTTAAAGACCACTAGTTTAGGCTGCTCACCACTTGGTACAAAAGGGCACAGGGCATGGTTCACACTCTGCCCATTTGTACCTGAAACATGTTTCTACAGCAGGAAGGCCTTGGTCATCAATAGGGCAGTTGAGATGCCTCTCTATTTTCAACAACAGTAGACAAGGGTAATGCAGTGGATATAATTTATCTAGATTTTCCAATGGCCTTCAATAAGCTGCCATAATAGACTAATGAATAAGATCAGAGCATGCAAAATCAAGGGACAAGTAGCAGAATGGATAGCTAGCTGGCTGCAAGACAGAAAGCAGAGAAAATTTGTTCAAGGTAGCTATTTGAAGTGGCAAAAGGTGGAAAGTTTGGTCTCACAAGGATCAGTGCTGGGACCATTGTTGTTCACAATTTATATTAATGACTTAGACTTTGGATTCAAAAATGCAATTTCTAAATTTGCGGATGGCACCAAATTGGGGGTAATAGTCAATACTGATCAGAACTGCAACAATTACAAGAAGACATGAATAAACTTGCTGATTGGGCATATATTTGGCAAATGAATTTCAACATAGATAAGTGTGAGGTATTACATTTTGGTAAGAAAATTAAGGAGGTCACATATTACTTGGAAATAAGAATATAAAAGGGATAGAGCTGCAAAACAGTCTGGGAGTGCTAATACACAAATCACTAAATGTAGCGAAGCGGGTTAATAAGGCCATTAACAAAGAAAACCAAGCACTAGAACTTATTTCTAGAGGGATAGAATTGAAAAGTAGAGAAGCTATGCTGACCTTGTATTTAACCTTGGTTAGACCACACTTGAAGTATTGTGTTGCGACAATTCTGGTTGCCATCTCATATTTTGCACTGAAGGGGGTGCAAAAAAGATTTCCAAGAGGATACCAGAAATGCAAAGTTATACCTATCAGGAAAGGATAAATGGGCTGGGTCTCTTTTCTCTTGAAAAGAGAAAGTTGGGGATGACTAATAGAGATCTTTTAAAATTATGAAATACTTTGGCAGAGGAGACACAAAGCCATTTGTGGGAAAGAGCAAAACTAGAGGTCATCAATATAAGATAGTCACCATGAATTCAAATTGGGAATTCAGAAGAAACTTCTTTACCCAGAGAGTGGTGAGAATGTGGATCTTGCTATCACAGGGAGTGGTTGATGAGTATAGTATAGATACATTTAAAGGGAGGCTAGATAAACATATAAGATAGAAAGAAATAAAGGGATATGTTGATAGAGTTAGATGAGGAAGGATGGGAAGAGGCTCAAGCGGAACATGAAAACTGGCATGGAATGGTTGGACTGAATGGCCTGTTTCTGTGCTGTATATTTTATGTCATTTTATGTAAAAATGATTGCCCACCATTTTTTAGACAAGGAACAGACACCTGGCAGTTGAAAATCACCCTAGTTTAGCTTAGAAATCACTGCTGCCAAATCAATTTTAAATGTGTAATGTCTGTATGAAAATGGCAGACCAAGGAACTCGACATGAACACTAAGATTTTATCCACTGATAAGAGCACTGGAGTGCTACATTCAGTTGAAACAAGTAGTCAATGTTCTTTTAGATAATAAAAGGAAACGACAAAAATAGAATAACCATCTAATACTGAAGTATGATTGTGAATTTGTAGCAATTTTAATATCCAACATACTATTAGAGGTAAACTGAAATAATACAATAAAGATTATCAACAAATAAGCGTTCGCTAAGTAACAATACATTTCCTCCTATGTGGTGGAAAAGGAATCAAAAATTGTAAAAATGATTGAGGCAAACTTAGAATAAAATTATCATTTAAAAAATTTCCACCAATTCTTAGCAGGTTGGTGAAATAATTGAGCTGTTTTAACATCTTCAGTAGGTGGGGTTTTGTGAAACAACAGCGAATGACTTGCTTGACTAAGCATAGTGATCTCAGTGCTAATAACAGGATGCTCACTCTCAAAATAGCCACTTCAAACATGGGGGAGCAATTGTTTTTGGAAATGAAAATTGATCATAGGATATTTAAAATGTCTCTTATTTTATCCCGAGGTTGACAGAGGATTACAAATACATGTTATTGCTATCCTTTATCAGTGCTTTCTTATACCTTTTAAATGGATTTATAAAAATATGTAGTACAAGGGTCTGAAATGTTTGAGACAATGAGAGTAACACCTCACTGTGATGATGATGTAGTAGATCACATGGGTAATGGGCTTTGGGAGAAGCAAGAAGCATCATGCAGAGTAAGAGCTAGACAGGCTTATGGAAAGTGTATATAGTCCATGTAAATATAATAAATGAGTTACTGTTCAGATTTATGATGACTCCAAGATCTCTGTATAGCAATCTCAATCTAGCATCTGAAATGCTAGCAACAATATACAATATGATAGCAAGGGCGAACACACCCAGAAGATTTTAAGAAGCCTAACTTGGTACAGTAGCGGCAAAAGACAGCAGCTATCGTGGAGAGGCTGTGAAGACCTCCAGAGCTGCTCTGTAGATGACAAAAAGACACAGTGTTAGTGAGTCAGCCACACCGGCATTCAGGCTGCACCACAGAAGCGTGGTGGTCTGTGAGTGAAATCCAAGTCCGGTGATCGCCGGCATCGAGTCACATGACACACCCTGAGTGCTGCCCTCCTCCCTTGTCTGCTCCTCCATGCACCTGATAACCCCACCCTGTCCTGCCTGAGTACCCTCCTCTGCTCCTCCATGCACCTAATAACCCCACCTTGTGTCCTCACTGGTTATCCTCCCCTGTGCCTCTGTGCACACCACCACCCCCAGGCCTTCTCCACCATCCCAAAGAAGAATCGCCCTTGTTGGTGGCTAGTCTGGAGCTAAAATCCATTCCAATGTTGGCCTTCCTTGTGCCGATGAGTGCAAGACATGAAACTACTGACCTCAGACACAGCTGCACAAAGCCACTGGAGTGCGCCATGTTTAAATGAATGCAAATCGGGTGGCACGGGAATACTGTTCACTGCTTACTTAGTCTGGCAGGTAGGACTAATTTGAACTAAGTGTAGGGTAATGCATGTATGGAAATGCATGCAAAACTGCAATCTGCCACCATGTGGGGGGAATCCTGGACTGCCCCAAACACACCAATGACTTAATTGCGATACAAAAACCCACCATTGGAAATACGAAAAAACAAACCATGTCTAATTAACTCACCCTGCATGCCACCAAATCTACTCTTGTAGGGCCCATAAAATTCTCCTCCTCCCACATGTATTTTGACTCCTGTCTGCCAATGGTGACATTATTCCTACTGGTTTCAAGCATGAGAATTCAGGCATGGAAATGAGGCCTGAGTTAAAACCTCCCAGACCTCACGCTGCAAGGGGGTGCTCAGACTATTTGCCAACTACCTCAGCTCTGAGATACCTTTGATTCCCACCCCAAGTTAAAATTAGGGATTTAAAGTCATTAACGCAAGTAACACAATACTGTTATTTGGTCATTTTCTGACTCATCCAAATATCTGGCCACATTGGGTTTTGACTATAAAGGGATCAATGTCTTAGGGTCAGATTTATGAAGGAGAATGCTATGCGGCGTCCTCATCCGCTGAGAACTCATTATAGCAAATTGCAGGTGAGCTAACCATAATTTCCCCCCCGTTAAAAATAATGGGTGGAGAATCAGATTGAGTGCACCCAGTAATTTCCTTATGTGTGCTGCTGGTGGGTGAAGTTGCCTGCTGGAAGGGCAATTTTGTAAAGATGGTCCTCGTATCTCCGTTGATCAGAACCTTCCCTGGACCTCCCTTTTGATCCTGGATTTTTGAATAATTGACAACCTCATTTATGTACCTATCTGTTACATTCCAAACTGTGGGGCACCAGGCAAAGCTGTCACTGCCTAGATCCAGAACTAGGACACTCTGGAATTCAGTTGAATCTCTGCCCATTGAAAGTTCAAAATCTACAGGTTAACTTAGTCATACTTACCTTTGATACAGCTTTTATTTTATTTTGAGTGCTTATTTTCATCATTTACAGTTTATATTGCAGTAATCAAGCTACTTCTTACATTTCAATTGCTTCATTACTGTCATATTGGGGCTTGGTTCTGCACCACATTGCAGAAGCTGAAAACTTAGGAAATCAATCAGTCCAGGGCAACAGTGGGGTGTTTTTGACCCTAATCTGGTTTTAAGAACATAAAAATAACATAAAAAAGGAGCAGGAGAAGGCCTTACAGCTCCTCAAGTCTCATCCACCATTCAACAGATCATGGCTGATCTTTGACCTCAATTCCACTTTCCCCCGATCCCCTAGAGTCCAAAAATCTGTCTATCTCAGCATTGAATATAACCAATGACTGAGCATCCACAGCCCTCTGGGGTAGAGAATTCTAAAGATTCACAACCCTCTGAGTGAAGAAATTCCTCCTCATCTCAGTCTTAAATGATCAACCCTTTATCCTGATACTGTGTCCTCATATTCTAGATTCCCCAGGCAGGGGGAAACAACATCTCAGCATCTGCCTTGTCAAGCCCCCACAAAATCTTATAAGTTTCAATGAGATCACCTCTCACTCTTCTAAACTCCAGAGAGTATAGGATCATTCTACGCAACTTCTCATCATAAAACAACCCTCTCATCCCAGGAGTTAACCAAGTGAACCCTTGCTACACCACCACCACAGCAAGTATATACTTCCTTCGATAAGAAGACCAAAACTATGTACGGTACTCAAGGTGTGGGCTCGCCAAAGCCCTAAACAATTATAGCAAGACTTTGTCCTTGTACTCTAATCTTGCAATAAAGGCCAGCATGCCATTTACCTTCCAAATTGCTTACTGTCCCTGCATGCTAACTTGCTGTGCTTCTTGTACAAGGACACCCAAATCTCTCTGAATGTTAGCATTCAAAAGTTTCTGCTTTCCTATTCCTCCAACCAAAATGAATAACCCCACATTATACTCCATCTGCCACCTTACTGCCCATTCACTTAATCTGCAAATAACCCTCCTCACTGCTTACTCTCCCACCTGGCTTAGTATCATCAGTAAACTTGGGTACATTACTCTCCGCACGTTCATCTAAGTCATTCATATAGACTGCAAATAGCTGAGGCCCCAGCACTGATCCTTTTACAGACGATGAGCAGGGTGAATGTGAAATGTATTTTAATTCTGGGCCTCATTTCAAAGCTGCTGGTCCACTTCCTGCCCGGCAGGTGCGTGGCCATAAATTTTCTTGTGGACCCAGAGTAAAGTTTTACGCTTACCTTGGAGAGCCTTTTCGGCTATTCTTCAGCCTCGTGGGCAAATGTGGCTGCTTCTCCACACAGCCCCCAGTTAACGCACAATCCTATTGATGTGGCAAGAGCTCAAATTTCATAAATTCATGAAGCCCCAAACCTTTACCTGTTTTAGGTGCACGTCTTCTCCAGGTCAATATTGGAGAGACAAGAAAAACAGATGGAATTAAAATTGATCCCACTATTTCTCTGGATGTTTTTGTTTCTAATTCTGCTCTCACCAGTACCATCAGATATAATGTGGTGCTTTTGTTACATTAGTCTAACCAGACACCTTGCACACCCGTTAACACTTCAGTATATTATCAGCACGACTTTCCATTTTTTAGTCTGCCTCTTCTTAGTTGAATGAGATGGACCAATTATTAAGAAATATACCAAATATATGAAAAGGTTTGTGTAGGGATTCACATTCAATGGGACTCAGATAGTGACTGCTCAAAGACATTTTAATCTATTTACACTACGTACCCAGTGTGATACTAATTTCTGCACAATGGGTATTAATATTAATATTGTACTTACAGGACAAGGTTGTACTCGCTGATGAGGTTGTACAGGAGTTCAAAAGAGATCAGAATGTCAAAGTCACAGGGACATGTGTAAGGATCAAGGACAAACTCTACACACAGCTTCACATTTCCACTGAAAAATTCCCGAAAGTTGATGGGACATTTCTGTCAATGTCACATGATCTTACAGCAGGTGCACTTAATAGATACTAATTTAAAACTGACAGGCTAGGAGATTTTCTTACCAATTCCATGTCTCTATGTCAGCAGAATCTGCAACAATAGAATCAGTTTTCTTCCTGACATAAAATTTGTGCAGTTGAATCCTGATAAATGCAAATCAAAGATTGCCAAGAAATGTTACAGAGGTATTTTCCTGTGGTCCCAGTTGGGATTTCAGTGCAAGGTAAGCAGCGACCTAGGCTTTTGGTAAATCCATGTAAAAGTACAGAGCTATTATCAACTTATTATAGAATGATGAACAAAGCTTGCACACAAAAGAGATGCAATACCAACCGATGAAAAAATAAGAGAATGCCTATTTTCCTCTGTAATTCATGACCTGCAAAATGAAAGTTTGCTGTGCGCATACTGGCTGCTGTGTATCCTGCATTACAACAGTGACTACACTTCAAAAATTACTTCATTGGCTGTAAAGCACTTTGAAATGTCTAGTGGTTGTGAAAGGTGCTATATAAATGCAAGACTTTTTTTCTTTTTTATAAACAGAGAAAAGCTGGAATTTTCCCACACACTTGATTGCCCCCACTCCCCCATTTCTACCCTCTTCTAATGAAAGCGATTCATGCTGGGTCCAGTTCCATGTGTGCTGGAAGCAAGCCCGTATCCAGAACTGAGGCTATCTCGGCAGATACTTCAGTAGCTTTTCTGGATTTGTAAATATATGAACACATATACAAATTAGTAGCAGGAGTAGACCATTCGGCCCCTCAAGCCTGCACCTCCATATAAGTAACACTGTTCAGTCAGCATTGTGTGAATAATGCAGCCTGCTCCATCACAAGCAAACAGTTCCATTTCCTGCCTCCACATTTATTATGCCAATCACTCAGCGTTGCCAGACATTTTCTTTGCCCTCAAACAGCCTTTAAAAAGGCTGAAGTATGTCTAATAAGCTTTTTTATTCATTCATGGGATCTGGGTGTTGCTGGGAAGGCCAGCATTTATTTCCCAACCTTAATTGTCCTTGAGCAGGCGGTGGCGAGCTGCTGCCTTGAACTGCTGCGGTCTGTGTGCTTTAGGTACTGTAGGTGGTGTAGTGCTGTAACAGGGAGTTCCAAGATTTTGACCTAGCAACAGTGAAGGAACGGTGATATATTTCCAAGGAAGGATGGTGTCTGGTGTGGAGGGGTACTTGCACGTGGTGGTACTCTCATATGCCTGCTGTCCTTGTCCTTTTAGGTGGTAGAGGTTGCAGATTTGGGAGGTGCTGTTGAAGAAGTTTTGGTGAGTTGCTGCAGTGTGTCTTTTTGATGGTACACACTACAACCACAATGTGCTGGTGATGAAGAAAGTCAATGTTTAAGGAGGTGAATAGTAGATAATATTTACAGCATTGCTAAAGGTTGGGATCATTTCTGCTCCTCAATGTAGCTATTTACCTTAAAGTGACCACAACTGTGCCAACTTCCCATCATTGCTCATCACTGCGCTTGAGGGGAAATGTCAGAGGCTTACCATCTTTATGAAAAGATGGGTGACCCTAAAAACCTCAGCTAGGTCAAGTCTCCTCCAAACAGAAAAGTACTAATCCCAAGACCAGAGTTGCCTGAATTTCACAAGTCAATAAACGTCATGGCAGCTGTTGTTTCCAATGTCATTTTGTTCCCTCACACAGTATACTCCCCTTACACCTACACACACTGACTTAATTTAGTTGCCCAGGGAACAAAAGAAAGACACTGAAGTTTGAAATCAAAGTTTAAAAATGTGTGCAGTTAGCATTCCTACATTTGCATTTTGTGTATGTGTACTGGTGTGCAGTGCACTGTACTTTGTGGGGCTGATAATGCACTGCTCAGCACCTATAGCACTGCTGTGTGTCAGGCATTATGGGGCACTGAGGCCTGCTCAATAACTAATGTGCAGGGATAACCATAATATAGTCCTGAAGCACATACAATGCTGACATGTCCCTGTCAGTAAGGGCTTGAAAAGGAATATAGGCCATTTAGCCCCTCAAGCCCATTACACCATTTAATTTGATCAGGACTGATCTGCACCTCAACTCCATTTATCTTCTGTGAAAATGTTCCTTCCTCATTTCACTTTTGAATGACTTTAAGATTGTACACCATTGTCTTGGACTTTTTTTGTACCTGTGCACTAGCTTTTAGTGACTTCTGTACATCAATACCCATATCCACAACTCTAAGAGTGGAATTTTTCGGCGCATGCAGCAGTCCCACCACCGGGGACAAAGGTCAGTGGGGGGGGGGGGGGGGGGCGGGGAGGGGCTGATGACCCTGCTTCAGGAGGCAGCAGGACCCCAGGCGACTGGTGTACATGGACACCCGCGTCTCGTTGTACCTCTCCCTTTCCCAATCTATCACCATTCAGATAATAATATTCCTTTCTGTTTTTACAACCAAAGTGGATAACCTCACATTTATCCACGTTATACTGCATCTACCATGCACTTGCCCACTCACCCAACTTGTCCAAATCACACTGGAGCCTCTTTGCATCCTCCTCACAGCTCACATTCCCCCAAGCTTTGTGTCTTCTGTAAACTTGGAAATGTTACATTTAGTTCCCTCACCCAAGTTATTAATATATATTGTAAATAGCTGGGGCCCAAGCACTGATCCCTGCGGTACCCCACTAGTTACTGCCTGCCACCCGGAAAAAGACTCGTTTATTCCTAATCTCTGTTTCCTGTCTGTCAACCAATTCTCAATCCATGCCAGTATATTACCCCCAATCCCATGTGCTTTAATTTTGCACACTAACTTCTTATGTGGGACCTTATCAAAAGCCTTCTGAAAATCTAAATACACCACATCCACTGGTTCTCCCTTATCTATTCTACTAGTTACATCCTCAAAGAATTCCAGTAGATTTGTTAAGCATGATTTCCCTTTCGTAAACCCATGCTGACTTTGCCCAATCCCGTTTATGCTTTCTAGGTGTTCTGCTATCACATCCTTTATAATAGACTCTCGCATTTCCCCTACTACTGATGTAAGACTAACTGGTCTGTAGTTCCCTGTTTCTTCTCTCCCTCCTTTTTTAAATAGTGGGGTTACATTTGCCACCCTCCAATCTGTAGGAACTGCTCCAAAGTCTGTAGAATTTTGGAAGATGACCAGCAATGAATCCACTACTTCCAGGGTCACTTCCTTTAGTACTCTGGGATGTAGATTATCAGGCCCTGGGGATTTGTCAGCCTTTAACCCCATTAATTTCCCTAGCACTATTTTTTTACTAATACAAAAATGGCATGGCAGCGGGAAGACGTTAGTCATGCCACCAGATGCCTTCTCACGCCATTTTGCCAGCCTTCCTGCCTCCTAGCCAGTCCCTAAAGCGCTGGTAAATTTCAGGCCAACCTTTTATATTTGCCCAATGCCCTTGCCAGAAGAAAGTGTCTGTAGAGAGACAAGACAGGGCTGCATATTAGAATAGAGCTTTCAACTTCACTGAGAACATAAAGCAGCGATAATGGATCAGCCGTCCATTATATACCCCATTCAATTTTTCTTTCCATTGAAGTCACTAACAGGGAAATGGGAAGGCTGGCATTAACAGTCTATTAGAGCATAATAATAAATTGTTAATCCCAGACTAGAGGCAGTCCGTTATGTCCACCTAAGAGTATAAACATCAGCTTTCCGTGCCAATTCACAGAATCACAGAATAATACAGTGCAGAAGAGGCCCTTCGGCCCATCGGCACCGATGCATTAGAACACCTGACCTGTCTACCTAATCCCATTTGCAAGCACTTGGCCCATAGCCTTGAATGTTATGACGTGCCAAGTGCTCATCCAGGTACTTTTTAAAGGATGTGAGGCAACCTGCATCTACCACCCTCCCAGACGGTCACCACCCTCTGGGTAAAAAAGTTCTTCCTCAAGTCCCCCTTAAACCTCCCGCCCCTCACCTTAAACTTGTGACCCCTCGTAACTGACCCTTCAACTAAGGGGAACAGCTGCTCCCTATCCACCCTGTCCATGCCCCTCATAATCTTGTATACCTCAATCAGGTCACCCTTCAGTCTTCTCTGCTCCAGTGAAAACAACCCAAGCCTATCCAACCTCTCTTCATAGCTTAAATGGTCCATCCAGGCAACATCCTGGTGAATCGCCAACGCAATCACATCCTTCCTATAATGTGGCGACCAGAATGGCACACAGTACTCCAGCTGTGGCCTTACCAAAGTTCTGTACAACTCCAACATGACCTCCCTGCTTTTGTAATCTATGCTTTGATTGATAAAGGCAAATGTCCCATATGCCTTTTTCACCACCCTATTAACCTGCCCTTCTGCCTTCAGAGATCTATGGACAAACACGCCAAGGTCCCTTTGTTCCTCGGAACTTCCCAGTGTCAAGTCATTCATTGAATACTTCCGCGTCACATTACTCCTTCCAAAGTGTATCACCTCACACTTTTCAGCGTTAAATTCCATCTGCCACTTTTCTGCTCATTTGACCATCCCGTCTATATCTTCCTGTAATCCAAGACACTCCACCTCACTGTTAATCACTTGACCAATCTTTGTGTCATCCGCAAACTTACTGATCCTACCCCCCAATTCCTGAAAACAGGTGCAGGATTTTAACTGGGAGCAGATTTCCGACAGGTGTGGAGTTGAGTGGCAGTTGTTGGGGTGATGAGGTGAATGCCAAACACCCCACAGACCACACCAATTTGAGGCCAGGCTATCTGAACTCCCAGGCCTCATTTAGATCTTGCTGGAGGACAACTGCCTGACCAAAATGGGTGGGAACTGGCATCTATTCGGCTGCCAGCAATGAACGATTAGGCAGCTTGGAGGTGCACAGGTTTTTCTTTTACAACTTCAGTGTGAAATTACTTTTATTTGTCATACAGTAAAACAATCCTTTCTGAAAGAGCAATGTATGCCAGAAGTTAAGGCAATGATGGAAGATTGCTTCACATGTTTGTGTGATATTACTTAGTATGATATTTTAACAGGAACATAAACCTATTTATTTTTAAATGGGCTAATACCTCCATTAAAATAGCAGACAGAGTACTGTCAGACAAATGCATACACTAACACATTCTATGGTAATGTCACTGGCTTTAGGCAAATAGAAGCAGAATCAGGTTCGTATCAATATAAATTGATATATTGTGCCCATACAAATTTAAAACTAAGGACGGGAAGGTCTAAATAGGCCACCTGGCTCCAGAGTGTCTGGTTTCCAGAAGGTGGCTTTTGTCTGCACTTCCCAGCAGTATTAATGTGTTAATTATCCCAGAAAGACCTTATTTGGGAGGTGGAAGCAATTTCCCCTGTAGATCATTCAACATGGAAAAGGCTGTAATTTCTTTCTGCGTTATTTTCTATCTGCCTGGAATCCACTGTGCATTTCAAAGGCTAATCAAATATGTTAGCTTTGGGCGTGAGAAATCAGGCAAAGATTGAACCATGAAAAATATGAAAACTAGGGTGTACCTGGGTGAAACAAGTGAGCTTGAGTGTGGAGGCATGTTTCAATCAATTGGTAAAGAGACTTGTTACTTTCACTGCTATCAGGACCAGGTACATAAGCTTCCTGTTTGTGTCCTACTTGCTTAATATATGCAAATAAAGCTATTGGCTGCATGGTGATTTTGGGTGCCTTGAGGACATGAAAGGTGCTAGATGCCTGTGCAGGTTCTTTCTTTGCTTAATTAATTTGAAATATGAGGCTAATTTGACTGTGATGCATTGTTAATACCAACTTCTGGGGTGGTTGGAGATGAATAAAAGGCAGTAGGCCCACCAGTCTAGGAATGTGAGTGTCCTATAGGGAACATGGGCAGAAAACCATAGATCTGTACCTTTCAATTTATAGAAGTTGTGAGGCCCATTTGAGGAGGTACAATGAGATCTCCAAAGAGGGAATAGCTCATTAAACCACCCCAAAATTAAATCACACGTTGCAAAAAGGTGTGAGTGATAGCTGTATTAACAGGATGACATTTCTGTTTACTTTAAATAAGTTAACACCAATG
This sequence comes from Heterodontus francisci, assembly GCF_036365525.1. Classification (NCBI taxonomy): domain Eukaryota; kingdom Metazoa; phylum Chordata; class Chondrichthyes; order Heterodontiformes; family Heterodontidae; genus Heterodontus; species Heterodontus francisci. The sequence continues at coordinate 104,936,970 of NC_090372.1, read as the reverse complement.
TTAAAACAGCAGAGAAATGGCATAGAAAAAAATAAAGGACTAAACTCATTATTATTCCAAATCATGCACAATCTGGTAGCACGCAGCAACAGCAAGCGAAGATGGACAATGTCAAGGACCAAACTGAATTTGTCGTTGAGTGTCATCATCATAATTGAGGGGAGTTCTCAGTGCCAGTCAGGTGCCCTGATGCAGCTTGCTTGTCTGGACCTAACCAATTTCAGATGGCGCTGTGGCCAACAGCTAGGTTTGGGAGGAGCAGGTGGCTATGGTGGGGTGGGCGGTGAGCGTGGGCTGACAGCAGCTACAATTGTTTGGTGGAGCTTAAGGGACCATTCCTGCTCCTTCCAATTCCAGAAAAAGGAATTTTGGAAGCTTCTGGGCCTATATTTCAATGGTTCCTTTATGGACTTCTGTTTAGGCAACTCAAGACCTGGAAACACCAGGGCTTAAATTCACCATTGCAGCAATCCAGAGACTGATGCCTGCATCGGCACAGGCATTTGGACCACTACTATATTGGTTGGGAGCTTTTTTATTAGATGACCCTGGCAGTGACACAAAATGATCACAGGCTTTCTAAATTCCTTCCTTCGTTAGGACTAGTTAGAACTTTGTTCTCTTTCACTAGATCTATCGTATTTCCAGGTTACCTCTTTGCCTTTAAGTGTCATGCAGCATTAGGCTATTTCTGTGCTGTCATCAATTTTGCTGCTCTGCCATCTTCTTTCAAAGCTGTTGATCAGCCTTTGTTCGTTTTTGAGGTTGGTATGTATCCATCTAGTGCACTCTTACCATGCTACCTACTCAGCACAGAGCAGGGGTTGAATCTGGAGCCTTCCTACTCAGTATGGTTGAGATATTGAATGGATGAAGTCACTGCAGGAGCCTTCCGTTTCTTAGTCATCACTGTTGGTTGCTGTGTTCCTTTTCTAATGATGCCAGGCTTTATCGATTCAGATGCCCAGCACAGACCCTGCCTCTGTTGTGGCACTGAGGGATTCAGACTTCACTGCATCTGCTTACAAATGGAGACTGTCTGAGAAAGATTGCCCACGAGTCACAAAAAATCTGTGGGACCATCGAGAGAAGCTCATTGCAATGAGGGAACGTCTGTTATTTGCAATAATATCTCCACGTGCAGCGGAGACCTCAGCAGTGCAGATTCTGGCAGCAGTGGAAGCATCTATGATGGTTATACTGTTGCTCTTAAGAACTTGGGTTCAAGTCGGAAAGCTATTAATCTGGCTGACTCAGGAAAACTTTGAAGTACGGGTTATAGCATAAGCATCATAGTAACTTCTCTCTGCTTCTGTTCATAGCTGCCACAGCATCATATGTCACGGCTGCAGAAGGCAGCCTTGGTCTCTCAGGAACCATTGTTCCCTTTCAGATAAATGTAGCACAATTGAAGACATTGTGAGCACTTCCAAGGACAAAGGCATTCACCATACTGTATTCTGTTCTAATGGCCCTATACCTGCTAGATAAGGGAAGAACAAAAACTCTGGGGCAATCTAAAACCCCCTAGACTTTGGAAAAACAGTAGTTCTGTTGAACCACATTGCTCTCACACACTGCGAGTGTAGGTCATCACCAATGACAATTTGCATTTACAATAGCACCTTTAACATAGAAAAATGTCCTACAATGTATCACAGAAGAATAAGGAAAGAAATGAATGACTAGCATGGGAGTTATTAGGAGGGATGAGCAAAGGCTTGGTCAAAGAGGTAGGTTTTAAGGAAGGTCTTAAAGGAGGAGATTGATATGGATTGCTAGAGAGGTTTAAGAAGGAATTCCAATGCATGCAGTCCAGACAGCTGAAGTTGTAGCTGCCAAAGGTAATGTGAAGGAAGAGGGATACACAAAGTCACAAAAGTTGTCACTAGCAAAAGTGATAAAGTTTCTGCTTGAAAAATACTTCATGATCACGATACACATGGCCTTAGTGCTGGTTTGAAAGAACTCAGATGCATAAAATGCGTATACAGTGAAGATCCCTGACAAAAAAATAGATCTTATTTGAAAGTTTTCCTAAGGAGATAGCAAAAACATTCTTATCAACCACAGAGAGTAAAGTTTCAACATGTACCAGACAAAATATACCCTTTTACGATCATAATAATACTTTCATTGATATTTGAGTTCAAGTCCCACTCCAGGTCTTCAGCACAAAAATCTAACTTCAGTACTGAGGGTGTGCTGCACTGTCAGAGGCACTGTCTTTCAGATTAGATGTTAAACTGAGGACTCGTTTGTTCTCTCAGGCGGATGTAAAAGATCCCAGGCATTATTTCGAAGAGCAGGGGAGTTATCCCCATGGTCCTGGCCAATATTAATCCTTAAATCAGCATCACAAAAACAGTTTATCTGGTCATTATCATGTTTCTGTTTGCTGCCAGTGCATCACGACCTTAACACTGCCACCCCGATCGCCAGGGCCTGCCTGCCTCGCCCCAGCTTCCCCCAACCTTATTCACCTCTCCTTGGTGATGCAGCCTCAGCACTGGCCACTGCTAGTGGTGGTGCTGCTGAGGCTGTCAAGCTGCCGACTCTCTGATTAGGCAGGCAGTTCTTGGCGGTGGGACGCCATCCTCAATTAGACGACTGCCTCTTTTTGACTGCCACCGGCAATATGTCATCCCAGGGTCCTGCTGGCCACCAAAGTGGGGTTGCTTCATGCTTTCAGCCCCAGTGGCGGGACTTCACTATCACTGAAAAAATTCAGCCCCCAATCTCACCTACATTTAGCACAAAATCATGTCTTTCATCTCCCACAGAGATAAGGGATGAGGGAGTGGAGTCCTCAAAGGAGGACCACAATTCTGAGGTTGCACTGTCACATGACTCCTGCATACCCTCCACCAAAGTAGATACACACATCTCGGTGGGTCCAGCTTCTCAGTTAGATAGGGGAATACATGATGAGGAGCACATCACATATGAGCAGCAGCTGATGCTAGAGACAGGAAGAGCAGTGGAGAGTCCTCATCAGAGGATGCAGGAACCTTCAAGCTCTGCTTAGCTGGACACAGAGGCTGAGCCTCGGGGGCGGGAGGAGGGGGGGTGCGTGATTTATACACTAAAGGGGTACTGATAAAGCAGCGAAGGGAAATGTGTATCTGTCAGAATTTCCCAAGGCAATGTGGACCCTTGAACAGAAAATGGAGGAGTCCATCTCTAGAATGAGTGCCAGGATGGCTCAGGTATTTGCACTAATGACCACCTCATTGAAAGAGTGGCCAACCTTATGGAGAATCAGAGTGGCAGTTTACAAAACATCAATCAAAGCATCGCCTTGGTGGGTGAACGCCACACTCACATACAGCCAAGTGCTCTCCCTCTCCGGGTTAGCAGAGAAGTGCTGGTAGGTCCTGAGAGGAAAATTGGATAAAGGGCTGATGGCAATGGGGTCTCTTTTGGAGGCGGCCCCACTTAATGGCCCTTTCCCTCCTCCCAACGGATAGAGTCGCACACGCTCTGTCCTGCCCTGATGACCCGAGTTTGCCCCTGCACAGGTGTAGGTGGGACAATCTTTGGTGGGGACCCTCCATGTTATGATTGTGTGTGTGGGCTTGAGTATTAGAGACTATATGGTACATGGAAGTGAAACTGAAAGGAACTCAGTGTTTTTGGGAAAACACATGACTTGGGGTTGTTGTCAGTCTTTGTAGCCACAGTAAGCAGAAGTAAACAAGAACTCTACAGAAGTCTTTTTACTAAAGCTTGTTAAATCTTTGTTAAAAAGTTAAATCTGTGACTTCAAGAGTGATTCTTTAGGCTGAGATGTGACACTCAGGGGCTCCAAAATCCAGAGGACATCTGCCATGGGCATCTCATCTGTCAGAGCAGGGGAACGAGTAGCTTGCCTCTAGCTCTGCTGAAGCCACAGGGGTAGCACCATGTCAAAGTAATAGAAATCATATAAGGAAAATGTCTTAGTTGCACAAAGGGAATCACTTGGGTGCTAATTACATTGTTAATGTTTCATTTATGCTCTTTATTTGAATGAAGGAATGGGTTTGTATGAACGACGCATTGTCATGGCCTGTACTTTTTTGGATCCTCAATGATCCTGGTCAGTTAAATTCCGGCGAATAGCATGGGCCGCCTTGATGAGGAGGTAAGGATGTGAATGTGATGGGTGGCCGGGTGTCTGTAGGGGAAGGTTTGCTGGTGCTGGGGCATGAGCAGGGAGAGTTTGCACAAGAGTCATAATGGGAAGATTTCATTGCAGCAAGCACAATTTTCAAGTGAAATGTGTCTGGATGAGGGCATCGCAGGCTTCTCTGGCAGGCAGGTCTGCAGCTGCAGGCACCAACGACACTTAGGATGCTCCTCCTTCTCATCCTCGGAGGAAGATGCTGGGCACTCTCCACTTTCCTCTGGTTCCAGCTCCAGTCCTCTCTGCAGAGCCATGTTGTGCTGGGTACAGCACACCACTACCATCCAGGACGTATTGAAGGGCACCTCCAGACCGGGAAGGCAGCAGAACCTCATTCTGAGCAAGCCATGGCCCTGGTGGTAAAACAGCTCTGGTTGTATCTCTCTTGTGCCTCTGTGATGGGGGTTCCTCACTTGAATCAGCCAGGTCTCGAGTGGGTATCCCTTGTCCCCCAGGAGCCAACTGCTGAGGCTGTCTGTTGGAGTGAAGAGCTGTGGAACCTGTGACTGTTCAAGGATGAATGCGGGATGGCAGCTGCCTGGATTCTTGGCACACACATGCATTAACCTCTTGGTGGTGGTCACATACCAGATGCACACTGAAGGAGTGGAAGCCCCTCCGATTACTAAGTACGCCTGGCTGTTCCAATGCTGCCTTCATTGCCACATGGGTGCAGTCTACAACCCCCTGGACCTGTGGAAATTCCTTGAGGGAAGCAAAGCGGACAGCCCTCTGGGTTTGACTGACCTCATCCATTGGAAGAATTTGCAATCAAGGCATTGGTAACCTGGCTGCAGATTAAGAGGTCCTACATACATCAGCAGCTGAGCTCTGGAAGGACCTGGACATGAAAAAATTAGGGCTGTGGTCACCTTGACAGCCATGGGCAATGAGTGGCCAACTACTACTCTTGACGTCTTCTTCCAAGATGCTGCAGAGGTCTGTGACCACCTGCTGCGAGAGCCAGAGCCTTCGGAGGCACTGCTCTTCAGATAGGTCAAGGAAGCTGACCTATGGCCTATAAACCCTGTGCTGGGGGTAATGCCTCCTTCGAGGTGCAGTCCTGTCTTCATCCCCTCAGTTCCATGCAACTGCATGTGGTTGTGGAGAAGGCAGCTCTACTGCTGGAGATGCTGCCTCTGTCATGGTGACAGCTGAGCTGGAGGCCACTGCACCTCTTCCTCAGAGATCCAACCAACTTCAGAATATGTAGACCCCATGTCGAAGGGAAGTTTCACAGGCAATAAGGTGAGATCACCCTCAGAGGTATCCAAGGCACTTAAAATAAGTTGCACAAAGTTTCTGTCCCCAACAAAATGAGTGAGTTTAGATTAAAGGAACTTCTGTCAGCGCGAGCCTTTCACTGTGGCTGATCAGAGGCTTCATATCAGGTCACTTTCACTCTATGATGAGCTCCCGCTATGCGCTCACCTTCTTCAACCTGACGAGTTGCAGATTTTCCCGTGCGTTTCCGGATCCCGATGTCAGGACCAAGTGGAGAACCCAAGCCCGTACTCACCAACAGCAAAACTGGTAGCACAATCTTCTGGGAGGCAGCCTCCTAATTGGATAGAGGGTGGGCTCCCGATGCTGCAAGCCCAATCAGAGGGCCGGCAGCTCTGGAGCCTCAACAGTCCCACTGGGAGAGGTGCGCACTATTGAGGCAGGTCAGGGACTACGAGGGCACCTCAACATCATTGGCCAACACAGAAGGGCTGAACTGAAGATCCCTGAAACTGGTAGAGACATCGGCATGGAGAAAACCCCTCGCAGGCCTATTCACTGACAGGGCTGCAGCCTTTCATCCCCATGGCCCCGTCTCAGGTTCCATTGGCAGCCTGCCTGCCATCGGAAGGCTGCCTTGATTGAGCTAACGACCTCAGCACACAGCAGTGGGCGACTTTGGCATCAGTAAAATACCGGCTCTGGCTCAAAAGGGCCCCAAAGTGGGGCCTTAATTGTACTAATTGGTTGCTTGTCTCAATGAAGCAGGCGGCTGACCTGGTTCTCAGCACACTTTTGGGGAAGATCCTCAGAGGCAGGAATGTCTCAGGGAGCCGTCCCAACACATTGCCCCGTTATTTTTCTGGCTTCCCCACCTCCAACCCAGCCTCCAAAGGGCCGGGAAAACCCAGCCCTGTGTATGGTCTGTGTGTTGTTGGAATAGAAGCATTCCATGCTTAAAAGGGCTCTTAACTGCTTTTCCACCAGGCCCATGGGGTGGGGGTGAGGGGTGAGGGATGTGGGGTGGGGGGAGGTTGTCTGCTGGACTCACAACCCACCCCATAGAAAGCCGGAAGAGGATGGGTTCATGTTGCGATCCCGAAGTCAATTTCCAAGACTTTCTCACCCCCATGCTCCAGAACCCACCTCCATGTGGCTGGGAAAATTCTGCCCATTATGACATATAAAGTGATAGGGAATTTAGGAGAAACCTCTTTAGCCAGAGAGAGGCTAGAATGTGGAACTTGCTACCGCAGGGAATAGTTGAGGCGAATAGCTAGATGTATTCAAGGGAAAGCTGGATAGGCACATGAAGGAGAAAGGAATAGAAAGATATGTTGATGGGGTGGATGAAAAGGGATGGGAGGAGGCTTATGTGGAGCATAAACACCCACATGCACCTGTTGGGCTGAATGACCTTTTTCTGTGTTGCAAATACTTTGTAGTATGCAGTCACATTTAAACAGACCATGGCAGCTGACAAATACTAACATTTATGGATTATTTTAATATCAAAAATCATTTTCACCTCATCCCAAAGTAGCATTACCAATGATCCAACACCATTCTAATTATGGGGGAGATAATCTGCGAGGTTCTCAATTTCCCGTCATAGCCATTTTTAGCCATTTATACCATTTCTCCACGTGTTTGCCCAGTGAGCCCCATGGGAATTCCATATGTAGATTTGTAAACTCAATGAATAATTATATATCAACACAGAAATGCATAATACCTTCTCTTACAGATCAGGTTAAAAAAAGAAGCATTTATGTGTTCAATTTTCCAGACAGATTGTATAGATTTGATATGAGACAATTCTGACAAGTAGTTATATCTCTTTGACGTTTTAAGGATTTCAAGCATGCCATATCAGCATGCAAGCTCAAATTGTGATGCTGAAGATTTGAAAACAAGACAAGACTTGACAGTGTGATAAAAAATTTAGTGACCCTGGTTTGCAGTCAACTGTAATAGATTTGTTCTCTGGAAAGCTTTGTTGTGTAATGGACTTTGGTGCAAGTGGATCATTGAAGCATACATAATACAACTTATAAAACAAGAAAATATCTAAGTTTTTGTTGAACAGAAATGAGTGGCACCTACACATTATATTAATGGGATTAGTATTATTGTGGCACTGGCTTTATACAGAAACTGTTAGTTACAAAAATGGAAAGGAAATGAAGGAACAAAAACAACAAGGAAGAGTGGAAAATGCAAGCGGCATGGGGAGGCAGTGGTGTAGTGGTATTGTCAGTGGACTAGTAACCCAGCGACCCAGGGTAATACTCTGGGGACATGGGTTCAAATCCCACCACAGCAGAAGGTGGAATTTGAATTCAATTAATAAATCTGGAATTAGAAAGCTAGTCTAATGATGGCCATGAAACCATTGTTGTAAAATCCCATCTGGTCACGAATGTCCTTTAGGGGAAGAAATCTGCTGTCCTTACCTGGTCTGGCCTACATGTGGCTCTGTACCCACATGCCCTCTGAAATGGCCTAGCAAGCCACTCAGTTGTATCTAACTGCCACGAAGTCAATAAAAAGGAATGAAACTGGACGGACCACCCGGCATCGACCTAGGGACCGGAAACGACAACGGCAAACGCAGCCCTGTCGACCCTGCAAAGTCCTCCTTACTAAGATCTGGGGGCTTGTGCCAAAGTTGGGAGAGCTGTCCCACAGACTAGTCAAGCAACAGCCTGACATAGTCATACTCACGGAATTATACCTGACAATGTCCCAGACACTGCCATCGCCATCCCTGGGTATGTCCTGTCCCACCGGCAGGATAGACCCAGCAGAGGTGGCGGCACAGTGGTATACAGTCGGGAGGGAGTTGCCCTGGGAGTCCTCAACATTGACTCTGGACCCCATGAAGTCTCATGGCATCAGGTCAAACGTGGGCAAGGCAATCTCCTGCTGCTTACCACCTACCGCCCTCACTCAGCTGATGAGTCAGTACTCCTCCATGTTGAACAGCACTTGGAGGAAGCATTGAGGGTGGCAAGGGCACAGAATGTAGTCTGGGTGGGGGACTTCAATGTCCATCACCAAGAGTGGCTCGGTAGCAGTACTACTGACCGAGCTGGCGGAGTCCTAAAGGATATATCTGCTAGACTGGGTATGCGGCAGGTGGTGAGGGAACCAACAAGAGGGGAAAACATACTTGACCTCGTCCTCACCAATCTGCCTGCCGCAGATGCATGTCTCCATGACACTATTCTTAGGAGTGACCACCACACAGTTATTGTGGAGACGAAGTCCTGCCTTCACATTGAGGATACCCTCCTTTGTGTTGTGTGGCACTACCACCGTGATAAATGGGACAGATTTCGAACAGATCGAGCAATGCAAAACTGGGCATCCATGAGGCGCAGTGGGCCATCAGCAGCAGCAGAATTGAACTCAACCACAATCCGTAACCTCATGGCCCAGCATATCACCCACTCCACCATTACCATCAAGCCAGGAGACCAACCCTGGTTCAATGAAGAGTTCAGGAGAGCATACCAGCAGCAGCATCAGGCATACCTCAAAATGAGGTGTCAACCTGGTGAAGCTACAACACAGGACTATCTGCATGCCAAACTGCATAAGCAGCATATGATAGACAGAGCTAAGTGATTCCAAATCCAACGGATCAGATCTAAGCTCTGCAGTCCTGCCACATCCAGCCATGAATGGTGGTGGACAATTAAACAACTAACTGAAGGAGGTGGCTCCACAAATATCCCCATCCTCAAAGATGGGGGAGCCCAGCACATCAGTGCGAAAGATAAGGCTGAAGCATTTTCAACAATCTTCAGCCAGAAGGGCCGAGTTGATGATCCATTTCGGCCTCCTCCTGAAGTGGGGTGGCACAGTGGCGAAGTGCTTAGCACCGCAGCCTCACAGCTCCAGGGACCCGGGTTCAATTCTGGGTATTGCCTGTGCGGAGTTTACAAGTTCTCCCTGTGACCGCGTGGGTTTTCGCCGGGTGCTCCGGTTTCCTCCCACCACCAAAGACTCGCAGGTGATAGGTAAATAAGCCATTGTAAATTGCCCCTAGTGTAGATAGGTGGTAGGGAATATCGGATTACTGGAGGGTTAGTATAAATGGGTGGTTCTTGGTCGGCACAGACTCATTGGGCCGAAGGGCCTGTTTCATTGCTGTATCTATAAATAAATAAAGAAAGAAATAAATCACAGATGCCAGACTTCAGCCAATTCGATTCACTCCGTGTGATATCAAGAAATGACTGAAGGCACTGGATACTGCAAAGGTATGGGCCCTGACAATATTCCGGCAATAGTACTGAAGACCTGTGCTCCAGAACTTGCCGCGCCCCTAGCCAAGCTGTTCCAGTACAGCTACAACACTGGCATCTACCCGGCAATGTGGAAAATTGCCCAGGTATGTCCTGTACACAAAAAGCAGGACAAGTCCAACCCAGCCAATTACCGCCCCATTAGCCGACTCTCAATCATCAGTAAAGTGATGGAAGGTGTCATCAACAGTGCCATCAAGCGGCACTTGCTTAGCAATAACCGGCTCAGTTTAGGTTCCACCAGGGCCACTCAGCTCCTGACCTCATTCCAGCCTTGGTTCAAACATGGACAAAAGAGCTGAACTCAAGAGGTGAGGTGACAGTGACTGCCCTTGACATCAAGGCAGCATTTGACCGAGTATGGAATCAAGGAGCCCGAGCAAAACTGAGGTCAATGGGAATCAGGGGGAAAACCCTCTGCCGGCTAGAGTCATACTTAGCGCAAAGGAAGATGGTTGTGGATGTTGGAGGTCAATCATCTGAGCTCTAGGACATCACTGCAGGAGTTCCTCAGGGTAGTGTCCTCGGCCTAACCATCTTCAGCTGCTTCATCAATGGCCTTTCTTCAATCATAAGGTCAGAAGTGGGGATGTTCGCTGATGATTGCACAATGTTCAGCACCATTCTTGACTCCTTAGATACTGAAGCAATCTTTGTAGAAATGCAGGAAGACTTGGACAATATCCAGGCTTGGGCTGATATGTGGCCAAGTAACATTTGCGCCACACAAGTGCCAGGCAATGACCATCTCTAACAAGAGAGAATCTAACCATCTCCCCTTGACATTCAATGGCATTACCATCGTTGAATCCCCCACTATCAACATCCTAGGGGCTGCCATTGACCAGAAACTGAACTGGACTAGCCATATAAATACCGTGGCTAGAAGAGCAGGTCAGAGGCTAGGAATCCTGCGGCGAGTAACTCACCTCCTGACTACCCAAAGCCTGTTCACCATCTACAAGGCACAAGTCAGGATTATGATGGAATACTCTCCACTTGTCTTGATGGGTGCAGCTTCAATAACACGTAAGAAGCTCGACACCATCCAGCCCGCTTGATTGGCACCCCATTTACCACCTTCAACATTCACTCCCTCCACCACCGACGCACAGTTGCAGCAGTGTGTACCATCTACAAGATGCACTGCAGCAACGCACCAAGGCTCCTCAGACAGCACCTTCCAAACCCGCGACCTCTACCACCTAGAAGGACAAGGGCAGCAAATGCATGGGAACACCACCACCTGCAAGTTCCCCTTCAAGTCACACACCATCCTGACTTGGAACTACATCGCTGTTCCTTCAATGTCGCTGGGTCAAAATCCTGGAACTCCCTTCCCAACAGCACTGTGGGTGTATCTACCCCCCATGGACTTCAGCGGTTCAAGAAGGCAGCTCACCACCACCTTCTCAAGGGCAATTAGGGATGGGCAATAAATGCTGCACTGGCCAGTGACGCCCACATCCCACGAATGAATAAAAAAAAGTAAAGCTAGATGACTTTAAACCAGGGTTAAACCAGGGTCTAAATAGATCTGGGCTTTGGTATTGATCGGGTCAAAAACTCAAATCCTTTGACACGTGAGGATAATCTGTGATCTGAGAGCCAGGCTTGCACCAAATGGAGAGCAATGGCACTACGGCTGGCACTGTTGTTCAGCAGGGAGGGACAAAGAGCAGAAGAGCAATAGTTATAGGGGACTCTACAGTCAGGGGCACAGATAGGTGCTTCTGTGGACGTGAAAGAGACTCCAGGATGGTATGTTGCCTTCCTGGTGCCAGGGTCAAGGATGTCTCTGAACGGACAGGGGGCATTCTGAAGGGGGACAGTGAAAAGCCAGAGGTTGTGGTACACATCGGTACCAATGACATAGGCAGGAAGAGTGATGTGGTCCTGCAGGGGGAGTTTAGGGAGTTAGGTAGAAAGTTAAAAGACAGGACCTCTCGGGTTATAATCTCGGGATTACTCCCTGTGCCACATGCCAGTGAGGCTAGAAATAGGAAGATAATGCAGCTAAACACGTGGCTGAACAGCTGTTGTAGAAGGGAGGGTTTCAGATATCTGGACCATTGGGATCTCTTCAGGGACAGGTGGGACATGTACAAGAAGGACGGGTTGCATCTAAACTGGAGGGGCACAAATATCCTGGCTGCGAGGTTTGTTAGCGTCACTTGGGAGGGTTTAAACTAGTGTGGTGGGGGGCGGGAAACAAAGCAGTGGAACAGCAGGTGAAATAAATGAGGGGGAACTAGTAAATAAGGCCAGTAAGACTAAGAGGGAGAGCAGGCAGGGAGATGTTGCGGAGCACAGCGGGACTGGTGGTCTGAAGTGCATTTGTTTCAAAGCAAGAAGTATAATAGGTAAGGCAGATGAACTTAGAGCTTGGATTAGTACTTGGAACTATGATGTTGTTGCTATTACAGAGACGTAGTTGAGGGAAGGACAGGATTGGCAGCTAAATGTTCCAGGATTTAGAAGCTTCAGGTGGGATAGAGGGGGATGTAAAAGGGGTAGGGGAGTTAAGGAGAATATCACAGCTGTACTGTGGGAGGACACCTCGGAGGGGTCATGCAGTGAGGCAATATGGGTGGAGCTCAGGAATAGGAAGGGTGCAGTCACGATGTTGGGGGTTTACTGCAGGCCTCCCAACAGCCAACGGGAGGTCGAGGAGCAGATATGTAGACAGATTTTGGAAAGATGTAAAGGTAACAGGGTTGTGTGGTGGGTGATTTTAACTTCCCCTATATTGACTGGGGCTCACTTGGTGCTAGGGGCTTGGATGGGGCATAATTTGTAAGGAGCATCCAGGAGGGCTTCTTGAAACAATATGTAGATAGTCCAACTAGGGATGGGGCTGTACTGGACCTGGTATTGGGGAATAAGCCCGGCCAGGTGGTCGAAGTTTCAGTAGGAGAGCATTTTGGGAACAGTGACCATAATTCCATAAGTTTTAAGGTACTTGTGGATAAGGATAAGAGTAGTCCTCGGGTGAAGGTGCTAAATTGGGGGAAGGCTAATTATAACAATATCAGGCAGGAACTGAAGAATTTAGATTGGAGGCAGCTTTTTTAGGTTAAATCAACATCTGACATGTGGGAGTCTTTCAATCGTCAGTTGATTAGAATCCAGGACCAGCATGTTCCAGTGAGGAAGAAGGATAAGTTTGGCAAGTTTCGGGAACCTTGGATAATGCGGGATATTGTGAGCCTAGTCAAAAAGAAAAAGGAAGCATTCGTAAGGGCTGGAAGGCTGAAAACAGACAAAGCCCTTGAGGAATATAAAGAAAGTAGGAAGGAACTTAAGCAAGGAGTCAGGAGGGCTAAAAGGGGTCATGAAAAGTCATTGGCAAACAGGATTAAGGAAAATCCCCAGGCTTTTTATACGTATATAAAGAGCAAGAGGGTAACCAGGAAAAGGGTTGGCCCACTCAAGGACAGAGGAGGGAATCTATGTGTGGAGCCAGAGGAAATGGGCGAGGTCCGAAATGAGTACTTTGCATCAGTATTCACCAAAGAGAAGGACTTGGTGGATGATGAGTCTAGAGAAGGGAGTGTAGATAGTCTCGGTCATGCCGTTATCAAAAAGGAGGTGTTGGGCGTCTTGCAAAGCATTAAGGTAGATAAGTCCTCAGGGCCTGATGGGATCTACCCCAGAATAGTGAGGGAGGCATGGGAAGAAATTGCTGGGGCCCTGACAGAAATCTTTGTATCCTAATTGGCTACAGGTGAGGTCCCAGAGGACTGGAGAATAGCCAATGTTGTTCCTTTGTTTAAGAAGGGTAGCAAGGATAATCCAGGAAATTATAGGACAGTGAGCCTTACGTCAGTGGTAGAGAAATTATTACAGAGGATTCGTCAGGACAAGATTTACTCCCATTTGGAAACAAACAAACTTATCAGCGAGAGGCAGCATGGTTTTGTGAAGAGGAGGTCATGTCTCACTAATTTGATTGAGTTTTTTGAGGAAGTGACGAAGATGATTGATGAAGGAAGGGCAGTGGATGTTGTCTATATGGACTTCAGTAAAGCCTTTGACAAGGTCCTTCATGGCAGACTGGTACAAAAGGTGAAGTCACACGGGATCAGAGGTGAGCTGGCAAGATGGATACAGAACTAGCTTGGTCATAGAAGACAGAGGGTAGCAGTGGAAGGATGCTTTTCTGAATGGAGGGCTGTGACTAGTGGTGTTCCGCAGGGATCAGTGCTGGGACCTTTGCTGTTTGTAGTATATATAAATGATTTCGAGTTAAATGTAGCTGGTCTGATTAGTAAGTTTGCGGACGCCACAAAGGTTGGTGGAGTTGCGGATAGTGATGAGGATTGTCAGAGGATACAGTAGGATATAGATTGGTTGGAGACTTGGGCGGAGAAATGGCAGATGGAGTTTAATCCGGACAAATGTGAGGTAATGCATTTTGGAAGGTCTAATGCAGGTGGGAAGTATACATTAAATGGCAGAACCCTTAGGAGTATTGACAGGCAGAGAGATCTGGGCGTACAGGTCCAGAGGTGACTGAAAATGGCAACGCAGGTGGATAAGGTAGTCAAGAAGACATACGGCCTGCTTACCTTCATCGGTCGGGGCATAGAGTATAAAAGTTGGCAAGTCATGCTGCAGCTGTACAGAACTTTAGTTCGGCCACACTTCGAATATTGCGTGCAATTCTGGTCGCCACACTACCAGAAGGACGTGGAGGCTTTGGAGAGGGTACAGAAGAGGTTTACTAGGATGTTGCCGGGTCTGGAGGGCATTAGCTATGAGGAGAGGTTGGATAAACTCGTATCGTTTTCACTGGAACGACGGAGGTGGAGGGGAGACATGATAAAGGTTTGCAAAGTTATGAGCGGCATGGACAGAGTGGATAGTCATAAGTTTTTTCCCGGGGTGGAAGAGTCAGTTACTAGGGGACATAGGTTTAAGGTGCGAGGGGCAAAGTTTAGAGGGGATGTCCGAGGCAAGCTCTTTACACAGAGGGTGGTGAGTGCCTGGACCTTGCTGCCGGGGAGGTGGTGGAAGCAGGTACGATAGCGACGTTTAAGAGGCATCTTGACAAATATATGAATAGGATGGGAATAGAGGGATACGGTCCCCGGAAGGGCAGAAGGTTTTAGTTTAGACAGGCATCAAGATCGGCGCAGGCTTGGAGGGCCGAATGGCCTGTTCCTGTGCTGTACTGTTCTTTGTTCTTTGTTCAATGCTGCACCAGTTAGGATCAGGCCTCTTGCCCTCTAATCGCTATGGGACATCTTCATTCACATTAGACCATTAAGAAACTCACCACAATATATTAGGAGAAAGCAAATATTTGCCTTCTGCCCCACTCTCATAAACCTAACATTGTCTCAGATTCTCCTTTCTTACATGATCACTGAGCTTCCCCTCCCCACAGAACAACCCATCCGTAAGTTGTGTGTATTCCATTGAGAATGCAATTTATTCCATGCTCAATAGCTTATCTTTTATGAACTAGAAGCTTTTAATTCTATTGTGGCATCATTGGTGTCAATCTTTTATAAATGCCTTTGTGCCAAGATTTTTTCACCTTCTTCACACAAATCTTTCCACCATTTTGAAAATCTATTTGTTGGGGATTTATGTTAAATTATGGAGAGTTCTGTCACAGAAATATGATAGCTCCTCATAGAGCTGGGTTACATTTGAATTCTAACTTGCTGACACTCTAAGAATAGAATTCAATGCTGTCAGTGCTAAGGGGCATCCCCTTCCCAGTAACTACAGGTAACAAATGAACAATGGGCACCATTTTCAAGTCGCGCTCAAAATGGGCACATAATTTCTGCAGCGTCCCCTATTTGTGCTGCATAAGGCTGCAGATGACCGGTTTTAAGAGGGCAGGAAATGGGTCAGCCCTCACACTGAGCCGGTTGGTAGGCTGGGCCTTGCATGGGTGAGGTGGAAGGTGATCCCCGGGGTTGGCGCCACGAATGGGTCAGCAGCAAGCCAGAATTTTCCTGGGGACTTGGAAGGAGCACTCCTTTTTCTTCTGGGAAAGCAAAGAAAGGAGTGCAACGTTTTCTGGGCCAATTTTTGAGCAACCTCCAGCAATTCCTTTAAAGACAGTTGCTTAGGTTGCTCAACAACTGTTATAAGTAGGTGAAAACTATTTGTAAAGAAAAGTTGTAATTCGGGTCCTTAAACTGGTGTTGAACCCCAATTTACATATTTAAGCAGCCTCCCAACTGTTTCAGGCAGGTAGACTGCTCATCCATTTACAGGCCCACCTGAAAATTGCAACAGACATTCCTTGATCATCAAGGGAATGTCCAAGGAGTCCCTCCTCTCCAATTTTCAATTGCTAATTGGCCATTTTTAAGGTGAGAAATGCACAGGTGGGTTCTGAATATTGCCCCCAAACTGTGATTTAGATTTGTTCACAAACTGTCAATTTAAAAATACTGCTACTATCATTGTCACAGAAAGACATTTAGTCTCACACTGTAATAATTTATGAAACTATGCTACTCCTGAGAAACTAAGCAAGACAGGTGGCAATTCTGATTCCACAACTTGAATAAATTATGCAAAAAAGAGATCGTTGGAGAACAAAAATATTCTCAACCGTCTGTTCCTCCCCAGTACACATATACATTCATATTCACCTCTGTAGCTGTCTTAATTTTACTTTTATTCATTCCAGAAATCAGCTGCCTTAAACCATTCACTCTCCCAAATTTGTTCATTATAATCTCAGATGTTTCTTTTCTGTTCTATTTCAGTTGCACAGTTTGATAGAATAAATGTAAATGGCTTTTCATATGCTTTATAATCTTCATGTTGGTTCATCTGTCCTATTTTCCTAATGTACTTTGTCAAGTGCTTTCCATTTTTGTGGATCACTAATTTTTATGAATCTATCTTTTGAAGTGCATCATGTTGGATACTTCAGCAATGCAGGAAAGCCTTTGTTTTACAATGGTTATAGAATAGCACTCACAGCATAAGTCTCCAATCATCATTTAGAAAAACAGCTTATATTGCATATTCTTTAATTTTTTAAAGAGAATTTCTGTGGTTCCCCTTGTGCTTTAATTTCTTTCCACCTCTTCTTTCTCCAAGGCAGTGACGTTTGTAGTGTATGGTTGCATGTAAACTCATCCAAGTGGCAGTCCTTCATGCCCTTTTTCCATTCTAAAAGGTTTGTACTCGTGCTTAACTGATGAAAGTTGCTCCGGTTACAAAAAACAAACATGTATTTCTCTGGGGATATTGCATTTCGTGCAGCTTCTTTAAAACATCTTTTTCAGAATTTTGGCCAGGAAGCTCTTTATACATTCCTTTTTATTTAACTACCATAAGCAACCACAATATTTGCCATCTCATTTCCACCAGTGGTTAGTGGTCATTGAGACCACAAGCACTAAAAATGTATACATTTAAAATGAAGACACCAATGAAATGTGTTTTTTTTAATGCATCCACGGGATGTGAGTGTCACTGGCAAAGTCAACATTCATTACCAATCCATAATTGCCCTTGAGAAGCTGCAGTCCATCTGGTGTAGGTTTCCCCACAATGCTGTTCGGGAGGGAGTTCCAGTTTTTTGACCCAGTGACAGTGAAGGAACGGCGATATAGTTCCAAGTCGGAATGGTGTGTGACTTGGAGGGGAACTTGCAGGTGGCGGTGTTCCCATGCATCTTCTGCCCTTGCCCTTCGAGGTGAAAGAAGTCATGGGTTAGAAGGTGCTGTCGAAGGAGCTTTGCCAAGTTGCGACAGTGCATCTTGTAGATGGTGTTGTGATACCATTTTAACTGTCTGAGTACCTCACACAACATCACAGGAGGTGACATCAAATAACACGTGATAGCTCAATTGGAGTTGTGTTAGTCATCTAGTCACACGTGTATGATAGAGCTCTCTTGTAAACCTGTTACTTAATAATAAAGAACCCACTCCTCGATGACCTTTCAATTCAAGATTGTTTGGCACATTATTGCTGAAGAAGGCAATAACACAATATGGTGGCAGCTTGTGGTTTTGGAAGCTTTTCAAGCTTTGGGCACATGATCCGCATCTGGTAGCATCAAGGTACATGTGAAGCCAACAGCGTGGAGGTAGCAGAACACATTGAAGTAACAGTACAGCAGAAAGGCTAAGCAATGGCACTCATCAGGGACACCGATTTCTCCCATTGAAGTCCATCTGTGGTAGTGGCGATGGCATGACACTGTCAGGTTCGATGACCATCTGCGGAATTCTGTGCTCAAGAGTGCATGAGCACATGAACGGGGATTGTTATTTCGACAGTTGTCAGCGAGAAAAAGCAAGAAACGGGTGGAATCTGACTCGGAAAAGATGAACAGTTGGTGGGGCAGCGGAACGGCACCGCCATTGTGTGCTGTGCATTTTTCCACCGTAACCACTTTGTAGGGGGAGTCTCCGGATCGCAGACCGAAATCTTGCTGCAGGCACTAAACTCAGGGCATGGCTACAGCCCGAAGCTGTGCACGCAGGAGATCTATATATTTTTTTCCCTCAGGGAAAGCCTCAGTAAAAAAAGGGGAGCCATTTAAAGGAGAAAGCTCTAGCCAAGGATACTTGCAGGCCAGTAATTTGGCACTATGACTACCAAATACTTGTCAATGAATTGAAAAGCCCAAGACCTTCTCCATGAATTCCAACTTTTGAGGCAACACATGGAATTGTATTTTTTGGATCTTGCTGCCACTGAGCTGGACAAACAAGCGATCAAAATAAAAACTGTGATTGACAATGAGGGCTGCATCGTATCAACACCTCAGGATTATCTGAAGCACACCAGGGGGAGTCAGCAAGACTCTCGACTGCACGAGAGGACCAGCTGAAGGTCAAGATCAATTTTCAAGTGCATCGTCTTGAACTAATGGCATACTGACAGCAGCCCAAGGAGACCATAGACCAATTCATAAGCAGATGCCACGAGAAAGGAAAGGTCTGTGATTTCTGGAAGTGGAGTTATCCAAAAGGATCATGGAATTGGTCATTGCATCTACCCCAAGAGAAGTTCAGAAAGAGTTACTAGTCAAAGAAAAAGGGCATGATATAGAAAGTTTCCTGAGAGAAGACAAGAAATTTGAGGCCATTGCTGCAAGCAGGCAGTGTATACGGATCACTGACCTGAAATGTTAACTCTGTTTCTCTCTCCACAGATGCTGCCAGACCTGCTGAGTTTTTCCGCAGTATTTTGCTTTTATTTTAGTGTATACGGGCAGTTGGAACAACAACCACAGGCGAGGTAACCAGATCACCTCAGCAAGGCAAGATATGTACACCAGCCAAGAAATTGTTCTGCTTACATGGTCAACTGCAAGATGTGTGGCAAAGAAGGGCACTGGGCAAGGCTGTGCAAGCGGCCTGGTACTGGAACACTGGCCAGAATCACAGCAAACCATGACCTCACAAGAAGCAAACACTGCCTTGTGAGAGAAACAGGGATACATTCAGAAGAGGCCAATCCAAACGCAGACATGTCCACGAGATTGCTATGGACATGTATAATATAGAGACCACTGATGCTGAGCAACCATTTCACACAGTAACAATTGCCCACCAGATGGACTCGGTTAGCAGGGAGCATTCACTGCCACTGACATCATCTGCCCAGAGAAAGCTGCACGCACAAACTGTGACTCCAAATCAATACAGGGGCAAGTGCAAATATTTTGCCACTGAGAATACTGAAAAACATGCACCTGGAAAGATGGTAAGCCATGATGCAATCTACCAATGCAAGACTCACTGCGTACAACGATACCCCAATGAAATGTATGGGGACACTAAAGCTGGAATTTAGGTATGGAAACTCTTCGTGGTCACAGCAAACATTCTACATTGTCGATACAAACGGTCCAGCAGTTGCGGGGTTACCGGCATTTAGAGAGCTTCGAATTGTGACTATCCATTAGATCAGCAGTGTGCCAAGGACAGACATCCAAAACAGGTGTGATCCCAGTGAATCTATCCAAGATTTACAACAAATATGCCCAGATCGTATTGATACAGTGGAAAGTTTCAAAGGAGTAGCCACTTTGCATCTGAAAGATGATGCCATTCCTTCTATAGATCCACCAAGGAAATGGAGAGTCCATATTAAGGACAAACTCAAAGCTCAGCTGGATACTATGGAGAAGCAAGGAATTATCAGGTGCATTCAGCAGCACACGGATTGGTGTGGCTCTATAACAAATGCGATCAAAAAAGATGGCAACATCAGGGTATGTTTGGACTCTAGAAAGCTTAATCAGGCGTTAAAGCAATGTCCTCATAAAACCCCCAACTTGGAGAAATTCAATCCAAAGTTTGAAAGTGCGAGATTCTTTTCCAAACTTGATGCAAAGTATGGATATTGGCTGGTCCATCACTCTGAAAGTTCACAAGAGTTAACGATTTTCAGGACTCCATTTGAGAGATACTGTTTTTTGCACCAACCGTTTGGCTTATCAGTGAGCCAGGATTTATATCAGCCATGTAAGGATCATATCACAGAGAATATTCCAGGGTGTGTCTGTATTGCTGCTGATATAGCGGTAATGGGCAGCACAAAAGAGGAGCAGGACAGGAATCTGCACATCCTCATGCAAATTGCCAGAAAGGAAGGTCTTGAATTCAACAGCAAGAAGTGTGTTGGGAAAACAAATCACATCAATCTTTTCGGTTCCATTCACACACAGGCAAACATAAAACCGGATCCCAGCAAAATAGAGGATATCCAGTCTATGTTAGGTCCACAAGACAAGGAAGACTTATGGAGATGCCTCATCTCTACGGGAACTCCTTAAAAAAGATACACCCTATCTATGGCATGAGGACCACCAGCATGCATTTGATTTGTTCAAACAATCACAGTCGACAGAGACATATTTACAGTACTCTTCTTCTTCTTTGGCCTCCTTGTCTCGGGAGACAATGGGTAAGCGCCTGGAGGTGGTCAGTGGTTTGTGGAGCAGCGCCTGGAGTGGCTACAAAGGCCAATACTAGAGTGACAGACTCTTCCACAGGTGCTGCAGATAAAATTGGTTGTCAGGGCTGTTACACAGTTGGCTCTCCCCTTGCGCTTCTGTCTTTTTTCCTGCCAACTGCTAAGTCTCTTCAACTCGCCACACTTTAGCCCCACCTTTATGGCTGCCCGCCAGCTCTGGCGATCGCTGGCAACTGACTCCCACGACTTGTGATCAATGTCACAGGACTTCATGTCGCGTTTGCAGACGTCTTTAAAGTGGAGACATGGACGGCCGGTGGGTCTGATACGAGTGGCGAGCTCACTGTACAATGTGTCGACAGAGACATATTTACAGTACTATGAGCAAAATAAAGATACCAGTCTTGAAGTAGGTGCTTTGATGAAAGCTCTGGCAGCATGCTTACTGCAAGAGGATTGTCCAATTGCTTTTAGATCAAAGAGCTTGTCACCCACACAGGCAAGTTATTCCAACATAGAAAGGGAAACACTAGCTCTGTTATTTGGAATCACCAAGTTTCATACTTGTCTTTTTGGGAAGCATCTCGAAGTTGAGATAGATCATAGACTACGGGCTACGATATGCAAAAAACCACTGACTAGTGTGCCCCTACACCATGAGCTTTTATTTTTTGCAATAACCTTTGATGTGGCAATTTAATAAATACCTTCTGGAAATCTAAGTAGAATACATCCACCGGTTCCCCTTTATCCACTGCACATGTAACTTCCTCAAAGAGCTCCAATAAATTGTTTAAACATGATTTCCCTTTAACAAAACCATGTTGGCTCTGCCTGATTACCTTGAATTTTTCTAAGTGCCCTGCTATAACGTCTTTAATAATAGCTTCTAACATTTTCCCTAAGACAGATGTTAAGCTAACTGGCCTGTCGTTTTCTGCTTTCTGTCTCCTTCCCTTTTTGAATGAAGGAGTTATATTTGCTATTTTCCAGTCTAGTGGAACCTTCCCCGAATCTAGGGAATTTTGGAAAATTAAAACGAACACATCAACTATCTCACTAGACACTTCTTTTAACACCCTAAGATGAAGTCCATCAGGACCCGGGGACTTGTCAGCCCGCACCTCCAACAATTTGTTCAGTACCACTTCCCTGGTGATTGTAATTTTCTTCAGTTCCTTCCTCCCTTCCATTTCCTGACTTACAGCTAATTCTGGGATGTTACTTGTATCCTCTATAGTGAAGATCGATGCAAAATATCTGTTTAATTCATCTGCCATCTCCTTATTATCCATTCTTAATTCCCCAGACTCACTTTCTATAGGACCAACGTACACTTTGTTTCCTCTTTTCTTTTTTCAATATCTACAGAAACTCTTATCTGTCTTTATATTTCTAGCTAGCTTTCTCTCGTAGTCTAATGTTACCTTCCTTATCAATCTTTTAGTCAATCTTTGCTGTTTTTTTATCTTCTTTCCAATCTTCTGACCTGCCACCCAGCTTTGCGCAATTATATGATTTTTCTTTGTTTGATACTATCTTTAACTGTTTTAGTTAACCACGGATGGCGGTTCCCTCCTTGGAATTTTTCTTTCTCAATGGAATGCATCTATTCTGTATATTCTGAAATATCCCCTTAAATGTCTGCCACTGCATCGCAACTAACCTATCCCTGAACCTAATTTTCCAGTTCACTTTAGCTAGCGCTGCTTTCATGCCCTCATAATTGCCCTTATTTAAGTTTAAAAAACTGGTCTTGGACCCACTCTTCTCTCCCTCAAACTGAATGTAAAATTCAATCATATTATGATCGCTGCTACCTAGGGGTGCCTTAACTATGAGTTATTTAATTAATGCTATCTTATTACACAATACCAGGTCTAGTATAGCCTGTTCTCTGGTTGGCTCCAGAACATACTGTTCCAGGAAATTATCCCGAAAACATTCTATGTACTCCTCATCTAGGCTACCTCTGCCCATCTGATTTTTCCAGTCTATATGTAAGTTAAAATTCCCCATGATTATCATCGTACCTTTCTGACAGGCTGCCATTATTTCTTCCTTTATACCCCGTCCTAAAGTGTGGTTAACATTAGGTGGCCTGTACACCACTCCCACAAGTACCTTCTTGCCTTTACGATTTCTCATTTCTACCCAAACTGCTTCTACATCCTGATCTCCTGAACTTAGGTCATCCCTCGCTATGATGCTAATACCATCATTAATTAACAGAGACACCCCTCTACCTTTTCCTAGCTTCCTGTCCTTCCTATTTGCCATGTACCCTTCAATATTCAGGTCCATGTAATGGTCCATATCCATGTCATCCTGCAGCCATGTCTCTGTAATGGCTATCAGATCGTACTTATTTATTTATATTTGTGCTCTTAGTTCATCTGTTTTGTTTCTAATACTACATGCATTCCGATACAGAGCCTTTAGTTTTGTCCTTTTATTATTTTTGTAACCTCTAGCCTTATCTGTTGATTTACTCTGAGATTTGCATGCTCTGTCCCTTTCTGTCCTAGTCTGTTTATCATTTCTCATATTAATACCTTCCTTTCTTGCCTTGTCTCTACTCCTTGATTTATCATATCTTCCCAAATTTGATCCCTTGCCCCCACTATTCAGTTTAAAACCCTGTCCGCTTCCCTAGTTATGCGGCTCACTAGAACATCGGCCCCAACATGGTTCAGGTGTAGACCGTCCCAACGGTACAGCCACCACTTTCCCAAGTACTGGTGCCCCATGAATCGGAACCCACTTCTACCACACCAGTCTTTGAGCCACGTATTAATTTCTCTAATCTTATTTGCCCTATGCTAATTTGCACGTGGTTAAAGTAATAATCCAGAGATTATTACCTTTGAGGTTCTGTTTCTTAATATAGTGCCAAATTCCTCATACTGACGATGCAGAACCTCTTTCCTTATCTTATGTCGTTGGTACCTACATGGACCATGATGATCCTCCCCCTTCCACTGTAAGTTTCTCTCCAGCCCTGAGCAGATGTCCCGAACCCTGGCAGCAGGCGGGCAACACAGCCGTCTGGACTCTTTGCTGCAGAGAACAGTGTCAATCCCCCTGACTATACTGTCCCCTACTACCACTATATTCCTTTTTTCTCCGTCCACTTTAATGGCTTCCTGTATCATGGTGCCATGGTCAGGTTACTCATCCACCCTGCAGCCCCCACTCTCATCCAAATAAGCTGAAAGAAGCTCAAACATGTTGGACAATCACAAAGGCTGAGCCTCCTGCACTCCTGCCCTCTGGGTCCCTTTACCTGCCTCAGCTGCAGCCTCACTCTCCTGTCCCTGATCACTGACCAAATCAGAAGATCCTATCCTAAGGGGGTGTGACGGCCTCCTGGTACAAAATGTCCAGGTAACTTTCCCCCTCCCTGATGTGTCGCAGTGTCTGCAGCTCAGACTCCAGTTCAATGACTCTGAGCTGAAGCTCTTTGAGCCGCAAACACTTACTGCAGATGTGTTTGCCCTGGATCACACTGGCATCCAAGAGCTCCCACATGCTGCAGCCGTGACACATCACCTGTCTTGCCATCCTTAATGTGTTTTAATTAACTACTTAAATATTTCATTCAATTATTTATTTAATTTCCTTTTTTGTATAGTTTATTAAGCTTACCACTAGTTCCTTTACTATTTTAAACGTTAGGATTGGAATATATCTTAACCACTTACCAGATACTCACCAAACAGCTACCTTCTTCCCCAACCAATCACCTACCTGCTTGCCTGTGATGTCACAAAGAAAGAACAAAAGAACAAAGAAAATTACAGCACAGGAACAGGCCCTTCGGCCCTCCAAGCCTGCGCCGATCCAGATCCTCTATCTAAACCTGTCGCCTATTTTCTAAGGGTCTGTATCTCTTTGCTTCCTGCCCATTCATGTATCTGTCGAGATACATCTTAAAAGACGCTATCATGCCCGCGTCTACCACCTCCGCTGGCAACGCGTTCCAGGCACCCACCACCCTCTGCGTAAAGAACTTTCCACGCATCTCCCCCCTAAACTTTTCCCCTCTCACTTTGAACTCGTGACCCCTAGTAATTGAATCCCCCACTCTGGGAAAAAGCTTCTTGCTATCCACCCTGTCTATACCTCTCATGATTTTGTACACCTCAATCAGGTCCCCCCTCAACCTCCGTCTTTCTAATGAAAATAATCCTAATCTACTCAACCTCTCTTCATAGCTAGCGCCCTCCATACCAGGCAGCATCCTGGTGAACCTCCTCTGCACGCAGTATTCCAAATGTGGCCGAACCAAAGTCTTATACAACTGTAACATGACCTGCCAACCCTTGTACTCAATACCCCATCCGATGAAGGAAAGCATGCCGTATGCCTTCTTGACCACTCTATTGACCTGCGTTGCCACCTTCAGGGAACAATGGACCTGAACACCCAAATCTCTCTGTACATCAATTTTCCCCAGGACTTTTCCATTTACAGTATAGTTCACTCTTGAATTGGATCTTCCAAAATGCATCACCTCGCATTTGCCCTGATTGAACTCCATCTGCCATTTCTCTGCCCAACTCTCCAATCTATCTATATTCTGCTGTATTCTCTGACAGTCCCCTTCACTATCTGCTACTCCACCAATCTTAGTGTCGTCTGCAAACTTGCTAATCAGACCACCTATACTTTCCTCCAAATCATTTATGTATATCACAAACAACAGTGGTCCCAGCACGGATCCCTGTGGAACACTACTGGTCACACGTCTCCATTTTGAGAAAATAAATATTCCATTCAATTTCACGCATGACTTTCTTTGAAGGGCTCGTTCCACTGAATTGGATAGGATACTGGATAGGCTCAAGGCTAGCCTCTCCCCGCACCAGAGCATGGCTACCCGACCTGAAGCCGATGGGACCCGGCGACATGTATCAGGTTCGGGTCGGGTTGGGTCGCTCTTCTGGGTCCAGCATTCGGGCTCGGGTCGGGTCAGACACAGTGACAGCCAAGACATCAAGGCGGGAAACACTCTGCACTCGTCTGCAGTGAGCAATTCCATCCAAGGTAGAGCACAACCTCTTCAATAAAGCTGATTTTATTCCGGAGGTCAGGTCGCACCAGGTCGGGTCAGGCGCAGGAAAAAATGAAAGGACTCGGGCCGGGTCGGATGTGGTTCTGTCGGGCTCGGGTCGAGTTTCATTTGCAGACCTGAGCAGGCCTTTACCCCGCACTCCCCGCTCTTTTCAATGAAGCCTCTGTCCACACTACCCGCTCTTTTCAAAGAAGCCTCTCCCCGCACTCCCCGCTCTTCTCAATGAAGCATCTCCCCGCACTTCCCGCTCTTTTCAATGAAGCCTCTCCCAGCACTCCATGCTCTTTTCAATGAAGCCTCTCCCAGCACTCCATGCTCTTTTCAATGAAGCCTCTCACCGCACTTCCCGCTCTTTTCAATGAAGCCTCTCCCTGCACTCCATGCTCTTTTCAATGAAGCCTCTCCCTGCATTCTGCGCTCTTTTCAATGAAGCCTCTCCCAGCACTCCCTGCTCTTTTCAATGAAGCCTCTCCCTGCACTCTGCGCTCTTTTCAATGAAGCCTCTCCCTGCACTCCCCGCTCTTTTCAATGAAGCCTCTCCCTGCACTCCCCGCTCTTTTCAATGAAGTCTCTCCCTGCACTCCATGCTCTTTTCAATGAAGTCTCTCCCTGCACTCCCCGTTCTTTTCAATGAAGCCTCTCCCAGCACTCCCCGCTCTTTTCAATGAAGCCTCTCCCTGCACTCCCCGCTCTTTTCAATGAAGTCTCTCCCTGCACTCCATGCTCTTTTCAATGAAGCCTCTCCCTGCACTCTGTGCTCTTTTCAATGAAGCCTCTCCCTGCACTCCCCGCTCTTTTCAATGAAGCCTCTCCCAGCACTCCCCGCTCTTTTCAATGAAGCCTCTCCCTGCACTCCCCGCTCTTTTCAATGAAGCATCTCCCCTCACTCTGTGCTCTTTTCAATGAAGTCTCTCCCTGCACTCCCTGCTCTTTTCAATGAAGCCTCTGCCAGCTCTCAGCGCTCGTTTCAATGAAGCCTCTCCCAGCACTCCATGCTCTTTTGAATGAAGTCTCTCCCTGCATTCTGCGCTCTTTTCAATGAAGCCTCTCCCTGCACTCCCCACTCTTTTCAATGAAGCCTCTCCTAGCACTCCATGCTCTTTTCAATGAAGTCTCTCCCTGCATTCTGCGCTCTTTTCAATGAAGCCTCTCCCAGCACTCCCCACTCTTTTCAATGAAGCCTCTCCCAACACTCCGCGCTCTTTTCAATGAAGCCTCTCCCCGCACTCCCGGCTCTTTTCAATGAAGCCTCTCCCCTCACTCCATGCTCTTTTCAATGAAGCCTCTTCCCGCACTCCGTGCTCTTTTCAATGAAGCCTCTCTCCCGACTCCCCGCTCTTTTGGCCATACTGAGATGAGTTGGGGGTTTCTAGTGACGTGATGTTCAAGTGAAGGCAGGTGTTAATTTCACAATCGCTTTGCCTTGACATTCTTTCACAGTTGCACCTTGGTCATATGGGTGTAGAGAAATCCAGAAAGCTTGCACGCAAAACTGCCCACTGGCCGGGAATTAAAAATGACATTGAGCAAGCAGCATGGTCATGTGATGCATACCAAAAGCATCAATCCAGCTGACATAAAGAGCCACTTCTCCTCTACAAAGTCCCGTTGCATCCTTGGACATGGGTCGCCACTGATCTCTTCTCTATCAAAGATGATGACTTTCTTTTGCTAACTGATTATTTCTCCAAGTTCCCCATAATCTGGCAATTGAGGGACACATTGAGCCAATCAGTTGCTAACACTAGCTGCATAATATTCAGCTTATTTAGCCTTCCAGAGGAATTAATATCAGACAATGGACCACAATATACCACCAAATCATTTGAAGATATGTGTAAGAAATGGCAATGAGCCATGTCACATCTTCATCACATTACCCCAGGTTGAATGGCTTAGCCGAAAGAATAGTACACACAGTCATATCACCGATTGGGAAGTGTTCAGAAACAAAGATCTACGTTACACTTAAGGACAACAGCAACTGGCACAGATTTCCATCACCTGCAGAAATTTTATTTGGAACAGAAATTAAGATGACTCCACCAAGTCGCCACTTCATGAAATCTTCATCAACACAGGACAAACTGATAGCAAATCAGGAGAAGATGAAAGCTGTGCATGACAAACACGCAGGCGAGGAACTTCCACCGTTACAGATTGGACAGAGCGTCTGAGTGATCCATCTACAGGAGGGAATGTGGTTTCGCACGGAGATGTCCAAAATCTGCACTGAACCAAGATCATATGAAGTTACTGCCCCTAATGGAGCAGTACGAAGGAGAAACCAATGTCAGCTTCAGGAACTAGCCAACAACATTATGCCTGACATTATTGTTTTGAGAACACATTCACATTCCAATCCACAGAACATTGTGAAGTGACAAATGTAATGCTCAAGCACAGGATGACTGTCAGAACACACAGGCAGGTTTAGAGAAAAAGGTCGACATGTCTAGCTCTTAACCAAGCTACACAGTGACAAGATCAGGTCGAGTCAGTCGACCACCTGCACGTTACAGAGCAGGTTGTCCAACCTTTTCGGGCAGAGGGTCACACGACAATCTTTGCTCAGCCCAGGGGGCTGGTGAGCAAATTTTGAAAGATAAAGGCGTTAAAAATTTATCTTACTAATAAAAACAACAACAAATGTGCATTTTTGTGAAGAAGCTTTAAATGAGAAGACTAATTTATTGACTTACCTTCTTGTTGCAATATTGAGAACTGATTTAGTGACATACCTGGCATTGTTTTTGCTTGTATAAGTAGTCAGTCTCTGCCCGCACACTTGATGTAGTGATGCAGAGTATTCTAGGTAGATATCCATCGGTCAGGAGTGATCTAGATTTCTCTCTTTGCTTCTGTCTCTCTCTCTCTCTGTGCACCCCCCCCCCGTGTTGTTAACCCCCTGTCTGTGTCGTCTACACTCTGTTCTCCCCCCGTCCCGCCTCTCTGTACCCTTTCTCTCTCTGTCCACCCTCTCTGCCCCCTCTCTCTCTGTTTCCCCTCTCTGTTTCTCCTCTCTCTCTGTTTCCCCTCTCTGTTACTCCTCTCTGTTTTCCTCCTCTCTCTCTTTGTTACCCCCTCTCTTTGTTTCCCCCTCTCTTTGTTTCTCCCTCTCCCTCTGTTCCCTGCCTCTCTCTCTGTTCCCCCTCTCTCTCTGTTTCCTCCCCTCTCTCTGTTTCCTCCCCTCTCTCTCTCTGTTTCTTCCACTCTCTCTCTCTGTTTCCTCCCCTCTCTCTCTCTGTTTCCTCCCCTCTCTCTCTCTCTCTTTCCTCCCCTCTCTCTCTCTTCCTACCTCTCTCTGACAGTTGCACTGAGCGGGAGCACTCAGTACAGCAGCTTTGTGGTTGGTCAGTTTGTTTAAAAACATTGCAGTAAGTTTCACAGCTGACAGCTGCTGAAGCAGGAACGCCCTTCCCGACATCGGACAAATTCGGGGTTTTCCGGCGGGCTTTTTAAAATAAGTCAGAAAACCCCAAATCTGTCAAAGTTGGGAAGCGCGTTCCTGCTTCAGCAATTGTCAGCTGTGAAACTGACAGTGCGATGTTTTTAAAAAGGCTGGTCTGCGAGAAGAAGACAAAGGGAAATTTCACATCTCCAGTCACGGAGCCCTGGCAAGGATGAGGAACGGCCGCGGGTATAGTTTATACCTGCGGGCCAGATGGTAACCTTTAGCAGGCCAGATCCTAGCCCGCGGGCCATATGTTGGACAACCCTGATATAGTAAAACTTGACTGAAGAACTTGAAAGCCAGTGCATATAGAAATATTGTTCAAAACTGTTTTCTTTCACTGTGTACATAATTTATCTTTTGTGTATTTCCATTTTAGGAAAGGGGGATGTAGTGATGCCACTTTTAACAGTTTGAGTACTTCATACATCATCACAAAAAGTGACATCAACCAGCACGTGATAGCTCAGTTGGAATTGTGTTAGTCATCTAGTCACACGTGTATTATAGTCCTTCTTGTAAGCCTGCTACTTTATCATTGGAGGCAATAACACAACAGATGGTACACACTGCTGCCACTGTGAGCCCTTGGTGAAGGGAGTGAATGTTAAAGGTTGTGGATGGGGTGCCAATCAAGCAGTCTGCTTTGTATCGGATACTATCAAGCTTCTTGAGTGTTGTTGGAGCAGCACACATTCTGGCAAGTGGAGAATATTCCATCAAACTCCTGACTTGTGCCTTGTAGATGGTGGACAGGCTTTGGGGACACAGGAGGTGAGTTACTCACTAAGAATTCCTAGCCTCTGAACTGCTCTTTAGCCACAGTATAAAAATGGCTAGTCCAGTTCAGTTTCTGGTCAATGGTGATCTCCAGGTTGTTGATGGTGGGGGATTCAATGATGGTAATGTTGTTGAACGTCAAGGGGAGATGGTTAGATTCTCTCTTGTTGGAGATAGTCAAGGCCTAGCACTTGTGTGGCGCGAATGTTACTTCTCACATATCAACCCAAGCCTGAATGTTGTTCATTTCTTGCTGCGTGCAGGCACGGACTGCTTCACTATCTGAGAAGTTGCAAATGGTACTGAACATAGTGCAATCATTAGCAAAAAATCCCCACTTCTGACCTTATGTTGGAGGGAAGGTCATTGATGAAGCAGCTGAAGATGGTTGGGCCTAGGATACCACCCTCAGAAACACCTGCAGCAATGTCCTGTGGCTAACATGATTGGCCTCCAACACAACCATCTTCCTTTATGCTAGGTAAGACTCCAAACACGGAAGAGTTCTCCCTCTAATTCCCATTGACTTCAATTTTGCTAGGGCCCCTTGATGCCACACGCAGACAAGTGCTGCATTGATGTCAAGGGCAGCCACTCCCACATTACCTCTGGAATTCAGCTCTTTTGTCTATGTTTGGACCAAGGATGTAATGAGGTCTGGAGCTGAGTGTCCCGATGAACAGGTTATTGCTAAGTGCCACTTGATAACACTGTGGACAATACCTTCCATCATTTTGTTGATGATTCAGAGTAGACTGATGGGATGGTAACTAGCCAAATTGGTTTTGTCCTTTTTGTGTACAGGAGATACCTGGGTATTTTTCTACCATGTCAGTAGATGCCAGTGTTGTAGCTGTACTGGAACAGTTTGGCCAGGGGTGCAAATAGTTCTGGAACACAAGTCTTCAGTACTACTGCTGGGATGTTGTCAGGGCCCATAGCCTTGGCTGTATCCAGTGCCTTCAGCCATTTCTTGATATCACGTGGAGTGAATCAAATTGGCTGAAGACTGGCATCTGTGATGGTGGGGACCTCAGGAGGAAGCCACTCAGCAGTTCTGGCTGAAGACAGTAACAAATGCTTCAGCCTTGTATTTTGCACTGACGTGCTGGGTTCTGTAATATCCAGGTTACGATACACTTGGTACTGAATAAAGATATTAATCTATGGGTTAAGGTAACTGGAGTTTATTTGCAAACATCTAGCATCTATGGCTTCCATTACAATACTCTTCATACCAGGTTCTGTACAATTCATGCCAACGCATCCTGTAATGATGCTTACAGTCTATTTACATAATCTACCCAGCAACAATCCATCTCACATTATACTACAGGTTCCACCGTCATTGAGGATAGGGATGCTTGTGGACCCTCCTCCTCCAGTTAGTTGTTTAATTGTCCATCACCATTCATGACTGGATGTAGCAGGACTGCAGAACTTTGATCTGATCCATGGGTTGTGGGATCACCTAACTCTGCCTATTTTATGCTGCTTCCGCTGTTTAGCATGCATAGAGTCGTGTTGTAGCTTCACCAGGTTGGCATCTCATTTTTAGGTATGCCTGGTGCTGCTCCTGGCATGCTCTTCTACACTCATCATTCAACCAGGGTTTGTCCCTTGGTTTAACGGTATTGGCAGAGTGAGAGATATGCCTGGACATGAGGTTACAGATTGTGGTTGAATACAATTCTGCTAATGGCCCAGAGAACCTCATGGATGTCCAGTTTTGAGCTGCTAGATCTGTTCTGCAACTATCCCATTTAGCACAGTGCTAGTACAACACAACAAAATGGAAGATATACTCGTTGAAGATGGGACTTTGTCTCCAGAAGGACTGTGCAGTGGTCACTCCTACCTATACTTTCATGGATAGATGCATCTGCAACAGGTAGATTGGTGAGGGTCAGGTCAAGAAGGGTTTTCCCTCTTGTTGGTTCTTTCACCACTTGCCGCAGGCCCAGTCTGGCAGATATGTCCTTTAGGACTCAACCAGCTCGGTCAGTAGTGCTACTACTAAGCCATTTCTTGTGAAGAAAATTGAAGTCCTCACCCATAGTATATTCCGTGCCCTTGGTACCCTCGGTGTTTCTCCCAATTGGTGTTCAACATAGAGGAGCACTGATTCATCAACTGAGGGAGGATGGTAGGTGGTAACGTGCAGGAGGTTTCCTTGCCCATGTTTGACCTGATGCCATGAGACTTCATGGGGTCCGGAGTCAATGTTGAGGACTCCCAGGCCACTTCCTCTTGACTGTATACCACTATGCTGCCACCTTTGGTGGACATATGCAGGGATGTTGATGGAGGAATAAAAACAGAAAATGCTGTAAATACTCTGCAGGTCAGGCAGCATCTTGGAGAGAAAAACCGAGTTAATATTTCAGGTCGATGACCTTTCATCAGATGAAGGCGTATTGAATATTGGCTGTGAGGTGAGTACAACAATATCAGGCTGTTGCTTGACTAGACTATGGGACAGCTCTCTTAATTTTGTTACAGAAGTTAGTGAAGAGGGCCTTGCAGGGTCGACTGGGCGAGATGTGCCTTTGCCATTTCTGGTGTCTAGGTTGATGCCAAGTGGTCTCTCCAGTTTTATTCTTATTCAACCTTTCTGTAACAGTTGTAATACAACTGATTGCCCTCTGACGTGGGCTAGCAAGCCAGATAAGAGTCAACTACATTGCTGTGGGTCAGGAGTCACATGTCGACCAGACCGAGTAAGGACGGCAGATTTCCTTCCCTGAAGGACATTAATGAACCAGATGGGCTTTTACAATCATTTGGTAATTTCATGATCATCATTACTGAATTACTAAGACTAGCTTTTTATTTATAAATTGAATTTAAATTCCCTAAACTAGCATGGTGGGATTTGAACTCACATCTCTAGAGCATTAGTCCAGACCTCTGGATCACTAATCCAGTAACATTACCACAATACTACCATTTCTGATATCATCCTTAGTCTTGTGACCTTGTGATGGCCTTTTCTGACCAAAAATAATCAAATACTCTGTACATCATACGTAGCATCTAGTTTTGTTTCAAACTGTGTAATAGTTGTACTAGTCTAGAATTTTCATGAATGGCACAATATTCTTCACAATATGTAACAAATGCAATGCTGTCCTCTCACCGTTACATTTTTTCTATTAGATAATTAAAATATTAAATATTCTTTAAACAGGTATACCGCCAACTTCACAAAACTGTACAGGCTTTTGGAATCTACATCCACAAATGCCATGGATCACCTTAACTCTTCTATTGCTGACACCCATTTCGTCCTGTGAAGTGCCGTTGGAAGTTTATCATATTTTCGATGCTTCTTAAATACAAGGCACAGTTGCACGTATTCTGTATTGAACCATGATTTAAAAAGAGGGGCAGATTAATGCAAGGCCCAGGCACTCCAGCCAAATACTCGCCCCCCGATTGAACTCACCATTATGCAGAAAAGCTGCACACAACATAATCAAAATATTCTAATCTTTAAAAATAAATGCATTCTGCGGGCCAATTTACTCAGGCATTTTATCACACTTGTCTTTTAATAGCTTGGGGTGGAGGTCACAGATTTAACTTCAACAAAGATTTAACAAGCTTTGATAAACACTTCTGTTCACTGCTGCAGCATATGCCCATCTGACCGTACAACAAGCCCCAGGTCAGGTGTTTTCCCCTAAACACTGAGTTACTTTCAATTTCACTTCCAAGTACCATGTAGTCTCTAATACTCAAGCCCAGACATACAATCAAGACATTCCTCCCTTATCAGACTAAAACATGTCCATGATTTTCCTGCTTGGCGTATGTGGCTTAAATTCCATCTCTTACCAAACATGCTGGAATAAATTTTGTAACCAAACTTAACAAATCATTATTTTCCTAACTCAGTGAGTAAATGAATTTCTTCAATTACAGTCGCTTTCATGGGCAGCGTTCAGCGTACACCCTTTTTATTTTGAACCTAATCACCACACAAAATCTTTATATTGTTTTGGTGGTGTCCTCTCACCCCATGGTCTTCCTGTTGTCTCAGGAACTCTGGTCACCACGCCAGGATTAGGAAACGTCTTCGGCCCGCCTGGAACCGATGTTTCTTCCTCTGGTTAGCAAGCTGTCAGCCTGCCAACAGCATCACTAGCTTGGACATCTGAATTGCTAGATATCAAAGAACAAAGAACAGTACAGCACAGGAACAGGCCATTCGACCCTCCAAGCCTGCGCCTATCTCGATGCCTGCCTAAACTAAAACCTTCTGCACTTCCGGGGACAATATCCCTCTATTCCCATCCTATTCATGTATTTGCCAAGATGCCTCTTAAACGTCGCTATCGTACCTGTTTCCACCACCTCCCCCGGCAGCAAGTTCCAGGCACTCACCACCCTCTGTGTAAAAAAACTTGCCTCGCACATCCCCTCTAAACTTTGCCCCTCGCAGCTTAAACCTATGCCCCCTAGTAACTGACTCTTCCACCCTGGGAAAAAGCTTCTGACTATCCACTCTGTCTATGCAGCTCATAACTTTGTAAACCTCTATCATGTCGCCCCTCCACCTCTGTCGTTCCAGTGAAAACAATCCGAGTTTATCCAACCTCTCCTCATAGCTAATGCCCTCCAGACCAGGCAACATCCTAGTAAACCTCTTCTGTACCCTCTCCAAAGCCTCCACATTCTTCTGGTAGTGTGGCGACCAGAATTGCACGCAATATTCTAAGTGTGGCCTAACTAAGGTTCTGTAAAGCTGCAACATGACTTGCCAATTTTTGTACTCTATGCCCCGACCGATGAAGGCAAGCATGCCGTATGCCTTCTTGATACCTTATCCACCTGCATTGCCACTTTCAGTGACCTGTGGACCTGTACGCCCAGATCTCTCTGCCTGTCAATACTCCTAAGGGTTCTGCCATTTCCTGTATACCTCCCACCTGCATTCGACCTTCCAAAATGCATTACCTCACATTTGTCCTGATAAAACTCCATCTGCCATGTCTCCGCCCAAGTCTCCAACCGATTTATATCCTGATGTATCCTCTGACAATCCTCATCATTATCTGCAACTCCACCAACCTTTGTGTCGTCCGCAAACTTACTAATCAGACCAGCTACATTTTCCTTCAAATCATTTATATATACTACAAACAGCAAAGGTCCCAGCACTGATCCCTGCGGAACACCACTAGTCACATCCCTCCATTCAGAAAAGCACCCTTCCACTGCTACCCTCTGTCTTCTATGACAGAGCCAGTTCTGTATCCATCTTGCCAGCTCACCTCTGATCCTGTGTGACTTCACCTTTTGTACCAGTCTGCCATGAGGGACCTTGTCAAAGGCTTTACTAAGGTCCATATAGACAACATCCACTGCCCTTCCTTCATCAATCATCTTTGTCACTTCCTCAAAAAACTCAATCAAATTAGTGAGACACGACCTCCCCTTCACAAAACCATGCTGTCTCTCGCTAATAAGTTCGTTTGTTTCCAAATGGGAGTAAATCCTGTCCCGAAGAATCCTCTCTAATAATTTCCCTACCACTGATGTAAGGCTCACCATTGGCTATTCTCCAGTCCTCTGGGACCTCACCTGTAGCCAATGAGGATACAAAGATTTCTGTCAAGGCCCAGCAATTTCTTCCCTTGCCACCCTTAGTATTCTGGGGTAGATCCCATCAGGCCCTGAGGACTTATCTACTTTAATGCTTTGCAAGGCACCCAACACCTCCTCCTTTTTGATAATGAGATGACTGAGACTATCTACACTCAGCTTCGCCTCAGCTCCTACATCTGGTTCATCTGCTGTTGTGTCTTTGGCACCATCATACTTTTTAACGCATGACGAATTTGTCATACAGTGCTCCTTCTGGTGACTGCAACAGTCACACTGTTTCCTTTCTTGGGAAAGGAATGTATGGCTTGGGATAATATGGTGTATCCATTTTACTCGGACTCTCCCATTTCAGCAATACTTCATCACCTGGCATCACATCAGACTATCTAATTCTCCTTCTGTTATCTGCATTAAACTTTGCAGCACCCTTTTTTTCAGCATCATGATCTCGAACCTCTTGATCAACTCTAATGTCTTTCAGTTCTGGGATCTTGGTGTGTATTTTACTTTCAAATAACAACTCAGCTGGGCTCTTTCCTGTCATAGTGTCTGTAGTTGCTCTATACATGGCCACATATGACAAGAGTCTTTACCCTCAGCTTGAGCAATCCTCATCCATTTCTCTAAGGATTGGTTTTGTCTTTCCACTTCCCCATTTGCCGGGGGCCATTTAGGTGTTATTCGGTGATGGTGAATGCCCGTGACTTGCATGTAATCTACAAAGATCTGTGAAAGGCCTTTTGTCTGAATACAAAGTGACTGGTAGACCGTGCCTTGCAAATATTTCAGTCAATGCAAACACCATTTTCTCTGCCGTTGTAGACTTTATTACCACATACTCATACTCACAGCTGTAATAGTCAATCACCACTAGTATGGACTCTCCTGATGAAAATGGACCTAAGAAGTCGACTGCTACATCCTCCCATGGTCCAACCAATAACAGTGTACTGCGTACTGGTTCTTGCGGATTGGGTTACTGACAAGTTGACATCCATAACATGTTTTGACAAACTGTTCCACATGTTTCTCCATCCCTGGCCACCATACTTTAGTTCAAAAGTTTTGCTTAGTACCAAGCACTCCCAAGTGACCCTCATGAGTGAGCATCACCAATCTAGGCCTAAGCTTTTGTGGCACTACAAGTCTGTTACCTCTGAGAATACACTTCCCAATTGTGCACAGTTCATCTTGTATAACAATGTACGTTTTGAATGGGCAATTCTCCCAATTTCCAGCTTGGATTCTCTGATGTCAATTAATTATGGATCTTTGTCTGACTCTCTTTCAATCTCTCTAGTTGTGATTGCTCTGGATGTAGCATGAACTGCCATAAACTGCACAAATGATTCAGCTTCCTTCTCTAACAAAGATCTGTGTGTTTGATTCTCGCTCAGTAGTTGTGACAGTGAATCAGCAATGCTCGTGAGTTTATGCCTCATGAACTTTAGCTCTGTCATGCACAGCAAGCACCTGTATTTACCATAAGTCCTGCTGACTGCAATCTAGCCAATACTAATATCAGCCTCTTGTCATGTTCCTCTTTACTGGCTCCATGAATAATGATGTCATCTGAGATATTGGCTGTTCCTGAGATCCCTTGCATCACCTTATGAATTTCGCGTTGGTAAATCTATGATGCCGCATTGATGCCAAATATCAATGTCTTGTATCGTAAAGTCCACAATGAGTGTCAAAAGTTGTCACCTTCCTTGAATCTCAGGATGAACCTCCAGCGGGTGGAATCCTCATTTTAAGTCTAATTTGGAGAATATCTTGCATGTTGACAACTCTTGAAAGACTTCGTCCATAGTGGGAATTGGGTGATGTTCTTTCTACCGCTTCATTTACCTGTGGCAAATGAACACAGAGCCTGCTGTCACCATTTGGTTTAGGCACTACCACAACAGGGCTCACCCACGGTGTTGGTCTTTCAACAGACTCTATGATGTCTCAGTCAATCAGTTCCTTGCTCTTTGCCTCAACATTCCCTCTCAGACCAAAAATTGTTCTGCTACAGACTGAGCTACAGGCTTCAAGTTCTCATCAATTGTTAATCTCACTTGGCAGTTGTGCAACTTCCAAATTGCTTGAAACACTGTTCCAATCTCCTCTCGAAGCTCCGCATAGGATTTCACAGAATTCACTTTCAATCCAATGTGTAGCACCCCCAAGGCTTGGTCAGTTTCTCTACTCGGAAGAGGCTCAGCATAATCCTCAATCACTATGAATTCTGACTCCACACTCTGATCCCTAGTGCTCACACTCGCAGTGAAAAATCTAACAGTTTGAAGTGGGGTTTTAGCTATGTAAGGATAAAGCTTTTTGATACATTTTCAAGATGTGCACTTCTTCTCATTGTCTTCAGTTCCTCCCACAGTGCTCTGCTGATGATATTACTGTCACTGCCTGAATCTACAATAATACTCACTTCAACATCCCCAACAATCACTGGAACTGTCTTATGGTTGCTTCCATTGACAGAAAACATGTATCCACAATTATTATTTGTGTCCTCATTCACTGCATCTTCTTCAACTCATCTCACAGTTGTACTACTTCCATCTCTCTTTCCTTTACATGGTTTGCCAGGCGTTCCACTCTGTTCAGCTTTGCTTCTGCACTTCTTGGCAATAGGGCTCTGTCTCCACATTTTCTGCATATCTTTCCCTTGGCAGGGCAGCAATAATCTCTTCCATAGTCCCCCAAGTTGCCACATCTGACACACTCTCTCTCAGACTTTTGCTGTTTACATTTACACATACCTGGATTCCATTGTGTCACTCAGTTAACCTCAGATTTTGTCATGCCAATGGTGGAAATGGGACCAAGTTTCATGCTGTGAACTTGTCCATCCACTGCTTCCAATGCAGCCACTATTTTCAAAGTGTCATTCCACATTAAGTAACCTCTTTCTAGCAGTCTACACCTCACCTTATCCGACTTGCAATGATGGACCACCTGATCCATTATCTGGTTATTCAGATCTGTCGCAACATAATTGCATCCATCTGACACCTGCTTCAAACGAGTCACAAATTGGGCTACTGTTTCCCCCTCTTTCTGTCTCATTTGACAGAAAAAAATGCCTTTGGAATGTGGCATTTGGTGTCACCGCATAATGGTCCTTCAAAGCTTTCACTGCACGTTCATAATCTGCCTTTTCTCCCATGTCAGGCAATGTCTTGAAAGTCTCCCTCACCGACGCACCCGCTTTGAACAGTAATAAGGCCCATCGCTGTGCTTTCTGCGCTTCTGTCGCCCCATCCAAAAACAAACTGTGACTGTCAGCATATGCTTCAAATTCCTCCAGCCATGCTTTTTATTTCACACTGACGGAACTGGCAACACCCGTCGGATCAAACGGCTCAATTCCCCAGACTGCAGACATATCAACTCCAGCAAATGCCATGATAAAATGCTAAATATCTCCGAATTTGCCTCTGTATTGTTTGTCTTTATATCCTTGTTGTCAATGTCACATCTCAGCCTGAAGAATCACTCTTGAAGTCACAGATTTAACTTTAACAAAGATTTAACAAGCTTTAATAAAGACTTCGGTTCACTGTTGCAGCATATGCCTATCTGACTATACAACAACCCCCAGGTCAGGTGTTTTCCTCAAAATACTGAGTTACTTTCAGTTTCACTTCCAAGTACCATATAGTCCCTAATACTCAAGCCCACACATACAATCATGACAGTTTAGGGAGAGGGCCATGAATTTTCCTGGTGCCCAGGGCCTCAAGAATTCTTAATCTGGTTCTGCCTGATAAAGCATTTAAATTTGTTCAATCTAATAAAAGGGAAAAATGAAGCAGGTAGTACATGATTTCTAACAAATATTATTGTCCTCGTTCCTCTTTTAAAAGATTTAGATGGACATAATGAGACACTTGTGGGCTCCCACTTTCAGTTGCAAATGTAATGATGTAGTCACACCATGTGCCTGAGTCAGGAGGCCCAAAGACGAACCGAAAATTGGGCTGTGGGCTTCATAGTTATTAATTGGATGAGCTGCCAGTACCTGTTACACCTGCATAGGCAACTTACCCATTTGAAGAAATCAATATCAGCTAATTTCCTTCCTGACAATGTCTGAAAGTCAATCTGAGGTTGTGGAGGTGGTGGAGTGGCAACGGGGAAGAGAAGCAATTGGGATACAATGGAGTCAGGGGAGCATTCCCACTTCAGTGATTTGTTAAAAAACAAATACCTTCTCGTGGCAATTGTCCAGTGACTGCTTCAGAATACCAGCCCGAGCAGGACTGACTCCTGCTCTATTCCTCGATATCAACTTTAGCAGAGCTGGCTTTAAACAATCTCTTTGTTTCTATATTTATGCAATCGAATGGCTGTTCCTATACATCTACCAGGGATGCCTAAAAAATTGCCTGATACAATATCGGGTTCTACGTCTTTCGGGCATTGGATACTGGTTCCCAAAATTGGCCTTCATTGCACTAGTTTTGTACCTTTACAACAGGTGCGATAAGATCCAATTTCTGTTTCAATGAATATTTGAATGATCAAACTGAAGGACTGAGCATCAATTTTATGCCAAAATCAACACCAACTGAAAGATGGATCAGTATTTTACTGCTTAACAAAACGGTTCACAAACTTAAAAGCCCACTATATTAAGAGTCACGACATCATCCCTGGACTGACCTCTAATTAAGCTGGCACATCTGTGAATAAAACATATTTGACTGACTTCAGGTAATGAAAAAGTGACTGATACAAAGAGCCAGCTTGACAGCAGCTAAAGGAAAAATGATTGGATTCCATTGACCCCTGGATAAGAATCTGCAGCAAACAGACTGATCTGCAAAGAATAACACAGTTGTATTTGCAGAACACACGCAGGAGCCCAGGCACTTTGGTTAAATTTCATCATGTGCTAATGATGTGGCAGGTCGCTGAACACAATTTTCACTTTCTCATCCTGTCAGCCAGGCCCTCCTGCAGTTCAGATAATGGCACTCTGTAATTTGACTGCCAATTATGTTCAGACCTGTTTATTACCTTTCGATTTCTTACTGTCATGTCACTGTGGTGTGGGGGAGGGGTAAGATAGGAAATTCTAACTAATAACTCGGAGTGACCACAGATTTGCTTAAGACATGGATGGGATACGTACCTCAACTTTCATAAGCTCCTAAGTCAATCTGCCAATAAACATTTACAGGAAACATAATCTAAGCATTTTAGTCAGCATGAGCAACAGTTGGAAGACAAACATTTGGATTTGGCGTTAAGAGTACAAAATTGAGATAGTTTAGTTTGTCAACAAAAAAGCCAATGGTCAAGCAGGAAAACCAGACAGCTGGAAATTGTCAGGAATCCAAAAAGCAAACTGCCAGGGACTCAAACATATTATTGACAGCAGAATTTCAAAGCATTTGGGATGTATGTCTAATAGCAAAATGAATAGGAAATGGTATGTATGCTGATCAATAAATGATTAATAAAATAGGGTATATCCTTCTCCTACCCTCCCAATAGAGTAATGGGAACATGATTGCATAACTATTGCCAAACTACCAGGGAACTTAGACAAAACAGCCTATAAATTCAACCGCTCACTGTCCATTAATCAGGTGCTAACTGGTTTATTAAGCTCCAATATGGCAGGCAGGAAGCATGGGCACATATCCGGCCTGAAGTGCACCAGCTGCTATTTGGGAAAGGAAACAAAATAGGCATGCAGGGCTCATGACTGAAGAAGGTGTTCGGCTCTTTGTATATGAGAATAAGAGGCACATCACCTGTTTGAGGTCCCTTTAGAAGATTGGTTTGCTCTGACATTTACTTATTGGAATGCGGAGCTGAGAGGAGTAGGAGTTTAAAAAACATAGGCCACCATTATGCACCCATCCCACCCCTGCCTTCGATCCCCACATCCCCATGGCCTCCAAAATCCCCAACTCAGTCTCTGACCTCTCCCCATTCTCACAACCAGTATCCAGCACTGACTCCGACAAAGTGGTCAGGGAGAGATCATCTCATTATTATGATGGTGGGGATGGTAGGGATGGTGTTGAGGGCATGGGGCCCATATACTAGAGCCAAATTTCAGGTGCCTACTTTAGTGGAGAGGCTGGGAATCCTATTGGAGGGTGCCAGCACCCCACGCCAAGAGAATTTAAGGAGATGCACCCTCAACTCCCTATATATGAGGGCCAAAATGTCCAAAACGTTACCTCAATCGTTGAGAGTTAAGGTCGGAGTGCACCAGAAAGTTGCATCAGTATCTTTGCACCTAAGAACGGGTGCCAACAAATTTCTACCCCATAATCTATACAGATGATAAACATTGTGGTTTTATGCATGTTCAAAGGGAGCCAAATCAATTATATATGGACTATTTATTGTTTTGGTGAATATTATATTAATTAGGGAATGAGATTTTAAGGTGAGGAAATAGAATTCTTTCCTATTCCCCTTTTATCTTAAATGGATTAGCATCTGCCTTAAGATAATAGTGGCAGGAATCAAAGACCTTAAGGACATGATTCAAAAGATTACCCATTGGAAAATTTCCCTCAGGTGCCAAAATTAGCATTTCTAGGTCAAGTTTGGCAACACAGAAGCATATTAATTTCCACCTACTCTCTCTCAACAAAAAGCTGTTGGGACTGATTGTATCCACAAGTTAAAGAGAGAATTGGCAAGTACCAGATGAAAAATTTAACTTGGTATATGATAGGAATTGTGGGATTTGATATACCTGGGACCAGCCAGATGGACGGTTCCAGTTTTTCATGTTCCTATACTCCTGACTTCAACCTCATAACAGAACCACTTACAAAACCAGTATGACATTTCCCATATCCCAGTGCCTCTCTGAATTAGATTGCCAATTAGTGTCAAATTACAGGCAGTTTAGGAACAGGATTGACACTGCCTAAGCACGTTTCACAGAGTTGGCATTCACCAGAGAGAGAAGAAATTTAGAGGAGATTTTTATTCCTTCACTCAGATCCAACTCAGATCTCTTAGTAAAAGTACAGTGAGCTAACTCAATGTACTATTAGACATTATAGCATTTTGTTCTTTAAATAGTTCCATTGATTTGAATCTGGATTAGCCCCAGTCCTTTCATCCTTTTTTCAGTGGAATCAAAACAACAGTTTTAGGTTCAATGCAAGAGTAGTAAAAGATAATGAAGAGTTAAAGATAAGGGTGCTGGAATGGAAAACAGCAAAGTTTAGCAATGCAAAAGAATATCTATCCCCAAAATAACTGGGCAGAAAAGTTAGCAAACAGGCTGACAAATCTGCAGTGGAAAATCCTGAAATATGAAATGCATAGGTTGCAATCAGTGGAAACTGAAGTAATTTAAAACTAAGCGATGAAAAGGAGTTACAACAGGACTTTAATAAATTTAAGACCATCCATTTACAGAGACACCATTGGCATGCATGCTGCGTTTGGTAATTGAATTTTTATAGCTCGCTGCCATTCTCTGAGCCGCCGCGATATTTCGCGTGATGGCTCAATAAGCCCTTACCAGTAATTTAAATGGTTAAAGTGAAATGGATGAAATATTTACATTTCTAGATCGAAGACCCTCTGCCACATCCCCAATGACCAAACATTTCATTTATTGCCTTTTCCCCATTAACAAAAATGTTGTTCCCATTCTGAACTTCCACCCCAAAGTTCATTACCTTTGCCCTTCAATCCCTTCCCGCCATTCCCTCAGTCAATAGCAGCAGTTTTCCCCACTCCCCCACTGCCCTGAAAATTTCACTCCCGCCCCACCCCCCTCCCCACCAGTATTACGCCTCGGATCTCCAAACTGAGGTCTGAAGGCACGAGACTTCTGGCAACTGACCGGAATATCGGCGTGGGACGGCGCGTGACAAGATAAGTAATTATTCCTTTGTTAGCATTTATTTACCAATGTAAATTACGTTTTTTTTGCCCGAGGCCTTGCCGCTGCCAATAAAATGGGGTGAGGCCTTCCCGGCCGTGAGGCCCATGGCGGGCTTCTCCCGGAAGGATTATCCGCCCACCACCACCCCCCCCCCACCCCCGCCATGACACACGACACAGGGGATCTGGTCAAATTCAGCCCATAATATTAGAACTGTGCTACCCTTCAAAAGTACTTCATTGGTTGTAAAGCACTTTAGGACTTCCTGAGGTTGTGAAAGGTTCTATCTAAATGCAAG
Organism: Heterodontus francisci; assembly: GCF_036365525.1. NCBI lineage: Eukaryota > Metazoa > Chordata > Chondrichthyes > Heterodontiformes > Heterodontidae > Heterodontus > Heterodontus francisci. The sequence continues at coordinate 104,893,235 of NC_090372.1, read as the reverse complement.
TCCCCCTTTCTTTATAATATATATTGGAAAATTGCTAATCTATTTTTAAAAATAAATCCAATACTTGTACTTATTATTCTTGTAGGATTCAACTTCTCCTGATGAATCTTCTGCCAATGATTTCAGAAAGAAAAATATTATTTAGGATATTGGACATGGGCTGCCATTTAGTTAAGATGCTCAGCTGTTAAAGACCTTTCTCCCAGGGATTAAAATCCATTTGAATTTGCCTTACTGTGGATAAGATCTATAGTAGCTAATCTGCAAACCCACGCTACATTGCTCATTCCCAATTAATACAATAATGAAGGATGTAGCCTATCTTTACCCAGCTGGTCACTGCCAGAAGCATCAATTGCTCGCTGCTTTATAAACTGTGACATATAAAGGAACTATGTAAAATAACAGCACACTTGGCGTAAATCAGACATAATCACACAAGATTTTCACTGAAAAATAGTGAACTATTTCCAACCTTGGCATTCTGTTCAATCCAGATGTGAATTATGAATCCCATTATCACCAAGACCACTGTCTTAATATTGCCCACCAGCACTCCTGTCTCAGCCAACACTGAAATCGTTTTACATGTGTTTGTTACCTTCAGTTGAACAGTTCTGGTACTCTTTTTCCTTGCATCCTATCCTCCACACTCTGTTAACTGCAAATTGTTCAAAGCTGTGCTGTATACACCTTATCCCATTCTATGGGCAGGATTTTGCATTTTGCGTCAGGACCCTGACATTGGGGTAAATTGCAGGTCCCGATCTTGCACTGTGTTGGGAACAGTCAGCTAACAGTGATTTTGCCTTGATTGACCAATAAGTGGTGAATTAAGGATGGCGGGTAGGCTTTCAAAGCTGGTCCTGCCTCCAGGTAAATGACAAGGGGGCGGATTGGTGCCGGAAGAACAGTGTGCTGACTGGCAATGCGAAATTACTTGCCTGCTTGTCTCATTAGAGGGAAAAAATCCTGCCATCGTCAATGATCCACACCGGCTTCAAATCCCTCAATGTATTAAGTTTAAAATAGCTATTCCATTATTAAATCTTTCCATGGTCTGGTCCCATCCTAACTCTGCAATTTCCACCAGCCCAAATTCCACCCAAAACACTTTAATTCTGTAACTCCGTCTCCTGTGTCTTCCTCCCCAAATAGAAGCAGAGGTTTCAGCCAACTTGGTTCTATCCTCTGGTACTTTCTCTTTCACCCCTCTTCTTATCTATCTTTTTAAAACTTCTCTAAGGATGCTTTTGGTCACCCTCCTAATCTTTCCCTTCCTTGCTTGTGAAGTGCCTTGGACATTTCTTTATATTAACGGTGTTATATAATTGCAAGTTATTGTTGCTGTTTAAGCATCTGACTATATGAGTAAAACAAAAAGAAATTCTGCATTTATATAGTGCCTTTCACAACCACTGGACTTACCAAAGCACTTTACAGCCAATGAAGTACTTTTGAAGTCTCGTCACTGTTGTAATGTAGAAATGTGTTCTAGAGTTTCATATAAATCCAGATTTGTTGGAGCAATTTTTGCCAGTTGCATTTGCCAGTTCCAGTCAGTTCAAATCAATGAGGTTTACGTTAGACAGTTCCGCTAAGTATTATTCCATGATTTTTAACAGGCAATGTGACTCTAAATAGCAAGACAAAACTGAAATGACTATTAAAATCAAAGTTTGAGACTGAAATTCGATGACAGATTTTTAAAACAAAATTTCTGATCCAAAACTATCTGGGGTTGCCAAACAACACTTATTAATACAAAGAAATAATGCAGAATTAATTGTTGAAAAATGATTCATTTAAGGCAGAAGGCAAACAAAATGCATGTT